>NC_046662.1:94629316-94636838 GCF_010883055.1 Belonocnema kinseyi
CCAAGGAGATTATGTTGAAAAATAAAAAAAAATTTACCCAAAAAAAATTGTTTTTATACTTCATTCTAAGGACTTATTGAACTACCCTCGTATATTAAAAATTTGTCATAAAAACAACCGCAGGGTGTCAACGAGAGCGGGTGCTAATCTGAAAAATTGCACCCGCTCCCAACGAAATCGCGGTAAAATTTCAGCCACAGCCACGTCTCACGACCGTGAGATAGGTGGTTACAGTCTGTAACGGAATCAATACGACGATCCGGAAAAAGTTTCGTGCACCCTGAGAACACGGAGTGATCCAAGGACTACCGCCTTCTGCATTTTTCCCGCAAATTTTTTAGCATATTGTTGACACGCAGGCATGCTTTTCAGGATATTAATAGATGGGATCACATGAAATCCCATATAATACAAAGCTGCTGAAAACTTCTTCTCAGCATAAAAACACAAACCCAAGACGACTCTTTCGGTTCCAGTTCTCCCCCCCCCCCCCCTCTATCCCAACCCGCCCTTATTAACTGAAGTTTGGTGAGACGGACGTTATAACTACAATTTCTAACATATGACGAATTGCTATTTAACTTTGACATGATTTCGACACAGAAAATAAACTTATTGCATAAAGGTGATAGTTGGGCGTATAATCTGAAGAATGAATAATAGAAACTATAAAATAGCCTCGGAAAGGACTGGAACTTTAATCGACAAAAGGCATGCACATGGTAAATCTAAAGGTCATGTTTCAGGCGGCGAATGGAGACTGTGTGTTTGGAATGCTAGGGGGGTAAATGATCTCAAGGTAAAAGAATTGCGAGAAACAATGGACGTGAGGAAATTAGATATTTTATGTGTGCCTGAAACAAAGAAAACGGATTGCGAGGGTAGAGACAAAAAAAGACGGCGTACTGAAAGGCGGATTTGAAATATGGTCAGGAATAGATAGTGAATCATATGGTAGACAAGGAGTAGATCTGATTTCGAATGAAAGAGCGAAGCAGCATCTCGGAGATCATAATTTCGAATCTCCCAGACTGCTGTGGACTAGAATAAAAGTAGGAATCAGAAGATTATTTATCACAGTATGCTACGCGCTAGTTGATAGTGATCCCAGCGAAGTGAAAGACGCCTTCTGGAACACTTTAAACGACACAATAAATATTTTCGAACATGGGGAAGAATAATTCTGCAAGTAGACTTGAACGGATGGGTGGGCATCCAAAATTAGGATACAGAAAGAGTATTAGGTAATTTTGGGGATACAAGAACAAACTATAACGGAGAAAATATTATTATAATTATAATTACAATATTAATAATTGACTTTGTTGTTGCGGATGAAAGACTAAGAGAGTTAATCAAAGATAAAGGGCCATGGGGGTTCTGAATGCAACACTGATAATTACCTTCTGATCTCCAAAATTAACTTAGGTCGGGGATGGAGAAAAAAGAGAAAAAAGAAAACAAACGCGAATAAAAATTGAGAACCTACGGAAACCGGAGTTGCGAATATATTTTTAAAATAAGATAATTGAAATCATAGATAGGGCAGCATGGGAGGAGCATTATAAACAACAAAGATATAGAGGGCGCATGGACAAAGTTCCGAGATATCATTGTTAGGTGTGCGATCGAAGTGTGTGGTATCGCTGTTGTAGGAAGAATGTCTGGTGATGCGTGGTGGGATGATGAAATTCAGACTGCCCAAAATGCAAAGAAAGAAGCGTACAGGAAAACTTTGAACATCGCAGCTCTTAGCATTGAGGAAAGAAATAAACGTATAAATGATTACAGACACAAAAAGAGAATACTGAAACGATTAATTAAGGAAAGTAAAGATAAAATTATAGCAGAAGAAGAGAAGAAAATACAAAACGACTTTGAAGGAAGCAAGAAACTGCTTTATATGAAAATGAAGGGAAATAAAAGTACAGAATTTGTGAACATGACGAATAGTAATAGGGAAATGCTATATGATGTAGACGAAATACTAGACGCTTTCAGATACTATTTTAGGAAACCATTCGTAGATGAAGCTATAGGAAGCCACAACTGCGATGTAGAACACGATTTATTAGAAAACTCAATTGAGAAAGTCTGCGTCACTGAGGTTAGGGATATAATTAATAACTTGAAAAACGGTAAGGCTGAAAAAAGCGAATATCGTACCAATATACAAAAAAAGGTAGATCAAAGCGACTGCAATAATTACAGAGGAATTAGCTTATTAAGTACCATTAGTAAAATATACTCAAAAATACTTATTTAAAGGGTAATGAAAATAACAGAAGAAAAGATTTGGGAACTGCAAAGTGGGTTTATGCCAGGAAGGTCATATACGAATCAAATATTTAGCTTAAGGAAAATCAGAGAAAAAAGTTTGAGAGTAGGAAAAAAAGTTTTCTGTGCATTTGTTGATCCAGAAAAAGCTTTTGACAAGGTAGATAGAATTAAGTTTTGGGAAGTCCTGAAAGAGTATGGAGTAAATGAATGGCTCCTACAAGCTATAAAAACAATATATACGAGTAGCGACGAAGAAGGTGTGTATGTCGAAAAATAAAAATATATAAAATAAAACTAAAATGGCAATACATGATTCCATATTTGTACCGACTCTACTATACGCTAGCGAGACATGCATTTATCAAGAAGAAGATAAGAGTAAAATTAAGGCAATTGATATGAGATTTATGCGCATAAAATGTGAGAAAACTAAGATGGACAAAGTGAGTAAGGAGATAATTCTCAAAGCATGTGTTGCAGAAGAGACGCTAGCAGACACCTGGGAAAGAAATCGGTTAAGATGGTTCAGGCATATTGAGAGAATGCCAAATGAGCGATTAACGAAACAAGTGCATCAAGGTAAAGTAAATGGCAGCGTGCCCAGAGGTAGACCGCGGAAGGAATGGTTAGAATGTATGAATGAGACCCTAGTTAGAAGAGACCTAAGAAGTGACAGAAACACGAGAGCCTGCATGAAAAAATGCATGGACATAAAAGAAGCTAGAGAAGTATGCCAGGACAGAAAAGTATAGCGGCAAATAGTTAATAAAAAGAGTGACAGTAGAGTGAATTACGCCTGAAACAAAACACCTTGGACACTAATGGACCCAAGTGGGGAACCTCACATAACGACTTTGTGAGGATCTTCACTTGGGGTGATTGCTATAGAGATTGACCAGCAACCTGGGTCGGAGCAGTGTTGCGGAACGAACGTGTTATTTACATAAATAACATGAGAATTCTGGATCAAACTAAAAATTTTTTATCCCTTTCTCATATTACTCCTTTCTCCACCGAGTGAGTCACCCCTACCCCAAAAGGGAAATGGCTTAATTGTGATATAATAAAAAAATAGATTGATAGAAAAAGTGTTACCCCGGCTCTACTGCGTCAAGGCAAGTTCGAGGCATCTGTTTACATTATGGATGTAAACATTCTAAGCGATTAAGTCACAGCGATCGTGCCGAATTCGAGTGCTCCTTTTTATTTTTTAAAAACATTTATTTCATCTGCAAACATTATAATTATTTAAACAATTTTCATAAATGGCTATTTAAAAAAAATACGTTTCAATTTATTATGATGCTTTGTAAATTTACAAGAACTATTAATTAATTAAAACAATTTTAATTTAAAAATGAAGAGTTTTCCCTTTTTTCTAAAAGTTAATTTGTTTACTCATTTAACTAAGAATGTCTATCCGATGTTGCTTTTCTATGTTACTTTGCAAATTTACAAAATATATTAATTGTTTAAACCATTTTAATTACAAAATTAAGATATTTCCCTTTGTTCCATAAGTCAATTAGTTGACGGAGTCAACTAAGAATGCCTATCCGATGACTCTTTTGTATGTTGCTTTGCAAATTTACAATAACTATTAATTATTTAAACAATTTTAATTAAAAAATTAAAGGTTTGCCCTTTTTCTACGAGTGAATTTGTTTACGGAGTCAACTAAGAATCTCTATCCGATGACTCATTTCTATGCTGCTTTGTAAATTGACAAGGCATATTCATTATTTAAACAATTTTAATTAAAAAATTAAGAGTGCGCTTTTTTCTACGAGTCGATTTTTTTACAGAGTCAACTAAGAATGTATGCCCGACGACTTTTTTCTATGTTGCTTCACCAATTTAAAAGAACTATTAATTATTTAAACAATTTCGATTAAAAAGTCAAGAGTTTGGCCTTTATCCTACGAGTCAATTTGTTTTCGAAGTCAACTAAGAATGCCCATTCGATGATTCTTTTATATGTTCCTTTGTAAATTTACAAGAACTATTAATTATTTAAACAATTTCAATTAAAAATTAAGAGTTTGATTTTCTTTCTATGAGTAGGCTTTATTCTTTTAACATAATTACCTAAGAATACCTTTACGATGATTTTTTCTTCTATGATCCTTTAAAAATGTATAATTATTAATTGTTTAAAAAATGTGTATCAACATATTTATAGATTGGCTATTTTTCAAGGAAGCGGCATAATTTTTTACGGGGTGAACTAAGAATGTCTTTCGATGATCATTCCCTACGATACTTTTTAAATTTATAATCATTATTAATCATTGAAACAATTTTCATACATATATTCAGAGTTTGGGTATTTTCAATCAATGAACACAATTTGTTGATGAACTTAACTAAGATTGTTTTTGCGATGACTCTTTCCTAAGTTATTTGTTATATTTACAAGAATTATTAATTACATATTTCAAGAACTTTCATAAAAAATTCAGAATTTGGATATTTTTCAATAAATAGAGTCAGTTTGTTTTATGTATTGAATTGAGAACGTTATTCCGATTAATTATAATAATCAAATTTTCAAGATTTATTATTTAAACTACTTTCATGAGGAAATTAAGAGTTTGGGCATTTTTTGAAGAATAGGCTTAATTTGTTTACGGAATCAACAAAGAATGTATTTCCAATCACTTTTTCCTACGACAGTTTGGAAATTTACAACAATAATTTATTGTTTAAATAAATTTTCTAAAAAAATTCAGAACTTAACTATTTTTTAGAATTTGAACCATTTGAACATTTTGAACAAATTAATTTTTATAAGAAAATATATGCACTATATATTTAATAAGAATTAAAAAATAAATTAAAACATTATAATGGTAAAAAACTTCCTTTTCATTAGTTTAAATGATTATTTCTTTTAATTAATTGCTACCAGTAATTTCATAATTTCTTCAATTGAATATTTTGCTTCATCAAGATTTTTCTGTAGTATATTTTCTCTTGCAATATAGTTCTCCACATATTTTACTGTGATGAATGACTCAGACGAACATATAACCAGTATTATTATTACCTATTTTAATATGTTTTTTTTTAATATTTTTAAAACCCCGCTTAAACAGATGTCTCTCAACTTCACATTGTATGCGCATTTGAAATTTTTTTCTTTCATTAAGGTGGGCCTAAACTCACTGTATGAATTTTAGTACAATTTAATTACAATGCGACTACATACGAGTTTATTCGAAGTACTCGCATTTGCCTGAAAATTTGGCCAGATGAGAGGAAAACTGCAGAAAATCACCTTCCAAGTTTAGCTGGCTTTTCAAAATTCGAGTACACATTCCGGTCGTACGTCGTAAATGGTCACCCATCCAAGTGCTAGGGGCGCTTGAAATGGCTTGACATTTGTGCTCCCCTCGAGTCGAGATCATTTACTATGTATTGCTATGAAAATTTGTACGCGCAGAAAATTTATATGTTTTTTCTAAACTTGCATAAAAATGTTTAGTGTTGCACAATAATTTATTCTGCATCGTGACAGGGTACTCACGCGAAGCCATGTACAAAATAGAAGTAATTAAAATAAAAATGATTATCGTGGTATTTTATTGAACTTCATTTCCAAATAAAGTAATTGCAAGTAAAGTAGTAGGTCGCGCGCGGAGCGCACGTATGAGCTTCTGGTTATGTTATATAATATATATATTTTCAAATACATGTTACATCCAGGGTATTAATGGTAGTTTGAAAAAAATTGTGAATAAGTTCCGTTAATTTGAAGTAAAGTATCATTAAGTACATTAAAATCAGTCTGAATCAAATATTTGCTAAACCAAAAATTGATTGGATTCCTATAATCATAAAACTGTACTGGGACATTAGTATATATATAACGCAATCTCACAAAACCTGTGCCTATAAAAATCAAATGTTTTAAAGTTATGCATGATACAATTCATTGTTTATTTATTTATTATTTTAGTAACTTACTTACCCAAATAATATATAGATGAATTCATGGTTTTAATTTAAACTATGTGATAACATCACTAGCGGTCAATAATAATGATCAAAATCGAACGCAGAGGTACGTCAACCATAATTATCCCGCTATGGCCTTTCTTCTATAAATGCGTATTTGTAAACGCGCTAATAATTTTGAACATTTAATATTTTTTAACTGATGCACATTTGATAAAATTACGTTCGAAAGAATTGTGAGAGCTCTGTCAGTTAGACATTAAAAAAAAGTAACTTTAAATTAATCAAAATGAAGCAGAAAAATTGGAACTAACTTACGGATAAATAATACATTTAAATTAATGATATTAAAACTTGAAAAATTAATATTTTATATCCTATTTTTCCTGCTTATGTTTAATGAAAATACACATTTTATCGTTTATCTGGCCCAGATATATTAATTGCATTTTACCTGAAAGTGGCCGATCAACGATAGGAATCGATTTTGTACCTCGTTTCCTTTGCAAGAACTCGTATGATCAGTGAGTATTGGATCGTTTGACTAACATGCAGTGCTAGAAGGTCATTGCACATTCCTATGTTCCAAAAGCAACTATTTCCGCATACCTTCAATCGAATAAATTTTTATTTTTTAAATAAAATGTTAATGAATACAAACAATTTTTTTGGAAGAATCTACAAAATATTCCACCAACCACCAGATTCGGTTAAAAAGATTGAAGATTTGATTGGTTCAGCCAAATATTTTGTTTTCCATATAATATTCATATTATTCCAGGGTAATAAAAACACAAGTCTTATTAATTCAACCAAATTGTTGATTGAGTGTTAAAATATAAGCTTTGAAACTTCCTCACTTTAATTTTTAATAAATTTCTTTCCTTTTTCGGGTTTACGCTCTCTTCGATGAAAATATTATTTCCTTTTTTCAACATCTAGTTTCTTCATAACTGAATTTGCATTTAAACTTGTTTATCTTCCGGACTTAAGTATACAGTATTTATATATTGACATTGATTCACTTTAATTAATGGGAGGGAGTTATCTTACATTATAATTATTTATCAGAGTATGTGCCTAATACAACGATCCATACAAACAGGCATACATACTAAGGCCGCTGCTACGTGTAACAAAATTTCTTTACGAATAGCGGGATTTTGAATAAGGCTTAACCTTATTTCTTGAAAAAAAGATCCTACTCCATCTTCACTCCATTGGGAATCGAACCACAAAACTTCTGATTTCCGGTCAGATGCTTTTCCAATTAAGCTATTAG
>NC_046662.1:94636938-94645962 GCF_010883055.1 Belonocnema kinseyi
CAAGTTAAGAATCTTCAATAACAGAAAATGCTTAACGTCTTAATAAGACTAGATGGAAAATAATATTTTTAAATTAAAATTATTTCTTGAAAAAAAGATCCTCTGTCCATCTTCACTCCATTGGGAATCAAGCCACAAAACTTCTGATCGCTTGAAGATGGGGTAGGATCTTTTTTTCAAGAAATAATTTTAATTTAAAAATATTATTTTCCATCTAGTCTTATTAAGACGTTAAGCATTTTCTGTTATTGAAGATTCTAAACTTGATCTGCAACTTGAATTGATGAAAGCTCTAATATAATTTAAGTTTATCTTACCATTTCAAGCTTTTCAATATCACACGCTTTTAAAAGTAAATTCTATAACTGTATGGTATAATATTACACAATACTTTTGGGGAAATCGTATGTACTCTATAAGGTCTCCACTCTTACCAACGATTTAATTTATTTTTTCCGCACTCTTGTGTTTAATCTATATGAAATATGATGCTAAAATTTTGGAAAAGGAAAATAAAGTACCAGATGAATAATTTCTGCTCTATTAAATTTGTTAAAGAGAATCTTGTAAAAAATGTCTAAAAACGAACTTTTCCATTTATAATAAAAACTTCAATAAACCAGAAATCAGTAAAGATTGATATAGTTTCTTCTATTTTCCAAAATTTCAACGTGATATATTGTTTAGCTTAAAAACAAGAACGCGGGAAAACACATAAGACGTAATCGGTCATAAGATTTATCAGAGCCTGAGAAATATATTCAGCCAAAAAAATGTAGTTCAACCAACAAAAAATGTTTGTTGTACCAAGAGCAAGCTAGCATTTTTTGCACCAAGGAGGTAAATTAGTCTTTCTATCGTAAAGCGTGAGTTTTTTTAAACACACGAAACCTTAAAAAGACTTCCTCCTCAGTACATATGCAATACTTTATGTATAATGAGGGTATGGTTTTTGAGTTTGTTCATGAAATTACATCTCCCAGTTGAGATTAGTTTGAGGAGACAAGTGCGTCTCAGAACAGTGTGCATGAAGCGAAATAACAAATGCGTATGCGCGTACGCCAGCAAAGTGCACTTTTTCTGCTTAGGACAGTTTAATGTCTCCCCTTAGCACACAATATATTATCCTTGTTTGAACCAAACATTTTCCTAATTGTAGAATACGATTTGTCCTTCGGTGCAATTAATAACTCGGTTGTCTGATGTGGCTCGATAAAGAATGAAGTAGCATATTCTCAATGTCACTGCTTATTAATCATGTATTCTTGAATATTAAAATTAACATTAACTGAATTAAAACTAAGACCGAAATGACAATTAATATTTAAATAATTTTAGACCTTGCTCAATACTGGCCTGGAGATGATGTGGGTATGAACTAATTAATTATCACTATACTACCCACATTGGAGATTCTCGAGGCAGAGCGATTGATTTGAGTCGCTGCTTGAAGACCCACTTGACATTTCAGCGGAAATAAATTGAAGTGACCTTGGTATGCATTCTGAACCGCGTTTCAAGTCGGTAGAATCAGCAACTTATTAGACTTTTGACAGCCCGATTGATGTATTTCTATCTTTTTGAAAAAGAAATGCAATCGATATTCCTGATATAATACAAAAGGACGGTCCAATTTTTTTTCCGTAGAGGCCAGGATCCCTCCTAATTTGTAATATTTTCGATCAAACAAAATAAAAAATTTTTTTAAGTCCATAAATATTAATACATGCCTGCGAGATTTTGAAAATCCCATGAAGCTCATACACAAGATCAGTTTTTGGGTAAACGTGAAAAATCTAGTTCTTATTCACTTTCTAGACATTATGTATATTTTTTACAATTGTTTGAGCAATAAGTTTGCATTTGCTGAGATTTTTGACCAAATGATAAAAAAACGCCAAAATTTCCGCTTGATATTATTTAAACGCAGTAAAAGTTCGTCTAAGCGAGAATAATGAATAACGGTCACCTATCCAAGTACTAACAGAACCCCTACGGTTTTAAGTTCCGAAATCCGACAAGTCAAGAAACATTGCACAACTACTGTCTTCGGTCGCTTACTATTTGTATTTTTGTCTTTAGGAAGTTCTTTTATTTGATAAAAAATCTTATTTGGCTCAATAAATGTTTTTTCATTTAATTATGAATATTTAGATTTATTCTGTTTATAGGAATAGGTCTTTCACGTATTTTTCCAAAACTGATTTCATTCCGCCGAAACTTTAGTACAAATCTGGGTGAGCCTGTACAAAAATTCGGCTATTTGTACCGAAAATCCGGTATAAATAGCCCCTTTTCTAGCTTCCAATATTCGTACCGAAAAATCCGGCTATTTGTACAAAAAATTCGTTACATGTAGCCACGGTCTTAAAGTTATAGATTGTTTTTTATTTTTTTATTGAAACTTCCTAGGCCCAATAATTATAGGCTCTGCAAGAAGTAATAATTCTGTTCAATAAAGAATTGACAATGGAATTGACAACTGGAAATGCGTTTGCAAAATAAGAATGAATCGATCATTATAAAACCAAGAATGTTTCACGATAAAGCTATAACGTTTAAGCTTGAGAAAGAAGCCTAAGTGGTCTTAAGTTTAAAATAAAAGCAGCAATGCCATTTGTAAAATTGAATTTTTTGTAGATATGATGCTCGATTTTTGTTTGAGTTTTAATGGACTTCAATAATAGTGTGCCGTTCTTATACGTGCAACAAAACTTATTTGGTGGGTTCACCAAAAACATTTGGTCAAATTAACAAAAAATTGCTGTAATTAAACAAATATTTGTTAAATATAATCGAATTTTTTGGTTTAATTCCCACCAAATTATTTGTATTTAAATCAACCGACCAACAATTTCGGTAAATTCAATTCTTCATAAACCAAAAATTATCAAGTTCGTAAAAGCAAGTAATAGTAGAAGAAAAAGTCTAATTTTTGCTACTAATTTACAAACGATCGCAAATTCCATAGAGTTAGACACACAAGCTACGTATTAATTTAAAAGTGCGAGGTACTCGTTTGAAAAACATCAAGTTATGCTTAAACAGCAGTCTCTTGTAGTATATAACACGCTGCTTCTGAACTCTGAAGAGTGATAATCTAAACTCAACGTAATAAGTTTCTTAACTATACAATGGCGAAAAATAAATCCTAAAAATTGCAGGTTTTAAATAACATGTTTGCTTCGTAAAACTGCATATAATTTCCGACGAAGCGTAAATGACCCGAGCTTTGTCAAATTAAAAGTTGTAATGTCTGAGTCTAAGACTAAACTATTTGAAAATAGTGGTTGCATCGTGTGAATTATAAGTGGTCTCTGAACTTTATTTGACTTTAGGTTCGCTAAATGGGGTAGCTCGTTCTCGCCCGTCGACATATCGTTTAAATCGATAGATAGTCAGGTCAAGAACATTGTCTAGCGTGTTTAAACATTTCGAACCATCGATCGCCAATGTGTAAAGCTCGTAAAGAAAAGTTTCCTCTTTTTTGGGATTGTAAAACAACAGCATAAGGATCGCTGATTATCGACAAATGGATATGAACACTGAGCAATGCACTCAAAAGTTGCACGCGTACGACTAATTTTGTTTGTTAGTTAAATAGAGGAATTTATAGTAAAGGCAGCGTCGTAAACAATCGAACGCCACTTACTCTATAGATATTATGTATTTGCTAACACAGATAAGGAAATTGAAACCTATATTTTGTTAATGGTTACGTTGAACATGCTTATTTCATTTGTTAACACCAATTGAACACCTTATTAGATACATTTTTTAAAGATCTAGCTTACAATATGAGTTTGAAAATTATAATTTTCAATTAACAATAAAATTGTGTTGATCCTACCACAGCATATGGTATAACAAAAGTTGTTTGTTACTACAAACTAGTTTATTTCACTAAAGGTTTTGGTTTATCTAAGAAATGTAACTAATTGGACGAATTGAACCAAAAAATTTAGTTAAATCGACAAAATATTTGTTGAGCATTAATGCAATATTCGGTAAATTTAACAAAACGAATCAACCAAAAACTTTGTTTTACTGAATAACAGGAATTTTCATAAATCAGTTGAAAGTAGTCAATTGATAACTGATAACTACGGTAGTCAGTGATAACGAATATAAATTCATATATTAAAAATTCCGAATATCTGATTCTTTATCAGCAACCTAAATAACCCCAAAGTTTATATAATTTTAAGTTATTACACTCATTTTCTTGACAATTAAAACATGTTTTTTATATAGTTGGCCATATTGGCATTAGCGAATAGGCTGATGCGTTCAATTTGGTTGCAGATCATTTTGCTCCAGCGATCATTTGACTCTCGAGATCACAATGATCTGTCCATTCGGGCCAATTTTTTACGTCGATTTCATAACGACATAACCTGAAAATTGAATCTAACCGCACGCAGTTGTCAACTACACTTAACAGGTGATATTTTCTAATGTCTGATTGCGTTCATTTATTTACTTTTCAAGCACACTGCACAATCAGAAGCCGTAAAAAGCATGTATATGAGCTAAGGTACTCTGAGAACGTTAGCCATCTTGGGCTTACTTCACATGATGCCAAATCCGATCATTGTGATCTTAAAAGTCGATCATTTATTCCACCCGATCAGAATTCTCTTGATTTCGGTATCAATTTTTTGCATCTCAAAATAATATTAATTTCGGTATCATTTTGAACATATTTTTTACTGTGTATAAAGATATTAGTAGCGCATCAGAGTTATCGATTATTGATACCAATATACAAGCTAAACATCATAAGGGATTAATTAATTGCAGATGAGGAATTCATTATCGAAACCATTAACATATTTCGTGCTAACAGTGATGAATCGGAAAAGTTTGGATATAACCTTTGACGCAATTTTCCACTTAGTTAATTAATTCATGTGCCTAATAAAAATTTAAGTTCCAATGGTATAGTTGAAGCTGCTGTCGTGGCATAATAAGCACTTTACATGCATTACCCTCGAGAATATAATGAATCGGTTGTTAGAGGTCCCAAACACGTTCGATCATGCAGTAAACATGTTTACTGCAGAAACATAAAATACGAAATGTCACTCGACACAACGTGCTATTTCCGTTTCGGATTCCGATTTTTGCCCTCCCCTTGCAGTTATTTCAGTTACCCTTTTGCATGCCCTTTCTCAATATATAAAGATCCCCTCTTTTATTTTTTCAGTAGAATTAGAATTGATTTACATTTTTGCTTTAAAATTACAGTATTACAGAAATTATAATTGATTTAGATAAAATATCGCGATAAATGAAGCGATTGTGTTATTCGAAAATTGATAATGTCGATTAAACACGTAACTGGATCTGATATCTAACTATCTTCTTCGATATGAAAGTAGGCTTCAGATATCTATATTTTATGTTTCAGATTGTAAGAATTCTTGTCTCTGTGAATTTCAAGTACGCCTCTCCTCAGAAATTATTTAATTCTTCGGTATCTTGTCTTGTTTTAAATATGTCTTTCCAACCGTAAAGAAACTCTCAGCACGTAGTATTTTGTAGTGCTTCGTGAAGGTTGTATAAATGTACAAAGCACAATGTAGTAAAACACGGAAGAATGTCCGTACCGTAGAGCAAAGCTATGAATGGAAATTCTTTATTCCCAAGGTTCTTTATTTTCTTCTGTTCCCTCCTTTCTTTTATTCTCTAAACAATGCGACAAAAATTTGACACAAATATTAACTTACTAATTTATGAACTGAAAATAAAATGAATATTCAGCTTGATGCAGAAGATATCTACTTGTCTTAAATTTTTAAACGTTTTTCATTTTCTGAAATAGAAAAAAAATCATAAAAGTTGTGAATTGTAAATTCTATTGAACTTCTCTTTGCTATTTTTAAAATCGACCTGTTTTTTAAAATTGTATTTTTATTTCATTTTATTTATAGTCGATATATTCAGAGTTTCCGATTAAACTAATTTTTGCGTTTTTCTCGTGCCTTTATTCAATAAAAGGAAATCCAATTAAAAGACTAAATTAACAGAAACCTATTCGAAAAGCCTTATTTTCTGGCTGAATCGACCCTCGATGGAGTTTCGATCCAGTCCTGAAGACGAAGGATAATGCGAGCCATAAAGAATCTGTAATTACTTTTCAATCGAATAACAGGAATTACACGAATATACACAAAGCTTTGGTCAGCATAGTTACTACCCAGAAAAACTGAATATTCCTTTTAATTTAGGATCCTTTCTTTGTCTCGCTAATATGATCTTATAAATAGTTTTTCTTTTTTCATGCTAAGTATAATCATTTTAAATTGCAAAATGATAAATATACAACTGCTTTTTAAATTGCTAATAGTGATAAGGAAATCAAAATTGTGGTACTATTCAATTTTTCTAAAGCGTTCGAAGTGGTTAATCATGAGCTTCTTCTACATAAAAAAAAGATCATTTAAACGATTTAATTCAACTATCCTATGGTTTGAATCGTATCTGTCTAATCTATTTCAATATGTGTAAGTAGGAAACTGTAAAGGCATACTGTCTAATTCGTCAGCACTACTGAATGGATAGGGGCCTGGACTTAAACATTAAAAATGTCATAAATAGGCGGATAATTTTAATCTTTATCTTTTACCTCAAATTTCTCCCTTAAAATCATTTCTGGAGCAAGTGTAGGTACACATCGGTGGCGTATTGCATTAGGTTCAAAACAACGGGTTTTAGATTAATCTCGCGAAAATTATAAGGGGAAAAATCAATTTCCCCGGAATTTCTATTGAATAAAACGAGAATAACTCGGCAGTCGAGCAGAAAACGCTCGGGTATCGAACGCCAACTATCGGAACATACAATCCGTGCTTTAGATGTAGAAAACACATCTTTCCCGAGGAAGTTTGGTTTTAAATGTGCTTTAAGTTATCTGCAGTCATTTCCACGAGGACACATCAAACCCTTGTGCCAGGTGTATATAATACATCTCCGAGGAAGTTTTGTTTTACCAGTACTTTAGGGTACCCGCAGTCGTTCAGTCGCGAGGACACGAAATCCAATAGTGTACCAGGTTTATAAAATACATATTCTGTTGAGAAATTTGGTTTTGTAAGTACTTCAGGGTTCCTGCAGTAATTTGCTTGATGGCGCGACATCTCATCCGTACACCAGATGTATAAAATAAATCATCTCTGGTGCTCGTAGAATCAAACTTCCCAGGAGAAGATGTATTTTATATACTTGCTGCAAGGGTTGGATATGTCGTGTCCTCGAGGAACCGACTACAGGAACCGGAAAGTACTCGTAAAACCAAACTTCCCCCAAGATGTATTTAATACATATGGCGCATGGATTGAATGTCAAGTCTTCGAGGTATCAACCACAAGACCCCTACAGTACTCTTGAAACAAAAATTCCCCGGAGAACTTTTATTTTTGTTGTATTATTCAGAGTAGAATGTGTCTTTTCATTAAACTATATCGTTCTTTTAAAATAATTTAACTTCCGAAATATGATTTTCAAGAGCATACTCCTTTTTGTCTTTTATCTCACAAACATATTTTTTGCATGGTCTTTGTGGTTATGTCTCATATCGATGCTTGAAGAAAATTATTTTATACTTCTGGATTGCCAGGGCCAAAAGGTCTTCTTGACACTTCTTCTTTAAAGATAATTATTATCATAATGTTTAATAATTTATTAAGCAGAATTTTCGTTGTTTTCATTTGGCAACCTTAATGCTGTTGGAAGGGGATGCACAAAAATGGTGAAATCTGTGAAGCACTAAAAACCTACCAACATGCTATGATTGAGATTTTAAAATTTAAATTTTAAAATATTCTAGACCCCAGGAGGGGGGATTTCGCGCTGGCAGGAAGAGGGAAATTATCTGGGATTTCGAAAAAAAAGTAACTGCTAAAAAGTGTGAGTGAAATAATGTAGTAACGACGTGAAGTGTGAAGGAAGCCGAAACAGCTGATGGCGCTGATAGCTCAACCGTACTCCGTCTTGGCGGAAATTTTCAATTTGAATAAAACATTAAATTTGCGATTTTATTTTTTTATTTTAATTGTTTATGGACAAGTCCGAATAATTAGCAAATGCAGAATTATTACTGCAATTTGAATAAAAAATAATTTTTTGCTTTGAATAATAAACTTGCTCTCGAAAAACCAAAAGTGTAAAAGTGGTAAAAGGATATCGCTGTGAACTTACTGATAATAATCTATAATGATTTTTCAACTTTCTTTAAAATTATTTATTAAATTATGTACATATCTTCAACCAAGTCAACCAATTTTTAAAAATCGGTAGGAAAGAATAGTAAGATAGGATTCAATTATCAAGAACATAGTACAAATAAATTTTTTTTGTAAGTTTTCAAATGTTATTAGTAAAAATGATGCATTGTGTTTGAAATATCATCGCTACTAATATTACTTTGATTCTTAGTAAGGGTTCATTTACAAAATACTTTATACGTTTCGGTGGGGGGGGGGTCTGCTGAAGTATCATTCTTTATGTTAAGACCAATGGAAAAAATATTACGCGGGGGGGAGTGGAGGGGGTTAGAAGTTTTTGAAAAATATATCACGTATTTTGTGAATGGCTGCTATTGTAGAAATTTTTTTCAGAGATCTGATGTTTGGCATAAATATGATAGGCTGCTTCGCTCTGTAAAAGTATTTTCACTTTTAATTGTTGAAAACTACTACAATTCCAAATTTTAATGGTACATGAAATTAGATATCGAGTCAAAAGTTGGGGGAATTAAATAAAAGGTACTATAGACGGTTTATGTGATCGTAATTGTTTATAATTATAAAATAAAAATGTACAAAAATTAATTTTCTTTTTGTAAATACGAACACGTTGGGCCAGATAAAACTATTGAGTACCTTCTATTTCCTTTAGAAAACTCGAAATTCAATATCTCAATGTACGAGGGTAGTTCAATAAGTCCTTAGAATGAAGTATAAAAACAATTTTTTTTGGGTAAATTTTTTTTTATTTTTCAACATAATCTCCTTGGAGCTC
>NC_046662.1:94646062-94655074 GCF_010883055.1 Belonocnema kinseyi
CAGCTAACTCACGCACTTTTAATCTTCTATCCTTCAACACCATATCGTGGATTTTATTGATGATTTCGGGAGTACGTGCTTCTACGGGCCTTCCTGAACGTGTTTCGTCACTTATTGATGTACGACCACGCTTAAATTCATTTACCCAGTTATAAACCTATGCTAAGGCAGGGGCAGATGTGCCATCAACTGAGTCCAATTCATTTTTTATCTCATATGGAGTTAAACCCTTTAAATGAAAATGTTTGATTACCGCTCTGAACTCGTTTTTTCCATTTTTCTTAACGAACAATTTTTTTTCAATTGGTTATAAAAACACGTAAACTCAGAAGATGTGGACTGTGACTGCACCATATATCTAGTCGGGAGTGGTGCTGACTGAAAACAGATGATTTGGAGCGATTCGCGCGCCATATGTTGGTCATTCTAAGGACTTATTGAACTACCCTCGTATGTAGACAATAGTTTGTTAAAAGTAAGCTCCGGTAATATAGATATATTCTTATTTTTTGCAAATTGTTTCTGCAGAAATTGTTACATAGTTCGAAGTCTGTTACATAGAATCATTTAAATTTTAATTAATTTGTACACTGAATCTCTCTGAGTGCACTATCTCGATATCTAAGAATAATAAATATTTGCGAATAAGGATCGAAGATTTTAAAAACCTGCAAAGGTTTTTTTATTTTTTGTCTGAGTGTGTTTTTCTTAGGACGTTTCAGATTCTAGGAATTCGATAAATTTTATTGTTCTATGTATAAAGCGAAAATAGGTTGTCCAATACTTACCAACAAAACAAAAAAGTTCAACAAGTTTATAATTTTGTATACATTTGAAATTATTGTCACTTTATCAAGACAAGATATGTAAATAATTCAATAAATAAGTTTAAAGAAAATTGCAAATTTATCATTAATTGTTATCAGTGAGTTCACAGCAGCACCCTTTTATCAGTTGTGTACTTTTCCTGTTCAGAGACCACGTTTATTATTCTAAGAAAAAAATTATTTTTTATACAAATTGCAGTGATACTGTTGCAATCGCTTATCATTCGGATTTGTCAATGAAGAATAAAAAAAGAGAAATCAAAAGTTGCATTTTGCATGCAAATTTAAAATACCCGCCAAAACTCAGATGCGAATTTTAAAGAAAGTGTATTTTCTTACAATGGCTCAGTACGGTGGACCCATCAGCACCATCAGCTAGCATTTTTTTTATCCGTTACCGTATTTTTTACGAGAAACCAGAGACTTAGCCCCCTTCCGCCGCCGCAAACCCTTTTCGGGGTCACGGAAAATTTTAAAACCGCAATACCGAATGATTTAATGTTATTGGTAAGTTTTTGAGTGCTTTACAGATTTCGCCATTTTTTTGTACCCCGCTTCAACACTGCCGTCCCAACAAGAAAAGTCGTAACTATATTTCGGATGGGTCCCCTGTCAACCTAACCGAAATTGGGATGGCAGGGGACTCATCCGAAATGTAGTTACGATTTTTCTTGTTGGGGGCCATCCATATACCACGTGGACAATTTGTCACTAATTTTTTACCCCCCACTCGTGAACGTCCGTGGAATTTTGACACCCCCCCCCCCTTACATTGTCCACGTGGACATATATTATGAAAATATAGATATTATTAGTCTTCCAAATGTCCGGGAGCTCGCGACAATTCCATGGACGTCATTTTAGAACTCACTAAATTTCAGATTCTTTTGTTTTCATAGTCAACAGTTCGAAATTCGTTGACTGGCTAACAGCTGCTCGTGCATTTTGCAACTATTTATCGTTAAACTGGACGAAAATTCGAGTAAAAAAACATCATTTTAATACTCTTCAAACCCACGGGAATTATTGTTTGGATGCTAAAAACTAACAATAAGTTTGACTGGCAGCTCCTGAGTGGTGCTAAAGTTGACTGGCAGGCTGTGATAAATGTCAAAAATTCGAGTGAAAAAACGTCATTTCAGTACTCTTGAAACCCATTGGGGATGATTTTTTAGGTGCATACAACTACCAAGAAGTTTGAGTGGCAGCTCCTGAGTGGTGCCAAAGTTGACTGGCAGGCTGTCAAACATGCCAAAAATTTGAGAGAAGAAACGTCATTTTGAGTACTTGTGAAACCTATTGGGAATGATTGTTTGAATGCTAAGCACTAACTGAAATTTTGACTGGCAGCTTCTCAGTGGTGCCAAAGTTGTCTGGCAGGCTGTCAAACATGCCAAAAATTCGAGTGAAGAAACATCATTTTAGTACTGTTGAAACCCATTGTTGCGAGCTGTGAATTTACGTAAAAAGTGATTAAAATGTTTGAGGGAATCATTTGGAAAAAAGTGAATGACACGAATGAAAAATGAGAAAATGGATTTAATATAATGTATATATTTATTTAAATTGGCCCAAACATCATATATACATTTATGTAGTTCAATAATTTATTTGTTTCTTAATCTTGAAAGTTTTTTGCTCGCTGCATTCAGCCCCTAATATTTTTATTTAAAAAACTTAATTTAACGGCGATTTTGAATTAAATAGTTAATTATATTATTGCAAACCTCATTTCTAAAATAAACAGACTATAAGCTGTGCACCTTTTTCATTCAAAAATGTCCAGAGCCTTAAATTTTCTTGTGATTTCGAATTTTTCTGTTTTAAATTAAAGATCATTAAATTCTATAGATCTTGACTCTCCGAAATTTTGTCTCCTCTATTTTTTTATTAATAATTTTTCCAGTCAAAGTATGAACAAAGTCTTGTTATCGGTGAAAATTTTGTTTCTGCTAAAAATGCTTCCCATTAATGTAGGAATGACATTTAATAACAAAAATAATTTAAAAGTTTATAATAACTACTGTGATAAACAATTTTTGTGTCAAAATATTATAATTTGAGATTTTTCAAATTATAATTTCCTTCAATGGTCAGAACGACTTCAGGTATTCTTTAAAATAATAAAAATTTAATAATATTTGATAAAATATAACAATTAAAATTTTTGTAAACAAATTAGGTAAAGAAATTTAAAATCTTTGCCCATTCGCATAAAAATTTTTTTTTGCCCTGGAAATGTTTTTTAATCTATTGGACGAATGACTGCTAGTCACACAAATATTAGAAGAGTTAGCAATAACCACTGTTATTAAAAATTCTTGTGACAAAATATTTAAACTTAAGGGTTTATCAAATTTAAATTTTCTTTGATGGCCAAGTCCGTGTGTTATTGTCAAAAGATTTTGTATTGAGTAAATCTTAGCATGCAGTGTTATGATTCATTTCCAATCTATTACCAGCTATTACGATTGAAAACCCGACTTTTTCCGAGTGATACTGCCAACATTGGGACATTTTTCATGTAAATTGTTAATAAACGTGTAAGTTGTTATATTCCAATAAATATGATCAAAGATACATTTTTTAGGAATATCCGAAACCATTGTAGCGATTAAAGAAAATAAAAATTTTGATAAAACCTTTCATTTGAATATTTCGTCACGAGAATTATTCATAACAATGGTTATTGTTAACTTCTCACATATTTTTGTGACTAGCAGTTATTCGCCCAACAGCTTAAAATATTTCCAGTGTAAAAAAAAATTTCTATGCGAATGGACCAAAATTTTGAATTTCTTTATCTCATGTATTTACAAAAATTTAAATTGTTATATTTTATCGAATATTATTAAATATTTATTGTTTCAGGGAATGTCTGAAGTCTTCCTGGCGCTTTAAGCAAATAATAATTTGAAAAATCTCAAATTATAATATTTTGCCACAAGAATTGTTTATAACAATAGTTATTATAAACTTTTAAATTATTTTTGTTATTAAGTGTAATTCCTACATTAATGTGAAGAACTTTTAGCACCAATAAATTTTACCGATAATAAGACTATTTCTTAATTTGTTTATCAAATTTGTTTCCAACAAATAAATGGAATGATATACAAATTATTTGTATTTTATGAGTCCCTAAACATTAATTCTAGAAAATATGAAGTTTTCCTGAGCAGTTATCAAAGCGTAAAAATTTGTTATGTAAAAAATTTCGTTTTTCCATGCTTTGAGTAAAAAAATTATTGATAAACAAATAGAGAAGACAAAAGTTCGGAGCGTCAAGCTGAACGAAAAAAGTGAATTTCCTCCTAATGTCCGTCATGAGTACGGTACGTTTGCTCATAGAGTTTAATTGTTTATAGTCTGTTCATTTTAGAAATGAGGTTTGCAATAATATAATTAACTATTTAATTCGAAATCTCATTTAAATAAAAAATTTTTAATAAAATTATTAAGGGTCAATGCAGTGGAAAAAAAGCTTTCAAGATTAAGCAACAAATAAATGATTGCACTGTATAAATGTATATATGATATTCGGTTCAATTTAAATAAATATATATATTTGTTAAATAATATTAAATCCACTTTCTCATTTATTAGTCTTTTCATTAACTTTTTACCAAATTATTCCCTCAATATACAATATACGTCATATATTTTTTATTATTCTTCTGATCATGTATATGTTTGAAATATTTTTGTCATTGAAGTCTTTAATATTATTAATTTTTTTATTAGCTACATTAATAATTCTAACAAAAAATAATTTTGTTTAACTTTAATAAATAATAAAATCAATAATATGAGCAAAATAAATCACAAAAATATAAAGTTCGAACTGCTTTCAAAATGTATCTCAAAATTAAATTTTATTCATATTAAACTACATATTTTCATGACTTTTTCTTTTTTAAATAATTAGTAATAGTTATACTTATTTTTTCATTTATATTTTTTTGTTTATTTGCAAACAGCATCGAGTTTTTAATTATTTTTGCTTTTTCTTAATGCAATTCAATAAAAAAGACGGACCTACTTTTTGTGGCGCCATCTGTTGGATTAGTTTAACCGACAATTCTCCTCCGGATCGTAAGAAAACAGAAAAGTGGGGGCGATGCATGGGGCTGACTGAAACAAATTCAGATGTTAAAACAGTTCGAGCGCACGCGCATCGCTCATATCAATTTCACGACTATATTTGAAATCTATATATATATTCAATATTAAAATTATGGAATATTACAATTTTGTAACATTTCCAAAGAATAAAAATTAGATCTCCTTAAATAAAATTGGATAACGACTTTTTTCTGTCTAAAGAAGAGAGCAACGATCTTATGTTTTAGGTTTATTGACGTAACACATTTGACAAAACGTTAATAAATTTGAAATAAAAATAGAGTTTAAGTAACTTAAAATAGATAGAATATTTAATTCAGATTACAGATCATTCGTTCTCCGATTATTCATCCCCGTTTTTATTTTGAATTAGAAATATTGAATATAACCTCAACTTGACTGAATTCATCATCTGGTCGACATTTTATACCCTTTATCTGTTTTTCGTTCGTGTACGAACATTAAAGTTTAATTTAAAATTCACAAATAAGTTATGAAATAATTCCTTAAATGACCATAAATAAGTAAACTTCTCAAATATTTACAGACGTAATTTGACATAACCATACATGTAATATCTCGGATTTTTCAGTTGAACATTTTGAATGTTAGAGGGTAACATTTCCCAGCAGGCAAAAAAATTAAGGAAATCTTAGAGACGTCTTTGCGACATCGCTAAGACATCTTTTATAACATGTCTTTTAGTCGTCCTAGGGATGATCTTAAAACGTCTAATGTCAGTAAAAAAGATGTCCCGAAAACGTCCATTTGTTTAAGACGTCTTTTGGTCATCTTTAGGAAATTGGACGTCTTAGACACGTTGCTTAGCCTGATATAGGACGTCCTAGGAATGTCCTTAAGGACGTTCTTGGGATTTTCATAGTTTTGTTCCCACTGGGTTCACTTTTTAAGATCTACAGATGCTAACTTCAAACATCTAGATTATTGTCCCATAGTTAAACATATAATATGTTAACCCTGAGCATCTACATTTTACTTTTAAACATCCATTTTTCTCCGCGTAGATGAAATTTTTTTTAATGAAAAGGACAAAAATTTCATTCGGTTGCTGATTAAAATGTCAGTCAATTTTGGCACTACTCAGGAGCTGCCAGTCAAACTTCTTGTTAGTTTTTAGCATTCAAACAATCATTCCACGTGGGTTTCAAGAATATTTAAATTATGTTTTTTCACTTGAATTTTTTACCAGTTTAACGATAAATTGTTGCAAAATGCATCAACAACTGTTAGTCAGTCAACGAATTTCGAACTGTTGACTAGGAAAACAAAAGGATCTGAAATTTTAGTGAGTACTAAAATGACGTCCATAGAATTGTAGCGAGCTCCCGGACTACAAGAAGTTTAAAAGGAGCAATGAATTGGCTGAAATCGATTAGCTTAGGAACGTGAGCTTAAACATGATTTGAATTGCAAAGGAAAAGTAGTGAAAAAAAATTAATATAAAAATAAAAATAAAAATTCTATTATGCGTAAGCACAATATAAAAGTTCGAGTATACCTAGAGTACACCTTGTCTCATTTCAGTATATTTTCCACAGATTTAGGGAAATGTGTGTCCACGTGGATTCTAGCCCCTTCCCCCTCGGTCTTCCTCGTGGACAAGCGTGGAATTTTTTCATACCACCCTCCCCCACCCCCCTTAAGTGTCCACGTGGTATATGTATGGCCCCTTGGGAGACAGAACAGCCTTAAATAGGATTTACGTCAGTGAAGTTTCCACCAATAACTCGAGCGAGAAACGAGACGAGATAAGACGCCGGTTGTGAATACGGACATGAGAATACAGTGAACTCAAACATGAGAATTGAAAATTGAAAAACGAAAAATTTTGAAAAGTGAAAATTTGAAAAACGAAATTTGTTCAATAAGGTGAAGTTTTTCTCATTCCTTTTTTAACATACATCCATCTACTTATGCTGATAATGAATATAGCTATGGAAATATTCTCAACTTACAATATAAGGACATTCGACTTACGATATTCCCAGGATAGATGCCATTCGAACCCATTTTCGAACCCATATTCGAACCCATTTCCAGTATTTAAAAAACACCTCTTTATAGTTCGACATACCCCAACTAAACAAAATCTATAACCTCTCAATCATATTTGAACTCATTTGCACTATTACAAAAAAAACATACATTCCTTGTTGGCCATACCATATGTATGGTATAAGTGAACCTAAAATTAAGCGTTGGGCGGTGTGTGCATGGTTATTTGTCTATCTATTTTCAACTAATATTTGAGAAAAAAAACAATTCAGTTAAACAATATTTTGCTTCTGTAATTACTATCTGATAGCACTTGACTTCTCCAATTTAGGGCGAAACGATATTTTACTCATGAATTGTGACTGTTATTCAAGAAATAATTACGTATCTACCTGTTAGGTGGAAACGTAATCACACAGGTACATTCGGAAACAGAGTAAACACCAACCACGAACAATAAAAAATTCGTTTCACTTTACTTCACAACGCCTCAAAATATGAAAATTTTGATTGAATACTGTTTGTTCTCAAGAAAAAGTCGAAAAGAAATTCAAAAGCAAATTAAAATTTGACTCCCCTGTATGGAGCAGAAATGAATTGTGTTCGGAAGTTGTTTCTGCGCTTCTGAAATCTCGTGCAAAGTACGAGTTGCTGGATTCGAATAAAAGATGTACTCTGGCTTTGGCAGCTGATAACGTAGGTCTTCCAAAAATCAAAATTATATAGGTTCTTAGACTTGATATCAGGATCTCCAAACTTCTCAAACTTCTCTGTTCTTTCCTGGTAAATGTAGAGGAAAAAATCATCAGCTATCTACTGAATAAAGAGGTTGCACCGAAACACTTTTTTGACAAATGTTTGTTACGCTTGCACGCAACCCCACAAAAAGGTTGATTTCGAATCGGAGCTATCAACGATTGAATAAGGCGCAAAACAATTGAGTATTGCTGTTTACGGATATAATGTGAGAATAACTACTATGATTATTCAATTTTTATTGCCGCAAATGATGAATCACAGTATCTCCGAGAAAACTTAGAGTTGCTACTAGCCCACAATCCTTCTACAAACACCCTTAATTTGGAAACATATGTTAGTTTGCATTTCGAAAGATGTGAAATGTACAGCCCTCTTCAATTCGCGATTTTGTTTGAATCTGTAAAGAAATCGTGGATATGTGGATATATAATAATAAGTTATTAAATCCAATATTCGATGCCGTGAAATTGCATACCGTGCACTTTGAGAGGGTATAGGAACTGTTGAATCTTTATTAAGTAAGGGTGCGGATAACAGGTTGAAGCCAATCGACGGTGATTTCTTATTTCACTTTGTCCATAATAAAAAACTTTAATTTACTGTTTTTGAGTTAATATTAAAATGCTCAAGTTACTGATGCATTATGGCGCTGTCGTAATAAATGTTAAATTAGAGAAGATATGTCTCTATTTAAAAATTTCCTAGATAGAAGACACAGTGCTTAAATAATTTTGATAATTCAGTGCTGAACCAAATCATGGATAATGAGATGGCTACTACTGGCATTATAGTTTTCTTTGATTTACAATAGACGATGCAAAAGCTAATGCTCAAGATCTTCTACGGAAATATGACATGGACGTAGATGGCTTCAATTCATCATTGGAGAATGCTCTTAAGGTGAAACGGTAACTTCCTCCAAATAGTTTCAGCAAAACCACTCGCAAAATAATGCATTAATTCAAATTTTGTTTTTTGCACTGTTAAAAGTTTATCGAAATCTATGGCGGGCTTCTCTTCAAAATTAATTTTTTTCATTTTTAAAAATTTTTATTAACAAAATCTGAGATTATCGCATCCCGAAAATTTTGGATGTTAAAAATGGGAGAAGCCCGCCATGCGGAAAGTACTAATGAACATAATATCAATAAGAAAAGATTAAATTATTCATTTATTTAAACATGGTTTTGCTGAAAACAAAGTAAAATAAACCAGGAAAAATTCTGCGGAAACCCGGTTTTTTAGTTCCCGGCTTTACCGCCAGTGGTCACTACTGATCTATTCT
>NC_046662.1:94655174-94673443 GCF_010883055.1 Belonocnema kinseyi
CTTCAGCTGAGCAGGTAAGCCGAGAAACATGGTTTGATAAAAATGGTTGAATATTGTCTGTCTCTCTCGTTGCTAAGTTTCTCTTTCTAACAGGTCAAAAATATTACCAACGGAATCCTACCAATTTTCGGGTATGAGGTTGTCTTCATAATTGCCAGGGGGCACTAGACTGTATTTCCGATTTTCTTTTAGATATCACTGCAGTCATTGCCGTCCTCAGCCAAACCTACCGTTTCGCCTTAAGGGCATGCTCTTCGTGGCCACGTGACCAAACTAGTTCCCGTTAATGAGCATCTTTTTTTGTGTTCACTGTGTCCACACGGACTGAGATATCGTTTTTAAAATTTGACAGATTAAATAAAAAGCACTAAAGAACGTTTGTATACATCAATATGCTTATAGTTTTAAAGAAAGTTTATTTATAAATCGATGAAATAGGATATTACCATTCGAGTTATAGAACTTTACAGATAATTTTTGGTTTGATGCATTTCGGATTTTTTGGTTCGCGTATATTGAGCACTGGCACAAATTTTGGATTAAATCGTCTAAACCTTAAAAAAATTAATGTAAGCAATAAAATTTGAACATTCGTTGCAAATCAAAAAATAAGTATCTGCATACACGTAACTTATCATTATTTTTGGAGCATTTTAGCGATTTATAGCGGAAGAAAAAGATACTTTGAACGTCGATAAAGTCGAGATCACGTGACTAAGTTCGTTCGTAAAATTTTTGTGTAGAATGATTTTCATTTTTTTTGGTCCTAAAAATAAAAGATAAATTTCAAATTGGAAACATATCAACACCAGAAATGTGATCAAATTTACTCTTCGGAGTTCTCCAACCAACTTCCATAATTCTTGACTTCTTATTTTTGACGTTGAATCGATCAACTGATAACTATTGTTGACAGTGAATCAACCGGCGAGGCTCAGTCTCGGACTCGCCGTGTCTATCGCCCCCGGGCGAAATTTTATTATTATTGGTTTGGTATAACTTAGAATTGTTTCACATCAGTACAAAAAATCCACAAGAATATATAACCATTAGAAAATTTTAATTATTTTCTGAAGATGAACATTTCTCAAGATGGGACTTGTACGGATTTTCGAGTATCACAATCTAAAGTGTTCCTCGATTTTTTTAAATCGAGGCATCTACTTTATCGACGTTAAAAGTTTTTTTCCTATTTCTATAGTATTTCTCTCGAAAACTTTCTTCGTAATTATAAACATTTTGATATATTCAAGCTTTCCTTAGTCCTTTCAGTATAACTTCCTAAATCCTGAACACGATATCTCAAACCGTGTGGACGTAGTGAGGACCGAAAAAAATGAAAATCATTTCATTCTCCAAAAAAAAATTTTATGAATGAACTTCACGTGATTTCGACTTTATCGACGTTCAAAGTTTCTTTTTCTCTCCGCTAGAAATCGCTAAAAATGCTCCAAAATAATGATAGGTTACGTGTATGCAGATACTTATTTGTTGATTTGCAACGAAGGTGCAAATTTTATGGCTTACATTAATTTTTTTTAGGTTTAGACGATTTAGTCCAAAATTGGTGTCAGTGCTTAATATACGCGAACCAAAAAATCCGAAATGCATCAAACCAAAAATTATCTGCAAAGTGCTATAACTCGAATGGTAATATCCTACTTCATCGATTTACAAATAAACTTTCTTTAAAACTATAAAAATATTGATGTATACAAACGTTCTGTAGTGCTTTTTATTTAATCTGTCAAATTTTAAAAACGATATCTCAATCCGTGTGGACACAGTGAACACAAAAAAAGATGCTCATTAATGGGGACTAGTTTGGTCACGTGGCCACGAAGAGCATGTCCTTAAGGATGTACATTACGTACAATCAATCTCAAAAGTTGCCTATTTTTACAGTTATTAATACAATCGACAAAAAAAATATATTATTAATTTCTGTGAATCTTTATGAAGGCTTCTAAGCACACTTCAGAAAAAATAATTGAGGTTGAAATTGTTTATTTAACAATAGTTATTTGAAGGTTTCGTTTTTCCTTTCTCTTTAGGGAAAAGTTTTAATTTTTATTTAATCATAGTGATTAAGGCCTCATTTTATTCTTTGAAGGATTCTCTCCAATTCTATTTGGGTAGTGTTAATTAAAATTTAAACTATGATTGTTTATAACAATAATAACTGTAAGATTTCTCAATTCATTTTTTTAAAATAAAACCAACCCAAATAGAAATTGAGAGAATTCTTCAAAGAATAAAATGAGGCCTTGATCATTAGGATTAAATCAAAATTATAATTTTTCCCTGAAGAGAAAGGAAAAAACTAAACCTTTAAATAACTACTGTCAAATAAACAATTTTGACCTAAATTATTTTTTTCTGAAGTTTATGCTTATAAGCCTTCATTAAGATATAGAGAAATTAATAATAGATCTTCTTTTGTTGATTTTATAAATCATTTTAAAGATAGACAACTTTTGAGATTGATTGTACGTAGTGCACGTCCTTAAAACAGTGGTGGTAAGCTTTTAGCACTAATAGAATATGAAGACTTAGAATTTCAAGACGGAGACGTAATGCAGCCTTATAATAAATTTATGAATAAATACGCATAACTTTTACAAACAAAAAGTAATATTCAAACTGTAAATATTTTCTATATATTGGACTTAAATTAATAAAAACCCCTGTTCAATTTTACTTGTAAAAATATGGATCCGAGGGATTTCCACATTATTTAGAATTTTACTTATTTTTTCGGGTAAAAGCTACCACAGGATTCACATCGAGGCGCCTATTGTTTTGGCCGAGTCGAGCGCTGGCGGTACAGTATCCCAATGGGAAATTGACTATTGGTGCAGTACTGCATCAGCACTGGCAGCGTCGGCGCAATACTGACCGCCAATACTGGTACAGTGTTGGCAGGACCTTGGGATGATAACTGTGTTCGATACTGGCTTTCAGTACTGCACAAGTGCAGGCCGGCAGTACTGGCAGCCAATACAGTACGGTGCCCTGTCATACTATTTGATTAAAACAATCAACTATTCCTTCGTTAGAAAAATGTGTTTGCCCTGAAAAGGGCCGATTGTTCTCGGCTGCTTATAGTGACGACTAGACTAGCAGAGTCTGTTAGTCAGAGTTCTGTTATTGGCCACTGTCGCTATTGCTTATGTTGTTATTGGCCGTTTAGCCTATATAACATTTTGAAGAGTAATTTCCTAATATCGGTCTTCACAGGTAGGTAATTCAGTTTAAGATTAGTAATTCAGTTTACGAAGCATCGTCAGTCAAGTCTTTCGGCTTAGTAAAGTTTTAAAATGGAATTTCTGAAAAGTTTTTGGGATTTCAACAAAGAGCTAGAAGTAACCGGCCTAATAAATTCCCTTGTTTATTGGGGGCTTCTACAAAAAACTCGGCTTTGCGATGAGTGTGGAAAAAATTCTAATTTAAAAAAATGGGAACAATAAAGGCCTCATACACCAATGTGGTAAATGGGATTGCAAAAGGAAGGCTGCAATAGATTGAACTTTCTTCCTAGTGTCTCTCTTTCTCTTCCTAATGTATCGCGATGGTGGATACTGCGTAGGGTTCGCAGTGCAAACCTTGCATCTTGTTGAAGAAGACTGTACCGCCGTTTTGAGAACCCCTGAGTCAGAAAAAACGATATTTACGAAGGTGTCTGCCTGTAGTCTGTAGTCTGTATTCTGTAGGCACGATAACTTTCAAAAGATTGATCAGATTGGATTCTGTTTTAGCCCACTTTTCTCAGGCCTACAAAGAAAGAACGAGTTCTTAAATGAGCTATTTTTGATGAAAATTCAAAAAGCGGGAACATTTTCAAAATATTTGACACTATTTTTTTCAAGATTTGGAAATGCTGTTTATGGAGATTTATAGTGTTCGGAAACTCTAAGAACTTATCCTAATGATTTTTTTTCGATAACAAGAAAATTGTTATTACAGCATTAAAAAAATGAGCCTTTTAAGCAAAACAACGCATGATATAAAAAAAAGTTAAGAAAAGAAAAATGTTTTCATTAATCACTTTTCGATAGGATGAATAGTTTTTGTTTTTAGTCATAAAAAAACAACATTAGAGAGAAAAAAATTAAAGTTTTGGACAAACGACACAAGCTATGAAGAAAATAAATAGACAAAAGTTGCTCTGCCAAAAAATATCGAAAACTCATTCAAATTTGTCATGAATAATTTTTTATTTTTCGCAAAACGACAAAAGATACGAACTAAAAGTAAGACCCCAAAGTTGTTCACCCTAAAAAGATCTATGCATTTTTTATTAATGATTTTCAGATAGGAGGAGTAGATTTTTTTTCAATCGTAAAAAATAAGATTAAAAATAAAAAACATAAATTTTTGGATAAAACGACACAAGAGACGAACAAAATTAAAAGACAAAAGTTGTTAAACCCAAAAATATCTAAAAGTTTATTATAAACTCTTGTTGTAAAAACATATAAAATGTAAAAAAATAAACTTTTTGGAAAAAAGACACAAGCTGCAATAAAATTTTATTTAACAACATTTTTCGCCTAAATTACATCTACATTGAATATAAACAAATTAAATTGATGGAAAAAAGAAACCTGTTGCAGTAAAATCATTAATAATAATTTTTATTTTAATAGAATGCGTATTTTTTTAATGATAAAAATAAGAATGTAAAAATACTTTTGTTCCAATAATAATGCATATTATGAATGATAATAATATAAACTTATTGAAAGGTATACATTTTTCTGGGTGGCTAAGAATAAGATATAATGCAAAATAAGAAACAAATATAATATACATTTGATATAATAGAGTTGAGCATAATGTAGAAAAGTTTGCCTTTTTGGTCGAAAAGAAGTCCGAAGCATGAGATACGCGATGAGAATGTTTTCGTTTTAAAAAGCCCGGGCGCGAAGCACGAGACAAATATATTATCGAGCATGCAGCGCGAAAACCAACAGTCGCGCGCCGTAGTCGCGCTCACGTGGGCGAGCGGATCGAGCCGCGGGTGACGAGAATGTGCCCGCGCAGCGGGCAATTTTATTTTATTTTTTTGCAAAATATAAAAATGTTGCTTTAACAAACTTGACGCATTTTTAACCTTTATTAACCTTCGACATAGAAATTTATAAAATTTGGTTTATCACATTTGGATGTTGACAGATGATAATTTCGAATCAATTTCAATCCATAAATTACACTCTTTTTATCAGATAGTCAAATGAAACTTAACTGACATTTTTTGTTGGGCGAGGGAGAAGGTGGAAGGAGGAAGAAAGAAGGGATTTTTAGAAGGGAACGTGTGAAGTTTTGGAGGGAAAAGCTAAAGCGCTGGGAAGGGAAAAGTTAATTGAAAAGGTGGTCGTCATATGATGAGGAGAAGGGGAAGGCTGGAATACAAGATATTATATGGCTACGACACTGGCGTATATGGGGACGTCAGAAGTTAAATCGACTTATTAAATTTCCTATCAACCGGCTGTTTTGTTATTTAAGCGCATGCTCAGTATCATTTTTTTGCGAGTATGAAGAATGAATGAGACTAGACAGAAATGTCCAGAACACAATCTTCTTAACGAATCAAAGTAGATGGAAATGTATCGCAATTTCTTCTACCTGTTGAAAAAGTTATTTTATCTATCTTAAAACATTTTTTTATTCTTCATATCGACTATTATTTATTGAAATTTTTAAAACACTCGCAACGTAAATCAATATTGAACTTTTCTCATCAGGTTAATACAAATTTTCTCGTTTATACAATTTGCTTTGACATGTGCCATGACTCACACTTATCTTACGTGACTAGCAAGTTAAAGTATATTTTTAATGAAGGACTTCACTTTTTCCATTAGAGGGTTACAGCAAGCAACCTGTTAAATTTGTATGAAAAACAACACACAGTCTAGAAAAATGAAAGTAGATCATATTTTTTACACATAAAATTAGATTAAATGAAGCTGGCCACTCAAATATCGGAATTTTCCGGTCTAACTAAATTTTTTCCGGTCATCAAATCTAAAATCTATATTTCCAGATAATATTTTTTTTGTGTTCTTGTCTTTTTATATGCAATAATAATTTGTTCTCTACTTTTCTTTTTTAATCAATGTGCTTAAACAAACATTAATAACAATTTATGTTCAGGTTATATTTTGTAACCATGATTTTAAGTAACAATTTAAAAATAACCTTGTGCGCAATTATTCATGAAACCGTCATGGTTCACAATATTCCTGTACCGTTTTGAACTTTAAATAAAAACACTCGTATGAGGCATTAATCATACAGTTATAGACTTTCTATTTTTATGTAACCTGTTAAACTACTTCCACATTTTATCTATAAAAAAGCGAAAGAAACTATTATTTTTTGGTATATTCTAGAGTTTCTTTTTCAGTTACAGAGGAACTGATTAATCCTGAAATGAGATTATAATTTAATTATCTTATGTAACTAACAATTTGAGATTTATGAAAAGGTCAAGTCACATAAGAGATACAAAAATTATTGGATGATGTGATTGCAATTGATCCTGATGGCATTTGATTAACTAGGCCACTAGTGAGTAGTGCTCATCCATTATCAGTCATCACAGTACCTATTCTCCTTAAAAATGTGATTTTTTGAATAAACATGTAAATCAATGTTTATAAAAATATTTTTATTTTTTGAATACTTCACACTATAAATATAAGTATAATTCCTTAATTTCTTGTGTGCCACGACCTTCTAAAAAATCTTAAAATTGTCTGTCCCTCAGAATATTAAATTTTAACTTCATTTTGCGATTAAATAGTAAACCTGGAACTGAAAAAGAAACTCCAGAATATTTTTTATTTTGATATGGATAAATTAGGGAAGTAATTTAACAGGTTATATAAAAGTATAAAGTTCGAAAATATGATTATTGCAGTCGTTTCCTTTGTCTTAAAATGAAAAACGTGCTTTAGATGTGATGATCGTACGAATTTCATTTAAACCGGAACATGAGAATATCCGAGATTTTAGTGGCCCCCTTCATATAATCTGATTTTATATAAGAAACACTAATTCCCACTGAATCATTCTAAAGAAAATGAAACGACACGTATTTTACTTGATTGAGAAATAAAAATGCTATCTTCCTAAACCTAACGGAAGTTTCGTTTTGTGGTAGTTCCGTTTTGTCGTATTATTATTTTTAACTAATGCATGTATTTGTTTATATTTTTCTTCTTTATTCTAAATTGTTTTTTCTATATTAATATTTTTTCTTCAAAACACAAAAATCCGCGTCCTACACAAAAACGACACAAGATATGACAACAGACAAAAGACTAAAGCATTTCTTTTAAAAATACCTTTAAAAAATTTCATGGAAATTCTAAGAAAGGAAACAAAATAATTGGGCGCTTGTTGGTTTGCTAGTGCTTATTAACAATAAATTAAATCAATTTTCATGGAAATTTATTATTTCCTACACAGATGAATGAATGTCAAATGTAAAATATACGCTATATTTACCTTCAATTACTTATTCCACTTATTATATAGGCTATACATGAAAAGACGTGCACGTGTCGCCACGCGATGCCGCGCAAATTTAAATTTGTATTTACGAAAAATAATTACAGAAAATAATTATTCACATTATTATTCGGTATATTAATATTTTCTTGACTATTCATAAAACTACAAGTGAAATTACTGGAACCCATGATAAATCCACGATAATATTGTGATAATAATTTGTCTTGTTTTATCTTCAAAAATGTTACATTTGACATTTTTATAATAATTAAAGGTTAACAAAAGTTTTTTAAAACTGAAGAACTGGTCATTTTTTCGATCGTATTCTAATCAAATCTTTTTTTATTTTTTCGCGATCCATTTTTTGTAAAAAGTATTAAATTTGAACGCGTTTGCACTTGGTAAGCATCACATAAGTTATAACAAAGTTGCGCGTCCGGTACCTTAACTTAGGACCTCTTTTAGTACGCCTGATCTTCAACAGAGGCGCTCTTATCTGTATCCTGTCAGGGCCGTAAAGTTGTGCAGTAACGCGTCACTCGAGGTTTCTGACGTATTATACTTAAAAAATGTATTATACGTAAAAATCGTTGAATAATTTTTTTTTAGTTTTAAGAAATTTGCAGTTCGGATGGTTTAAAAATTTACCTGTGGTTTCTTAACCTTTCTTCAGCCGTATTCGATAATACGCGGTTGCATCCCTGACAAAACACAACATTTTTACTTTTTTTTAAGGAAGGATAATTCTTCCCAACATGGATTCCTCGGTCTATTCATCGTCGAAGTTGTAAAATATTATTTTTTTTGAATTCACTTTAAATTTCATGCATGCAACATAATACCGCTATTTTAAATTTATGAAACGAAATGTGATAATGTCGACGCCATCTTGAAAACGCATATTACGTTTTGTACAAAATTGAGGGCGTAATATCCGCACGTAAATTATGTGAAAAACCTCATGTAATTTACCAAAGGTATATTACGTGCACAACCCTGGGTATAATCGTATAATCGTATTGTTTCCGTGTGTGTACCTTCCCATGTGCAAATAATTCATTAATATCTTTGGCTATACTGTTCCAGCCTAGACCGCCAGCGGTACAGGCGCGTTCTAGTGAATCTAGTAAAATCTAGTAGATTTAGATGCGACCTAGATTGCAAATTTGATACTTATTTTTACAATTAAATCATTCCTGACATAATGGCACTATGAGCTACATTGACAATATTAACAATTCCATATTTCTGTAAGAAAAATGGAATATAGCTCGTATATGCTTTTTGGCAGAAGGTTTCCAAATATTATTGATAAAAAAGAAAATTTTAATTGTAAATGTTTTGAAACATTCGGAAATCGCTCTGTTCTTAACATTTCGCTTCTAAAATATTAAATTAGTAAATTTCTGAAAACCTTTGAAGAGACGAGGCAAATAAAATTACGGTTACAGGTTTTATTTTAAAAGATTAATTTTAAGCTTAGGAGATTTCTAAAAAAAATCGTTAAGGGTGTTAAAACCAGGAGCCAACCCTAAAATTGATTTCTCATTTCACACTATAAATACTAGAATTACTTATTTTTTAAATCATTAGGGCCTATTCCTGCATTGAATCATATTTTTATTCGGAGTGCAAAATTGGTTAATTTCAATAGCTCTTATGTGAGACATTTTTTTTCAAATGCTGGTGTAAGAATAAAAAAAACACATTATACAAAAATTATTGGAATGAACCAATATTCTACTCCGAATAAAGATTTAATTGAAAACCCAAGTGCGAATTGCCGGAGCTAAATACACGGCTCATGTTGTTCCAATTTTGGCAGCCAAAGGAAGGCTAAAGTTATTGGGCCAATATCGGAGTTTTCATCGGCCCAGTGTTGAACCAGTGCTGGCAGCCTATACTGGCTATTTATATTTGCCGATTCTCCCTCGACGCTTGGCCCAGTATCGGCACTTTATTGTGCCAAGTCTCACTTTTAGTACGGGGAATCATGTTTCACGAGGATCAGCCAAAGTCTGGCCCAGTGATGGCACATTACTGGGCCAAGTGTCACTTTTACCACGGCTCACCATGTTTCATTTAAATCGGCCCAATGTTGAACCAGTGTTGACAGCCTATATTGGCTATTTATATTTGCCGATAATCCGCCAATTCTGGCCCAGTATCAGCACTTTATTGCGCCAAGTCTCACTTTTAGTACGGGGAACCATGTTTCATGAGGATCAGCCAAAACTGGCCCAGTGACGGCACATTACTGGGCTAAGTGTCACTTTCACCACAGCAAACCATGTTTTATTTAAATCGGCCCAATGTTGAGCCAGTGCTGGAAGCATATATTAGCTTTTTATATTTGCCGATACTCCGCCGACGCTTGGCCCAGTATCAGAATTTCTTGCGCCAAGTCTCACTTTTACTACGGGGAACCATGTTTCACGAGGATCAGCCAAAGTCTGGCCCGGTGACGGAACATTACTGGGCCAGGTGTCACTTTTACTACGGCAAACCATGTTTTATTTAAATCGGCGCAATGTTGAGCCAGTACTGGCAGCCTATATTGGCTATTTAAATTTGCCGATCCTCCACCAAATTCATTGCAAAAAGTAGTAAAGTAAGCTACAACGGAAAAAAACGAAATATTACGGGAAGAAAATTTGTAATCGATTTAAATTATTTATTTAAAAATTATTGTATTGATATTCCTGTTAACAGTTCGTGTATATAACATTTACACAACCTCGCATCATAATAAATAATTAGAAAAGGAGAGCTTAAAATTTGGTTCTTTAATTTTTCTGAACTGCAGCTTATGAGGATGGCTTTTTCATAGAGTTTCAACTTGTCGGTTGGGCGCAGCGGTTAGCACTCCCGACTTCTAGGCGATAGATTTAGGTATATAGGTGTAGGTTCGATACCCCATAGCGTTAGAAATTTTATTTGTAATATAATATTCAAAATGTAATATCCTTAGACCTTAGACTATAGCAGTATGTGTACCAGTGTTGCGCCGACAATGGCAGCCAAACCTTGGCTGCCAAGTCTAGGCTATAGTTATCAATCTGGCAATGGCGCGACGATGGCAGCTAGGTTTGGTACTGTATGCTGTACCAATACTGTACCAATACAGTATTGGTGACCATTATTGGGCCGACAATGGCAGTCAAATCTTGGCTGGCAAGTGCAGATCATAGTTATTATTCCGTCATTGGCGCTATAATGGCAGCCGAGCTTCGGCAATATTTTTTCCGGCTATGGGCCAATGTTGGGCCGTATGTGACTTCGCACTTGGGAAGAGGACTAAGCCCTGATTATCTAGAAAAGATCTAATTCTAGTATTTTTGGAGTAAAATGAGAAAATCCAGTTTTGGGGTTGGGTCTTGATTCCAACGCCCTTACGTCGAAAAAGAATCTGGAAGATTTTAGGACAATCTTTTTAATTTTTGCACAATTTAAAAAGAGAAAAAAATTGAATTATTTCAAGAGAAAAGAGCATTTAAACGTACCTGTCGAAATATTTTTGGCTTAGATTTTTTCTGTCCATAAATGGTTAAACCGACTTACGACTCTAATCACTTTAATCACTAATGTCTGACACGAAACTTCGAACCTCGTGGTTGTGAAACGACACGTATTCGCATTAACACTGGCGACATAGCGAACATCTGATTCTTGAAATCCGGTTCCGGTTATTGTTGCCAACTTTTTTGGTAGCAGTTTTGAAATTTCATTGCATGATGAAAGTCGAATGCTCTTGGTAGCACTGCATAATGTTTGAGGTTAGGAAATAAGACATTTTAATGCACGTGAGTACTGTATACATGTCATACGAAAAGGAAAATTACTTTCCAAATTCTGGCTAGCGACATTAGTGGATCTAAATAGAACTGCGTGATGGATTTTTCTATCTAATAGGTATAGATAGCAACACTCAAAAAATGTCTGGTTAAATCAACCAGAATTATGGTTGAATATGCCCTTACTATTTTTTCTGGTTACGGTAACCAGAATTCTGGTTAATTTAACTAGAATTCTGGTTAAAGTAACCATAAAATCTGGTTAATGCAACCAGATTTCTGGTTACTCTAACCAGAAAAAATAGTGAGAGCATATTTAACCAGAATTCTGGTTGATTTAACCAGACATTCTTTTGAGTACATATTTCGAAAAGTGCAAAAAGTAATGCTCATGAAATTTTGACGAAATAATTATGTTCAGATCCGATAGAATTTTGAGCTAGATCGGCCAATTAGAAGTATTTTTTTTGCATTTAGAAATATAAAAAAATGTTTATCATATTTATATGAGAAAAAATGTTTTTATAATCGAAATGCAACGATAATATATCGGATGTAATTGTTCACGTCCTTGAGATCCATCGATCGATCGATGGATAAAACTTTTCTTACATTAGGAATGCTACCGTACTATATCTGATATATTTGTTTGCATTTCCGTAGAGTTCTGTGAAATTTCAAGTATAAAAGTGAAAATTCTGATATGTAATAATTCATATAAGGATTGTATTATTTCCATATCAGTATATCACACGTACTTTAACTTTTTAGCCAAGATTTTTTTCTCGATATTCCAAGTGTTAAGTTATCCACGAGGTTTAGTCGCTCGCGATCAAAGGCGCTAAACTTAGAGTAGGTGGTTCGAAACCCGTCACAACGTTTTCGATTGTTAAAAGCGTTAATATCATGTAAAGCGTGCGACTATATTATATGTAACGTATTGTAATTTAATGTAATTGTTTAAGAAAAATTGTGTAAGGACCTTCCACAGAATCTGGTTGTAGCAAGAATCTTTTTTTTTTGCTGACGCACAAAATTTTACATGACTGGGATGTAGAATTCACATATAGAGCTGTAGACTTTGTTTTTTTTTTATTGAAACTGTTATTAACAGTTCCAATCATTTTACCTAACTGTCAGGTAATCTTTATTTCTTAGTTTTATTATTTCTTACAGAATAGCGAATTAAACTATAATAAATTTATATCAATAATTGACTTTTTCATATCAAATATTACCCTATTTCATTTTACATGACTGAATGTGAAATTTTAATAAAATGCCGTAATGTCCTCCATTTACCGAACTAAGTTATGTAAAATTTAACATACAAATATTCTCCGTGTGTTTATATGTATGAAAAAAACTTTTTTAACATTGGACATACAACAGGACTGTATATTATGATGTATTGGTTCGCGTTTTCGAGCAATATCGTTTGTCCTATTGAACAACCTTTCATGGCCTTACAGGACCTATATTTATACAGTTTTTGAATTTTTATAACAATTTTGTATATTGTTTATAAGGCAACAATTTTTTGGTATTGGAAATGTAACAATACTGGATTTGATGAAATTGTTTGTGTCTTCAATACGCGTAGATTGACCCTTATTGAACAATCATTCTTAGCACTACCGTAAGTTAAACACTCTTCGCCATGACAGAACACATTGATTGACCTTGTGATGAACTCTGTGGTTTTCTGAAAATAAAATTTTCTGTAAGATAGAAAAATAAGCTTGAAAGGTATTCAAAGTTTTTATTTTTTCTTTGGTTATAGCAAACCCGCTCTCTATGAGAAAGCAAACACAGAAAAACGCTGATGTTAAATTTGTTGCAGCTCAAATTTCATTGGGCTCCCAATGATCATTTGAGAGAGTTTTCAAGTCTCAAATGTATTCCTCTGAACGTAGGTGCCCATGTGGACATCTAGGGGAAAGTATCATTTGGAGACTGAATTTGGCTCATGCAGAGTTGTGAAGTTCTGAACCGCGTTGTCAGCCACCTGAATACCTGTCAAAGCAACTATTCGCTTTGCGATATTAGCCTAAATAATTGTTAATAAGGAAACCAATTAAAACAATATTTATCTAATTTTCAAATTTCTTTCATTTAATAGGGCGTACCAGTCACTTAGAATAAAATTATAACTTCCTAATGCAACTTCCAAAAGTTAGGTTAGTCATGCCCGTCTACATTTAAACTAAAGCCGGCAGGAAATGGTTGGGATATGAAAGCTTCAATTAGGTATTTTCACTTCAACCATCAGCTAACTTCACTTTGTTAAAAGCTGAGGGAGAAAAATGGATCAAATGCATGGAACAAAACTTTATTTCTGTAACATATTTGTAATTAATCATCATTATTATTATTCTATTAATTCATTAAATATTAATTAAAAAATAAAAATTATTTTTTGAAAACACTTATATAGAAAAAATTACCTTTAACGAAGATGTTAGCAAAATAGGGCAAAAATGAACTGAATCCTATACATTTGGTCCCTTATTTTCCCCTAAGAAATCTACGAAGTGAAGTTAGCTGTTTATTGAAGTGAAAATACCTAATAGGCTTTTATCTTATCAGTTTGAATGTTCCCGCCGCTATATTTGAAACATTGCAATGTTTCAAGAAACTCCCAATGTTTCATGAAACGTTTCATCAGGCTAAAGTTTTATGCAAATTTACATCCCTACTCATCGCGAAAAAAATTGTTGTTTTTGTTATACAATTATATTTACCTTATCTTTCATTTTTGACACTAGCCATTGCAAGATTAGATATCTAAGATACCTTTAAACTTCCGCAGAAAATCTAGTGGAAATTTGTTCGAACGACCAGGCATCAATTTCGATGCAGACAGTGACGACTTAGTTTGTACATCCTGGCTTTGGTGGCTTGAATGTCATATAGTAGGTTTTGACTAACCTAACATTTGGATATTACATCACGCCAAGTACTATTTTTATTTCAAGACTATTTAGTCTCTGGTAAATGATAGGAATTAAAAAGTTAGGAAATTATTAAATAAAAAGTTAGGAAATTATTATTATAACTTACCTGCTTATTAACATCTGTTTCACTCAAATAACGACCGACCAAATGATCTTGACAGGTGACTTACAGTTTGTAGACGATACTTCACGTTGCACTAGATGAGAAAAAACTGTCTAAATGATGATTTTCCCCTAGATTCTCTGAATGAACCTATGTGGCTAAAATTTGTTGCAACTCTATTGAACACCGATTTCGGTGTACAATGGAGGATCGGCGATTTTCTGTGAATTTATTTCATAACTATGATAATGAGGAAGCAGAGTGCAAATAAAATTAAAATAAATACAACGACAATAAATGTACCCATAATATTTCATGGTGTTATCTATATGTTCATATGATTACAAAAATAGTAAATGTATTCATTATACACACATTTTTAAATCAAAACTAACCAAATATGGTTGTATAGAATTAAATAAAAATTAGGCTAAGACAACTTCAATGCTCAACCCATTGGAATTGAAACGAGAATAGTCTTTTTACAAAATCAGCGTGATCAGCTGAAAAAAGGAGAAAAAGAAACGATTCAACCCCAAAAACCTCTTACTCTATTCCTTATTCATTCTTCGTCTTTTTTATACTACTGGGGACCAACATATTTCGATGTCAATTTAGACCTCATCGTCATTTTTGTTTTATTTTGGTTTAGAATAAAAAATCGATTTAAGGTGGTAGTGATAAGTTTTTTTTGTAGGCCATGGGCCATGGTAGGGGGATTTGTAAATCCTGTCTGGGCTTTTCGTTTGAAAATGCTGGACGTCTTTACGGTACAAATTTCATTTTTGTAGCTATAATTAACATTTGACAACTTCTTAGCAAAGGCCCTTGAAGAAATAAACCGAATAAAATTTTCTGAGATGCAGGAATTTATTGATAACAAGTTTTCGAAGCTCCGTGGGAACTTAATTTCGAATTTAGGAAACTACATCAATCTCCACTATTCCTATGCGGCCAAGCCCCTTGAGAAATTCTTCAACTAGAAAGAATAGGAAGATTTGTCTTGCTCAGTATTCTCTCGCAGGTGTAATTTTTTTGCTTATTTTGCTGAGTCTCTCCAGAAACTTTTAGAAGCATCTTTTTGTTAAAATATTGACATTGGATCCTAATAAAATTGAAAATATTGGAATAAAGTCTCAAAAACGGTGAGGAACCAAAAGTTCACTTTGGATATATTAAATTGATTTCTCGAAACTTTTTATGTGAATACGACTTGTTGCAAAAACAATAAAGCTTCGTGAAATAGAAGTAATATATTTCAAAAGATGGCCGACTGGAACTTGCTTCACCTACTGCTGCACGTACTACTACATAAAAAATATGATTTATATCACAAGTTGCTTTTGTTCTTTTCGTACTATTTATCATTGCAGTTGAATCACAAAGAGCCAGGAACTTTGTGACAATGTAAAACTCTTTTACTTATTGAACTGTTCTCTCCGAAATAAATACAAGTTTTATGTTTATTTCAATATTTGCTGATTACTGTTAAAATGATTAGTTTGTAAACTATTGCTATCAACTTTTCTTATATATTGAGTAGTATTTCCATACAGTAAACTACTAAAATTCTACAGAACTTGACGTAATATGTGCCCCAACTTGTTAAAATAAGTGTTGTCTTAGTCCTGTGAAGCGAAAAAAATTAACACTAGAAACGTGTTTTACGTATCCACTTATCAATGGCGAAAAAACCTTGGCCAGTGCTCAAGTTGCGAAATTGCGCGAGGACAGAGAACAATAGTTTCTTGTCTCTAAACGTTTCCGGAAAAGGCTTAAGTTTACAGTGCCATAGGCGGAATGGAGTCGATCTTAAAAGGCCTTTTCTACATTTGAAGATACCTTACCCGACAATTAACCCACAGGAAATTGAAATTTTTAATCTTTCAAGCAAATTGTCATTCAAAAAAACATTCTGATTGTCATTTTGATCTTCAAATATAAGACAGCAAATTTATCAAAGAAAGCTCCATAAACTTTTATACGTATAATTAATAAATGTAAGAAAATAAATTTAATTTAAAATTAAGGAAGCGATAAAATATTACTTTTTTTTGAAAATAGTACAATTTTAAGGTTTCAAAAAATATGAAAGATTTCACGTATTATTAATTTGAGGCTTTTAAAATTGAATATTATCGTACAATTTTGGGAATCAAAATTAATAAAAAATGATTTAAACAACTTCTTCAATATTTAAAATAATGTTGTGTGATTGTACAGTGATAAAAAGCGTATGACTGAAAATTAAATAATTTCAAACAGAAAGTTCAATAGAGTACAATTATTTGTATCTGTAAACTTTAAAACTAAAATATTGAAAAAAAATCCTCAACCGATTATCTTACAATACATTCAAAAAATTTTAATTAGAATGTCTCAAACCAATTTAATCATTATAAACGCAATTAAAAATCAACGAAAAAAACATTTTATATTCAACAATCAACTGTCAAACCAAGAATTTTTTTCTTATCGCCTTAAGAGTCCGGTCTATTTCAGGAGATCTTTAACAAAATACACTTATAATGAATTTTTTTAATTCATTAAAAAAGAAGGTAGTCTAGGCAGCGGCTGACCAGCCTCTATCTAGTGGTCAATAAGCTATTAACTAGTGGTTGACCAGCTAATAACTAGCGGCTGACCATACAGTCTTGTCTGGAGCTTGCCATAAAACGGTATTACATTCTTGGCCAGGCCAAGGCCAGACCATCTGGCCAGCATGAGGACTGCAAACCAAACGTTCTGGTCTGGGGCGAGCCAGTGACACAAGATTTTTTCATGCGGGAAAGAGCGCATACAATGTCAGCAACTGCTTGGAAACGGTATCTTTTCGTTGGCTCTACATGCATGTATAGGCCAACTCTCACAGAAGGCTGAACATCTACACAAAAATTAATTATATAATTATAATTGCAAGTGATGTGAGCAATTAAAAAATAATTATTGATACAATAATGAAGGGAGGTACATGTCAAAAAAGTGAAAAAATTAACTCATATTATCTATGCTATATAAATAGCATTTTGCAGGAAGGAAATAATCATCAGAATTGGAAGATAAGTGTACCTATGTGTGTCATGAAGTTTAGAATGTAGCTGCAGAGTTACTGGCAGAATTCTTTTGTTGAAATTCTTCCTCATGTAACTAGGTTCTGTCGATAAAATTCTTCCAAAGAAATAGAATGCGTCAATTGGAAAGACTTGAAAATAACTTGAATCTCCACAGATTGTGTAACAGCAAAACTGTTTTAATTTGATTTAAATATTCGAAATTCTCTAAAAAATTTGTCATGATTATTCATCAAATGTTTTAAAAAGTCATAATATATGCAGTCTAAGATGGAGAAAAATCACTTTTTTGAGTTTTTGGATTAATTTTTTAGGGTTTTGGAAAATGTGACGGGAAAGTATAGAGGCTTGCTGAGAATTATGCAACGAAGAATTTCATGTATCTGACATATGACTTTTACACCGCTAACATATCACCAAGAGTCCCTGAAAACTACACTTAAAAGAAAAAATGTCAATTCTTCATGAAATCGACCTTTTGAGCAATGTAGGCTCGTCCTTTTTTGCTTGAAATTATTCATATTGGTCTAGTGGAATATTTGTAAACATTAGTTTATTCATTTTCAATTACTTAAACAAATTAAATTAAATTTTGTTTGAGTTCGTTTTTTTTTCCTAAAAATTATTACTATTGATCTATTGGAATACTTATTAACATTTCTAAACGTATTCCAAATCGTATTCGAATATTATATATTTTAAAATATACATTTTTAAATACGAGGGTAGTTCAATAAGTCCTTAGAATGAAGTATAAAAACAATTTTTTTTGGGTAAATTTTTTTTTATTTTTCAATATAATCTCCTTGGAGCTCTA
>NC_046662.1:94673543-94684600 GCF_010883055.1 Belonocnema kinseyi
ATCTAGTCGGGAGTGGTGCTGACTGAAAACAGATGATTTGGAGCGATTCGCGCGCCATCTGTTGGTCATTCTAAGGACTTATTGAACTACCCTCGTAAATTTATGTTATTATCGATTATAAGCTGCCAGTTTGACGAATTGTTAGGTAAAAACCTTTTAAACAAATGGAATTTGCTTATAGAATTAAAGCTTAATTAAATGATATTGATCAATATTCCACTAGACCAAAGTATTTTTTTATACAAAATTTTTTTTCGAAAAAAACTTATTTTAACAATTAGATTTAAAAAAAAAAAACTATTTAAACAAATTTCTATTTGTTTAAATACAGTGAGATCCTTCAATAGCCCTCCCTTCTATAACTCTTCCGAGAATTGACGCTGCTCCGCAGGTAGTTGTAACAGGAGCTGCGCAGGGTGTGGGCTAAAATGAGTTAGTTTCCACCCACCTTCAGCCCCAAAATCGGCGCTGTAGAAGAGTTTCACTGTAATTGAAAATTAATTAACCAGTGTTAATAAATATTAGACTAGACTAATATTAATCATTTAAATGAAGAACAAAACGAATTTTTTAACAAAAATTATTCGAACAAATTCCATATACATAAATAATTGAAAATTAATTAACCAATGTTGATAAATATTCCACGAGACCAATATAAATAATTTCAAGTCAAAAAAGAGAGATTACAGTACTCAAAAGGTCGCTTTCATGAATGTATTTACATTTTTGGTTTTAAGGGTAGTTTTCAGGTACTCGTGTTATTGTGTTATGGAGTGTTTAATTCATATTTATGATTTGTTAAATTCTACGTTGGATAATTCTCTACAAGCCTTTATACTTTTCCGTTACATTTTACAAAAGCCTAAAAACTTATTTCAAAAGCTTAAAAAAAGTGATTTTTTCACATGCATTTTACATGGGAAACTTCAAGTAAAAACCGGTACCTCTTAAAATATAAAAAAATATAAAATAAAGAAATTTCTTTTTTCATATTTGGAATGAATTTGTTAATTTTCCAGAAAAATGAATTCCCCATTTGTTATTTCTTTTTTAATTGGGTCAACATCAACCCGTGCAGGTGCTTTTAAAATTCATGTTGCGTTTGAAACGAGAAAAGCACCGTTTTTGATCAAGTGGAAAAAAGAAATACTGATTATCAACTTTTTGCAATTTTATTTATCTGAAAAATTTATGTTAAACGCGGTATTTGTTGGAATTTTTGTCCAATAAATTATTTCTTCTCGATAAGTGACACGTTTTCAAGTATTTTTTACTAATATTATGTCGTTTGAATAATTATTGTTTGTTCAAACGCCCACCCCCCCCTCCCCCTGAATTGTGAAAAATTATTACTTATTTTTTAGTTAAATACTACATTTGATGAATTTCAACAGTAATATTTCCTATTTAACATATTTGTTAAATATCCAAACAATCTTCATTTGTTTAAACAATTTTTTCCTTCTAAATCTTTTATAGTTACTACTTTCTAGAACTAATTACGCAGCTAATGAATTTTGAGTGATATTTTTTTGGGAATACAGTTTGAAATGATCGCTTATACAATGTCACTGATTTTTTTTAATCTACGAAATTATACCCTAATTTTCTAAATCATGATAATAATAAAAAGAAATTGTGTTAATAACTGAAAAATATGTCATACAAAAGAATTATTGTTAGCATTCGTCAACGTAATCATTTATCTTAAAAAATGGTAACTTTTCACGAATACTCAAAAAATATCGTCTGTAGAAAGCATTTGATATAGAATTCCATTTTAAATTTTGTTGGCATTTTCTTGACACAATAAAAGGGGGTTTGGATAGAGTTAAACTTGAAACTTTTGGAGTGAAAATTATTCTGTAAATAATCTTTAAGAATTGACAAAACTTGTTTTCACAAAAAGTGAATAAAATGTACATCTTTTTCCATTTTTATGAAAACCGAGCTAATCCCCTTTGAAATCCGATGTTAATTTCAGATGCCAGAGGGCACGCGTTGACCAAACTGAAAAAAGGAAATAATTTTTTCCGGAAAACAAAAAATTGAGGGGAATCGATTGCAAAAATTGAAAGGCGATTTTTCAGACCACCCTACTATGCACAGCATATATTTCTGAATAATGTCTGGAATTATGCATCTGCTAATTGCCGACCTTCAAAAAATATCCGATATCAGTGTTGTTTTAAGATGTAGCAAAAATGAGATACGAAAAATAACACACTGAAAATTTTTTTTTTTTTTTTAAAATGAGATGCAACAAACTTCATACCAATTATGTTCTGTGTATTGCTAGAAATTTCCAGTTTGCGGAATAAGATTGATTAAATATTATAGTGATATTGTAATTATAATATTAATAATAAAATATGTTAATGATATATAAATGATAATATAATATAAAATATATAAATAATAATGATATGTAAATAACTTGTAAATTTGAAAGTGTGACGGTCTGAATGAAAAGTTACTTTAGTTTAATTTTTCCTGACGCAGATTTGTAGATCTGGTCAGATAGTTTATTTAAATGAAACACAAGTTGCCGCCGCAGCAGTCAGGCAAGGAATGACAAGGTCCTGCAGGGTCGCTCCCGCGATAAATGAGTACAGTTTCATGCACTTATCATAAAAAGGGAGGGACTAAATCGGATTAAATCAAGATACTAAATCGATCGTAGGCCCCTTCTTTGGTACGTAGCTGACAACTTGTGGTATTATTTCGATTTTTCTTTTCTTCTTATTGGTGTTACAATAAAAATTAATTCAGGGGTTGTGAATACATTTTTTTTATTAATTCGAAAACTCTGCATTTATAAAGTGCAAGTACTTTAATAAGGATTAACGGAGTGTCTAAGTCGGGTAGTATGTCTATTGCATTTTCTCTCCAAGAATGAAATTAGTACAGTGTAATGCTGATTATTGTATAAAATTTCCTGATCAGTTGAAAGCACACGTTTGCATATGGTATGGGGTCCGAGCCATTCACTTTCTAATTTTATTTCTTTGCTATCATTATGCAATAGTACTAGATCTCCTGGTTCGAAAAGAGGATTACTGATGATTTTTCTTGCATCTTGCCGCCTTTATGGTTTCTTTATTCTTTATGGTTTAACGAATTGGTTGTTGCTAAGACTGACGGTAAATTATCTTTTCTTCCAATGCTTGACTGTAAATAGGTTTTCAAATTTTGGAACCAATTCCGATACAATGTTTCCGGCAATGGGCCAACTATGTCCATCGCAATCTTCTTATTAGTTTGCCTCGGAATTTCTGGAATGACTGCTTCAACCTTGGGACGAATTCGGGTCAGTTTGTCACGTTGGCATGTTTGACATTTTTTCAAGAATTCGATTACGTCTTTTTCCATATTTTCCCATGATGTTTGTTAGCGTAGTCTCTTAATTCTTTTATTTTTGCCAAAGTGACGAGTGGCCACGTTTCCGTGTGCCTCCGGCGACAAATTTTGTTTCTTTTCTTAACTTAATTTTTTATCAAATCGTTCAAACAGAAAAAATTTATATTCTCGGAATTTTGTCTGTAGAAGAAAATTCAACATATCTCCGATTCGTACACGTTCTGTAATTTTTATCAAGGGATCCTCCATATGAAATTTAAATATGGTCCAGGTCTTGTTTCCGGTGAAATCTTTAATTTTGATGCACAGGAGTTTGATTAATTAGCCTTCGTCATATTTTGGTAACTGGACTCTTAGCAAAGAGAAAATGTTTTGTTTGCTAATTTTAATCCAATTTTTTCCTTTGGCTACAGGTTTTATTTTTAATTTACTAGACAGACAGTTCATTTTCCAGTTTGCATAATCGTTTTAAATTTCCTTTTCATCCGTCGTTTCATGATTTCGTAGTCTTTCAGAAATTAGTTCGTCATCTTCTCCTGATGATGATAATCATCATCATAATGTATGAATCTCGTAAATTTTCTGGGGGCAAATTACTCGGTTGATGTTAGCCAATCTCTTCCGATTATTCTGAGAGATTTTGATCTTAAATGGGGTGCATTTTCTAAAGCGCGCCAGCTGTCGTATCTCCTTCTCTTTCTTGTACATGACCTTGTATGTGTATGGTTCCATCTTAAACCTTCACCTCGTTACCTGGATGAAGGGTATTTTACATTAAAAATCCACTTCAAAGCTGGATGGTCCGTTTGTATTATGAATTGATGTCCAAGAAGATATTGTTGAAGCCGTTTAACTGCCCAGACGAATGCTAATATTTCCTTTTCGGTACAGGTGAAATTTAGCTCAGGTTCAATTATAGTTCTTGAGATGTAACAAACTGGGTGTCCCTGTTGCAATAAAATTGCCCCCAGTCTAACATTACTTGCGTTGGTGTTCAAAGTAAATGTGTCCTTGAAGTCGGGATATCTTAATACCGATGCAGAGCAAAGAGCGTCTTTCAACTTTCTAAAACTTGTTTCGCTAGGTGGCGTCCACTTAAAGGGCTGCTTTTTCTTCGTCAGTGCTGTTAAAGGTTTAGCTATCGTAGAGAAGTCTTCATATTAATTTTCGGTAATATCCAGCTAGTCCCAAAAAAGACATAACTTCTTTTGGTTTCACGGGTCTTTTGAAATTTTGGACAGCAGATCATTGACATGGATTTGGTTTCACTCTGTTTTCCGTGATCACGTGTCCCAGATATTCTACTGCCGGTCGAAAAAACTGATACTTATCTGGTTTAAGTTTAAGTACAGTAGCTCGTAAACGTTCAAATAAGATAACCAGATTTGCGTTGTGTTCTTCGAGTGTGGTACCAAAGAGAATAATGTCGTCCAGATAAGCAAAACATATTTTTTCTACCAGTTCTCTTTATGTTGTGTCCATCATTCTTTGACATGTGGCTGGAGCATTTTTGAGCCCGAAAGGCATGTGTTTATAGTGAAAATGTCCTTCAGGTATAGAAAATGCAGTATATTTTTTGGAGTCGCCGTCCATGAAAATTTGATGAAATCCTGAGTTCAAATCAAAGGCTGAAAAGAATTTTGCCTGTCTAAGGTGGTCCAGAATTTCAACGATCAGAGGAAGTATCTTGATCTGTTTTTTGATTTAACTTCCTGACATCGATTACAAGCCTCCATCTAGGTTTTCCCAACGCATCGCGTTTTTTCGGGACTACCCAAAGGTGTGAATTGAATGGTGAGTCCCAAGCTTCTATTATTATTTTAGTTAACATTTCATTTACCTGATTTTAGATTTCTTCTCTGTGGCATTCCGGATGTGGCAGTTGACGCATGTTATTATTCACTTCGTCTTTTAGGATGATTTTATGTGACGCGAGACTTGTGCTGGGTAGTGGACCTCCTTGCAGTGAGAAAATGTCGTGATAAGAGATGGAATGATAAATTGTGAGTCAACAATAGAGTAAATAGAATTTGGAATGTAGGGATTATCTTATATGAAAATGTACCCCAGCTTTTAGTTTGTTTTCATGCTAATCATTTTTATGGTGTTTTTGGGGATAAGGCTATCGTCGTACTTCAAGGTATAGACTGATAAGAGTACAGAAATGGTATTCCGATGATGCCTACCTCGGGTATGGGACATTTTTCTGGTACAATTACAAAGATATGTTCTTTCTCTTGAAACTTAAACTTGGTGACTTCGTTTGTCCTATGCTTATCATTTCCCATTGAAAAACTCTTAGTTCATTGAAATTCTCTGCAATTTTCTTTTATTAGATTTATTGTTGCGCCACTGTCAACTAATAGTTTTGCAGGTTTATTTGCTCCGTGTAATTGTCCTCTGAGGACATATAATCGTCGAGACATCGCTGATACTGTCTCCGGCTCCGTTTCTCGGATATCTTCTGGTTCCTCCACTTTTTCTTGCACATAAGTTATACGATCCGAAGGTCGGCCTCTCGAGGCTTCTGTCTGAACATTTTTTTTTTTTTGAAAAACAATGATTTTCAATCTGTCCAAGTATTTTGCAATGACTGTAAAATAACTGGAGTCTCTTCTGCAAAGGTATGCTGTGATTTGGAGGATTGCTTATCGAAGGGAATTTTGTTTATTGAATTGGGAGTTAATAGTTTCAAAAGGTTAACACAGGACCACAAACCGTCTGAGCCTGCAATATAAGAGGGACTACGTGTACCTTATGTTTTTGAGGTTGCTGAATCCGCACCTGGTGTCCGCTTGACGACATCAGGTCAGTTCAAGGTCAAACCTACGAAATTTATCGCTCACTAAATAAATTAGCGTACCTTCAGGTTTAATTGGATGCTTAATTCAAATCCGGTGTGCGTTTGACGCCATCAGGTCAGTATCAAGGTCAGTATCAAGGTCAGTTCACGGTCAAACCCACAAATGTCATTGCTTACCAACTGAATTAGGGTATATTTAGATTTAAGTGGTCGCTGAATTCGAATCCGGTGTCCGTTTGATACCGGCAGGTCAGTATCAAGGTCAGTTCATAGTGAAGCCTAGAAAATTCATCGCTAACCAACTAAATCAGGGTATCTTTTGATTTAAGTGTTCTCTAAATTCGAATCTGGTGTCCGTTTAATAGCGGCAGGTCAGTATCAAGGTCACTTCAAGGTCAAACCTAGAAAATTCATCGCTATCCAACTAAATTGGGGTACCTTTAGGTTTAGGTTGTCGCTGAATCTGAATTCGGTGTTCGTTTGACGCCATCAGATCAGTATCAAGGTCAGTTCAAGATCAAACCTACAAAAATTATCGCTGAATAAACTGAATCAGGGTAGCTTCAGTTTTAAGTGGTCGCTGAATTCAAAACCGATGTCCGTTTGACGCTATAGGCGAAACTTACAAAATTCATCGCTAACCATCTGAATCAGGTACCTTTAGGTTTAAGTGGTCGCTGAATTCGAAACCGGTGTCCGTTTAACGCTATAGGTCAAACCTACAAAATTCATCGCTAACCAACTGAATCAGGGTACCTTTAGGTTTAAGTGGTCGCTGAATTCAAAACCGGAGTCCGTTTTACGCTATTAGGTTAGTATCAACGTCAGTTCAAGGTAAAACCCACAAAATTCATCGCTAACCAACTAATTCAGGGTACTTTTAGGCTCAAGTGGACATCTTGAGATGAAGGTTAAGAGATTTTAATGGCCAAATTTGGAAAAACCTGAAGAGATTTTATGAGGGTTCTGTGCTGTTTAGAATTTGTAACCTTGTCGCCATTCAAGAATGCTATAGTATCAGGTACTTTTTGAATAAATTAAATTTGAACACTCTTAATACAGCGTGAGAAATGCTTTAAATTCAGTTGAAGTGGTTTCAGCGTTACCCATTTTTAACCACATGTATGCGCAACTTCTATTAGAACTTACCCGTTACAGAAGCGGGGGCGCCAACGCCAGGTTTATGTGATGTTTAAAGTATGAAGCTACATATAAATAAGAATGTAATGCTTGGTTAAGACGGATTATTCTTTCTGATGAACGCATATTTTTTTACTCAAATGATCTTCGAATATTCTTCCCTTTATGAACGCTCTCCATATCTCTTTTTAGGCACCAGCAATAGTCAGTCATCATATGAGTATCCCATATTCATATCCTTTAAATTCATCAAACACCCTAACTTTTCAAACTTTCAATCATATTAGCAACTATTTCTCTGTAGCTAGGGTTTTTATGATTTCTTAAAAAGTTGGAGCAGACTTGCGTAAAACTTTGCCATGCTTCTTTTTCATCACTAGTCATTCTTCGCTTAATTTCATCATCGTTTAGCAGAGCTCTAATTTGCAGACTGCAAATACTCCATCTTTTATTTTGGCATCAGAAAGTTTAGGAAACTTCTCAAAAATATGCTTATAAGCATTACTTTCTGTTTTTCATACAGCCTCAACAAATTCTTTCACTAAGCCGAGTTTTATATGTAATGGTGGCAACAGCACTTTTATTGGATCTACTAAATGTTTATTTATAACATTAAATGATCCGGGATTAAGATTTTCTCAAAGAGTCCAATTTTTTTACGTAATGCTGCTCACGAGCTCGGTTATCCCATTCGCATATAAAACACTAGTGTTTTGTAAATCCACTCTGTAATCCTAGCATTATTGTTATGATTTTTAAATCTCCACAGAGCTGCCAATTGTGGCTATTGTAATTCAATTTATTGAGAAGAAACTGAAGAGTCTCGTATTTTTTGCCGTGTGTAACAGAGTGTGCAACTGGCAGAGGTGCATATTTATTACCATTATGCAATAAAATACCTTTTAAACTTCTTGTAGACGAATCTATGAAAAGTCGCCACTCGTTAGCATTATAAGGTATGCTTTTAGATTTTTGAAATTGATGCCTTCACATAATTACAATATACTATGTATCCTACCGTAAAAAATGTTCTAAAAGGTCTATCTGGATCACGGATTCGAATTCAGCGATCACTTAAACCTAAATTTAGTTGGTTAGCGATGGATTTTGTAGGTTTGACCAGAGCTTTAAACGGACACCAGATTCGAATTCAGCGACCAATTAAACCTAAAGTTACCCTAATTTAGTTGGTCAGCGATTCGTTCTGATTGTACAAATAACGCTTTATCGTTACCTGGTCTAAGATTCATCATCGTTCTTCCTTCCACTTTCGTACGAAATAATCAAATCAAAATTCTTTGCTATAGAGCGAATTTCTTCTTCACGAGTATTTATCCCGCGTTCCATGTTTGACATCCGATCTGATAATTTGTGTAGCGTGCCGATTATATACGTATTAGTAGCTACTAGGGGGTGTTTTCCGTTTCTGAAGATTGATTTTTCTTAATTTCGTATGCCATGGCTTCTTCTTCTTCTTCTTCTTCTTCTTCTTCTTCTTCTTCTTCTTCTTATTAGTGTGTGTTTAATAGTGTACCTATAATTTTGAGTTTCCTACTTATGTTACCGGATGCCGGGTGATGTGTCGCACCGCGTTCTTTAATCTATATATCGTTTTGCACAATGAAATACTCACGCACGCATATAGTCCGGGGCATAGCCACCCCGCTAGCCAGTGACTATTTTCTGATTTAAATTCACTATTTGAAACGAAAGTGCTGCAACTTTATCCAAATACTGTGAATGAATCGATGAACATTTTTTAACGAAAGTTCTAGTCACGCGTTGCCGATTAGACTTACGAGGTTTTAGAGAGTCTTTACAGAACACTGCTTTTTCTTTAAATGTTTTCCTCTTCTTTTGACTCACTTGAGATTCCCAGTGAAATTGCTGGTGGCTGCTTCAATGGATCTACTCCTTCTGGTCAGCCGTGGGTTTCAGAGTCCGTGAATTCTGCAATTCCAACGGTGCCAACTTGGTTGGGTGACGTTTCGCCTTTTAGTCCAATTTTCGAGACAAGGAATCACTGTAAGACTACTTAGTTAAGCCCAGTACGTCTTTTGCTGATTTTAATTCCGTAGAACGATTCTTATTGATACTTTATGAGAATGACGTATCAATCAAAAGTATCCCGGCATGGATCGCGAATTTATGTGATGGTCTGAATGAAAAGTCACTTTAGTTTAATTTGTCCTGACACAGATTCGTAGATCTGGTCAGATAGTTTATTTAAATGAAATATAAGTTGCCGCCGTAACAGTCAGACAAGGAATGACGAGACCCTGCTATTCTGTTTTAGAAGAATGAGTTTATAAAGCTAGATTATTTTTGCTTATTCTCTCTAGCTTTACAAAAATTTTAAATTTTTTAAAATTGTACGCGTATAATATGCACAATATATACAGTAGTACAAGATAATGAATTTTAAATGTTGATGAATTTCATTTTTGCATTAAATTAACTAAGTCACTTAATGTCAACAACAAGTGGAACTTAAGTGCAGTGTTTCTTATCTGATATACGAGTAATATGATGATTAACTGACAAGTATGTTGAGTTTAGGATGATTTTCATTCGCGCGCTCTGAAATTCAATATGTGCTGGCAGAAAGGATCCAGAATCAAAAAAATATACAGGTTTTAGTACACAAGAAGGTCATTTCGAATTTGAGAGAATGCCGTTCGGTCTAAAGAATTCGCGGGCAACCTTCCAAAGGATGATGGATACAGCTCATCATAGATGCTTCAAATGCAGGTCTCGGAGCCATCCTTTCTCAAGATGGTCATCCCTGCTGTTATATTTCTAAGACACTCAGTAAAGCCGAAACGAATTACGACACAACAGAAAGGGAACTGCTTGCCATAGTCTAGGCAGTCAAGCGTTTGAGGCAATACCTGTTAGGAAGAAAGTTCATAATCCAAACAGATCATCAAGCCCTGAAACGGCTCTTCAATATTCAAGATCCAGCGTCTAAACTACTCAGATGGAGACTTCGCCTTGAGGGATACCTGTATGTAGTCGAATATATAAAAGAAGGAGACGTTGAAGAAGAACATGCAACAAAATTTCCGGACATTAACGCCGAATGCGAACCTTCTGAAATTGACAGCGAAAATGCTAAAGTCGTGCCCATGCAGCTTAGATTCGTTGAACTCAAGGACGAAAAGGAATTGGTTGACGAATTTTGGGCATGGAAAAGAAATCGAGTCCCTAGCAAAGTTAAGACAAAACCTGTTGCTAGCGGTAAAAACTGGATAAAAATGAGTAAACAAAAACTGTTTTCCCTTTTACGAATCCAATTTCCGGATTATCAAGAAGAAGACTGGAACATGCATTCTTTGTATTTGATCGACCAAACAAAGAATTAATGGAAGAAGACAAACAAAACCTTGTGTCTGAAGCACATGGAAACATCGAATCAGGTCACTTTGGAGAAAATAAAACCATAGATCGACTTAGAGAAATTACCTCTCGGAATACTATGGAGAATGAAGCCATCGACATCATTAAGAAATGTGTCATCTGTAAGAAAGAGAAGTTAACACGTATGAGGCCAAAAATCGACGCAGCGATTCCCGACCTGCCGGTGGCACCTAACGACAAAATTGCAATGGACATTTTTGGACCATTGCCTATAACAGAATCTGGAAACGAGTACATACTCTCTATCCAAGATCTTTTAACAAAGCATCTGGTTCTAATACCGTTCAAAGAAACCAGTAGTGAGACAATTTTAACACAACTGATGGATCAT
>NC_046662.1:94684700-94686310 GCF_010883055.1 Belonocnema kinseyi
TCTTCTCCGAAACAAATCCTGACTGATCAAGAAACAAGCTTCGTATCAGAATTAGTTCAAAAATTCGAAAATCTATTTAGAATTAGGCACATAAAAACTACAACCTTTCACCCTCAGGCGAATAGAGCATTAGAGAAAACCCACGCGTCGATCAAGGACTTGTTAAAAAAATATTTTATTAGTTTAGCAGAAAGTCAAGGATATATTATAGTTCCTGAAAAATCTATAGACTTGACAACTAATTGCAAAGGAATAATTAAAGATATTAAAATTACCGAGGCATCACTTCTATCGTCAGAAAGGAATTGTATTTTAACCACCGAAGGTGCCATAGTTAAGTTAAAACAAAGCAAGGAACTGAGCAAACACATATATTACAAAAAAAATATTTCTGTACCATATACCAGTGATGATCTAGATTTACTCAACGATAAACTGTTACCAATCCAAAAACAGATTGATAATGAGCAATTGCTGCAAGCAGGTAAAACATTAGATGATATCGATAATGTTTTAAATAGAGTCAGAAACGAACGTCGAATGCGAACATGAACTGAAACCACCACAGAAACTCTTACTTACTTAGGTTATCTTACGTTAGTAGTAATAACCTTATTCTCTATGTACAAATGCGGAGTTTGAGATCTAGTACGAAAATGTCTCCCGAATATCTGTTTCAACCTATTTTGTACAACGAATAACATTAATAATAACGCAGCCCCAACGCCAACTATTGTTACCCTACGTTCCACAGGCTCCTCCTGCACATGAAATTCAAAACAGTGAGCCGTTAGTAACACTAAAAGTTGTTAAATTGCACACACAAGGCCCTCGGGGCGTCAGTAGTAGTCCTTGCGTTCTAAGAAGTCATACCGTGAATGTTTAGGTTTCGAGATCTGATGGCGAACATGAACTGGATCGATCCAGACTTTTTTAAATAGGGCATAAGTGTGATATGTATATATGACCAAAGTTCATACTAGACCTTAGCAATTTCCCATTGAACCATCAAAACAAGGCCGCAGCCAGAGGGGGGTGGGTGATTATGGAAGTTTTACCCCCCCCCTTGTTGAAACATTTACATAATATACATATATAATCTCTTGCGTGTTGCTGCATACCCCCTGCCATTTTTCCTTTTGTGTACCCCCTCCCCTCCAACAAATTTTAACAAGAAGCCCTATAATAATTTAAATGAAAAATCTCGAATTAGTATGTATGTAAACAGAACATTCAAAATAGATATTGAAATAAGAACTTAAAACTGTTTGAAATTTAGGATATTTAAATAAGATAAGAATCCAATTTAAAATCCCTTCTTAACTTCCAATAATCAAATTGATGAGAAGAATTCCTGAAAATAATATCAAGAATCTAACGACTGAATTTGGATAACCACCATAAAATGTTCCCATTTAAATATGAAAAAGGAACCTTTTTCTTCCCTCCTTTTCCCATAAAAAAGAAAAAGAAGAAAAGAAAATTATTCTTCGTTAATTTGGATAAAAATTAAAAGGAGGAAAGAAACATGAGAAGGCAACCAACCAAATCCCCTTCCTTCCCTTTTTTCAAATTTCTTTCGTCCTCTTTATTCCCAATATTATCAAATC
>NC_046662.1:94686410-94687894 GCF_010883055.1 Belonocnema kinseyi
AAAAAAATTTAATTTAGATGGTCCTGACGGAATGCGTTATTATTGGCGTGATCTGAGACATGAGCCTCGTTATTTTTCAACCCGAAACTTTGTAGGCGGTTCCGTCATGGTATGGGGGGCATACAGCGGTTTCGGAAAAGTGGCCTTAGCTTTTTTTCTCATAAAATGAAAAGCGGAGATTACCAGCCAGTGCTAGAAGAACATCTTAAGCCCTACCTTGGACGTTTCCGCTCTACAAAAATGACTTTCCAGCAGGACAACGCAGCCATACATGCGAGCAAGTCTACGAAGGATTGGTTGGCAAAGTCAAAGATCCCCGTACTCGCGTGGCCAGCGATCTCTCCAGACCTTAACAGAATAAATTGAATTCTTTCGGAAAAATTGAATTTTTTTTTAGTGGCCCTAATAATTTGGGGCACCGATTTTTTCGAAAAAATGCCCAAATAAATGAACGAATTGAATGGCGAGCTCTATATTTTAGGAAAAATCGTTAACTCGACTCATTTATTCACTCAAAAAATTTGGTGCACTTTTGTTCCAATAGAAAAAAAATTATCCTTAAAAAATGGGGTGGCCTTATAAATATGGGACACACTGTACACTCAATAATTAGTAGCCCAGAGGTCGGATTCACCGGAAAAATGTCCACGAAGCTCGTCATCCAGCCATTTCGCCTCTCTTTCTTTGTTGTCGGCTTGTTCTAGCTGTGGTAGAGTAGGCGTTCCGCTTACATAGCCCCTTTTACGGAGTAGTTCAGCATGGTTTCGCAGACGTTGCTGCGAAAAGTGTGATAGCTCCGGGTGTTTCTCGCACCACAGAGCATGCAGCTGTGCCATGTAACCCCGTTCACGGGCCACACTCGCATCGTAGCACTCTAGCAAGTCGTGATTCAGTCGCTCCGTCCACCCGAAGGTCGCGAGATTCCGCCGATCCATCGCATTGAATCCATTTTCATTGGCTCCCCGAGCTCTAGATTGGTCGGGATTGTTGGCCGACCCATTGTCGAGAGCCCTGCGCGTTCTGTTGTTTTAAACCGCACTTACTACAACTATATTTGGTGTTGTCATTGTTGTTCCCATGAGAAACTAGGGAAAGGGGTTCTTCCATCCTTGTAGAGCCCCGCATGCAAGGATAAGGCTGCGTACTCTGAGAGGTCGCCCAGTATCCCAGAGTCACCGTTCTAGACACCTCACCCAGGTGCTATTCAGCTTTCGGCACGGTTTTCACACCTCCGCTTGGGGGTTAATTCCTTCGGGACCACCCCTGGACAATTGTCCGCGACTGCCTATTTATTTTTGTAACCATATTCAGCAGAAACCTTTGGTACAGGGACCCTCTATCAGCAACCCGAGGACGCGTTCGGTTTGATTTTAGAGGAATCAAAACCGAACCGAAGGTTATAATCCGGGACAGCCCGTACGCAGTCCCGACTAACAAAAATTATACGCCCGAGATATCCACATTAGGGATATTCGCAAGGGTCC
>NC_046662.1:94687994-94689636 GCF_010883055.1 Belonocnema kinseyi
GGAACTACTCCAAATGAATAGAGTAGTACCGGGACGGCAAGCATGTTCGTTGCAGATACTTTGTTCCTCGCCGACAGTTCGGAAGACCAAATTTGTCGGATGCGACTTTTGTATCTGCTTCGGAGAGTATCCTTTATAGACGTCACGTCCTGAATGCGGCTCTGTGGCACGCCCAGGTATGTATAAGTCTCTCGAGCGCAAAGGTGTCCTATGGCGCTTCTATCAACGAGATCAGGATCTTCAGGGATGCCATTAAGATTTTCTCGCTTCAAATAAACCTTGGCGCATTTTTCTAACCCAAATTCCATTCCAATTTCCTTAGTATATCGTTCGACAATCCCCAGAGCTAGATGCAGTTGCCCTCTGTTTTTAACATAGATCTTAAGATCGTCCATGTAAAATACATGAGTGACCTTGCACTTTCGATCTGCAGGTTTGCCGCACAAGTAACCGTCGGAATGGCGAAGTGCTAGAGATAGTGGCAATAATGTAAGGCAAAAGAGGAGTGGGCTCATGGTGTCGCCCTGAAAGACACCTTTCTGAAAGTTGTCCTTGTTAGTTGTCACACGATTTTTGCCAGATGAGATAGTAAATCTGGTTTTCCAAAGCGGCATCAATCTCTCTATGCACCCAACTATTTGCGGATTTGCATCTTTGAAGACACATCTATCGATGAGCAGGTTCTCCCGACATCCGGCTACGCCTTTCTTTGAACCTCGTTGTTCATACATTTCTTGCCACACATGTTCAATTGCTTAATACTTTTTTCACCTCCTCGTTAGTTATGGGTGGGCATTCTTTATCAGGTGTTATGAGGGCACCACATTACTCCCTGAAGCTATTTATATTTTCTGAGTCTTCGTCCAGTTTATGCTGAACGTCGTAGACTTCTCTCCAGAATACTTCGACCTCCTCTGGCTTGGGTGGGTGTTCGACAGTAACTGGAGGGTCTTGGAAGAGTCGAGATGGGTCAGACAGAAACTGTTGATTTTCTCTGACCCACCTCTCCCTCCGCTCTAGACTTCTCTTAGCGTTAGATAGTATCCGTATTCTCTCAGCAATATGCTGCCTGATGGTCAGCAGCTTTGTCAATCACACATTGAATGCGGGACGCGTACTGTCTTGCCCAGCCTATCTTTATGGCAAGTTGATGCATTCGTATTTTGGTCTTATGATCAGCCGTTGGTTTTGTTTTACGGTTCGCATCGGCCAACGCTATCGCTGCTTATACAGTATGTCCCATATTTATAGGGCCACCCCATTTTTTAAGGATAATTTTTTTTCTATTGAAACAAAATGCACCAAATATTTTGAGTGGATAAATAAGTCGAATTAACGATTTTTCCTAAAATATATAGCTCGCAATTCCATTCGTTCATTTATTTGGACATTTTTTCGAAAAAATAGGTGTCCCAAATTAATAGGGCCACTAAAAAAAATTCAATTTTTTTGAAGAATAATAAATAATTCGTAAAATAATGCAATTTAAAATATATAATATTAAAATTTTACTTCTTACTTGCCATAAACATATACATACGTATGTATGTATAAAAACTAAATATTGTGCGTGAATTCCCAAAGTAATTTACAGTTGTGTTTTTCTTTTAATTTAAATTTTTCCCGAGGATTTTTCACATAC
>NC_046662.1:94689736-94703426 GCF_010883055.1 Belonocnema kinseyi
AGATGGCATTACTAGACTAGAACACCGCTATGAGAAATGTATCAGCCTTGGAGGAGATTATGTTGAGAAATAAAAAAAAAAAATTCTTAAAAACGTTGTTCTCTTGGTCAGGCCGGAAACTTATCAATCCACCCTCGTATATATATATATATTTGTAATGTCTTTAATTGGGATTTGATAATATTGGGAATAAAGAGGATGAAAGAAATTTAAAAAAAGAGAAGGAAGGGGATTTGGTTGGTTGCCTTCTCATGTTTCTTTCCTCCTTTTAATTTTTGTCCACAGTAACGAAGAATAATTTTCTTTCCCTTTTTTTATTTTTTAGGGGGAACGGAGGGGAGGAAAAGGTTCCTTTTTTCAGATTCAAATGGGAACATTTTGTGGTGGTTGTCCAAATTCAGTCGTTAGATTCTTGATTTTATTTTCAGGAATTCTTCTTATTAAAACTGTTTCTCGCATTTAAATTAACTATTTTAACAAACACTGTTTTTTATTATAATTTTTTTAACTATTTACATTGAGCATAAGAGAGTGTCCATATATCACATAACGTTTTTCTCAAATATTTGACACCCCCTATCCCTCTTGTAATGCCATTTCCACTGTAACTTTAACGTGGGTGTAACAAATATTTGTACACCCCCCTTCTCCACCACTCTTTTAACGTTACGTAATATATGGACGCTCCCTAAGATGAAAGTGCATATGTATGATTAGGAACATGTGTCAGTTGACTCAAGCAGATTGTTGAGAAGAGTATGTAGAAATGAAAGCAATCACTACTCCACCAATTTAACTGTATTTCAATGTGTATATATCCATAAGGTCCGCAGTAAATCGACCGTGCTGCATACAAATGCCAAAACTAAATAGAAATGCGTGATTCGCCACGGGCCGGAAGTTTCCATTTATGTTTCAGGTTTCTGTACAGACTCACTTCTTTCAAACCGCTTACAACCCATCTTGAACGACTGATACATTGTTTCATTATGAGTCACACTAAGAGTTTTCTTGATTAAGAAAACAGTGATAAGCCATTGACTTTAAGGGGCGTTATTGCTGTTGTTGCAAAACGATTTTGATTATTTTAACAAATCTTTGTTTTCTAAACGAAAATTTAATTGATTAAAAAGAAACTATTTTTTTTGTTTCGAAAAATATGTGGTTGATGCAACAAAAGTTTTATGGAGAAAACCAAAATATTCCGATATGTGTGTGTGTTTCTTCAAAAGAAGCGTCTATTGATAAAAGAATTCTGGTGAAAATGTCGGATAGAAATTCATTTAGAACCAATCCGAACTAATACTAAATATTCCGTAATCTGTATCCTAACTCATGCAAAGCAATATTCCAATCCTTTTGAATTCATCTGGACCCACATTTTTATTCTGATTGTAGGCACGAATTGAAAAAGATGGACATGTGGGTTTTTATTCCACTTGGTGTTTGTTATGAATTGAGAATATAGATTTCGGAATGATTTGGATTGTTTCGGAATGAATACCTATTTAAAGCTTTCGCTAAGAAAGAAATTCAATTTAAAAGTTTATATTATTTCTTACAATTAATTTCCATGAACAAGCTCAGTAAAAAGAGTATATTGAAAAAAATGGTCTTCCAAGAAATTCTTCTTGAAAAGATTGTGAACTTGAAATTCTTGGCTTATTTTCTGCCGCGGTAAAATGAAAAATGATGCTAGTTTCATCTTTGTCGCAAACGACTTTTCTATAATGAGTTAAATTTTTTAATTATAATTATGTTATGAAGCCGGATGAAACTTTGTAAAAACTTGGAACAAACGTTAGACGAAAACTTTACAAAAAAAACTCTACAATGCGACTTCGATCAAAATTCCGGGAAGCACTCTTGTTGATTCACATTGCTCAAAGGGTCAATAAATATATAATACAATACAGGATCATATTTTTTGTTATGCAAATTAATATCAATGAAAAATCCGTAGATTTTCATGAATCGTAGATAAATTTGATTTTCAGATCAACTGATGTGCTGTAGCATTTCTGCCCGATTTTTTTATTTAAAAAATGTCGGGTCTCTCTGTGTATAATTTATTATTATAACTTTTCTTTTGAAAAAATTATTCACATCGTGACATTTTTTATTTTTACATATTTCTTTTTTTCAATCTTTTCAGTACCAATTTTATATAATCACTAAAATTATTCAGAAAAGTATTCTAGATTCTTGAGTTTTAAAAACTTTTTAATTTATGAAAGAGTAAACAATAATTGTAAGAAATTAGTGGTTTGTTCAACATAAAATTGAATTTCATAGTATTGATGATTCAAGTTGACTTAAAAATAGATTTGGTTATCGCTAGACATTTCAGACAAGGCCAAGCAAGCTTGTAATTTAAATGACTCTCTTTGAAACACTTGCAGTGCGAAGGTGCACTTTTGGCTCAATCGGTAAAGAAAAACATTTGTAGCGCGAGCTTGAAAAAGCTTCGCCAGAGGACGGGAGCTCTCGGTTACCTCGTGAAAAGCGAGGCAAAACAGGGCAGAACTACCTCAGGAAAATCAATAATCGATGGCAATGAATAAATTTTGGATATCAAATTTGCAAATTTGGAAAATTAGGTTGCAAACTTTAGGGTGATTCTATTTTATATAGTTTAATTCGGTAGTGAACTATTTTTAAGCGACATTGATACTCGTGTCCTACGAATTAGGCACATTTTAGGATTTATTTATCCCATGAATTTATTAAATTTTTATTTTTCCATTTCGAAATTTGAGTTTCTAAGTAAGCAGTGCAGTTAAATTTCATATAGATGGAAATGAAAAAAATATATTATTCTTTTCTTATAAAGTTAATAGGGTATATCGCATACCGTTAAATATTCAAATGTTATAACATTTCTTTAAATAATTATTTATGATAATGTTCGTTTTGATGTGACAACAAAAATTTTCCTATAAATTGAATAGGCTTTCTCGTTAAAAATTTAAATGATACACAATTTCTTTAAATGATTATATTGATCATAATATTCGTTTTAATTTCCAATATATTTTAGAAATAAAAAAATTTTCAGTTTCCTTGAGGCCACTATCAACTAACTTACGGGGTTAAACTAAGTAACAAAAAACATCAAGCATACTTTCAGCTTCCAGAGGACCAATACTCATTAATCTATCATCATACTTTGAGGGAAAAACTAAATAAATCATTTTTAGAATTAAATTAAGTTTTTATGGAATGATCTCTTACACTGAAAAAAAGCGTCATGGCCAATTTGAAAAAAATGCTTAAACAAATACTAGGGGTCATTCACAAAATACATGATACGTTCAAGAGAGGGAGGGGGTCTGTCAAAGTATCATTCTCCATGTTAAGAACTTTGGAAAAAGCATTACACAAGTGGGGGAGGGGGTAAAGTTCCTGAATTAAATTTATAACAAAAATCAGATTTCTTATCGAATTTCCATTAAAAAAGTTTAATTGAAGTTTATTAAATTGTGTAAACAATTTTTTTCAAACAACAAAATTATTTAACCAAATGCAAATTTGTGACAAGATCGGTTAGTAATATTTAAATAACGTAGACATTTAACAATAATTACAAAGCTAACCAAAAATTTAGAAAAAAATAAAGTTTTCTACCTTTTTCAAAGAAAAATTTACAAGTAAGTAATAATTCATTTTTTAAACAACTGATCTGCCTGTGAGGACGATACTTTTCAAAAAATCATTCTAATAGATTGGCCTTTTCGTACACTCTTTTAGTGTCAGAAACTGAAGGTCAAATTCGTTAGCCAACTATTTTGTTTAAAAATTCAAAAAGGTAGAGCATTTTAAAAAGTTTTGAGACAATTTTCTTCAAGATTTGAAAATTATATGTGCGGCTATTCATATTATTCAAAAATTGGAAGAATTTATTCTTATGACTTTTTTCTATAAAAAGAACCCAGCGAGCATGAAATTTAAAAACGTTTTTAGGATTTAAGGTTTAAAAGACATTTTTATAACGTCCAAAAAAAAATTCTAAGTCAGGCAAAAAAAACGTCTAAAAACGTCCAATATTCCAAATACGTCCTAAAAGCGTCTTCGAAACATTGTATGTTTATAAAACGTCATATGGCTTGACTTAGGATGTTTTGAGGACGTTCTAAAAACGTCTTGGGATATTCGTGCCCACTGAAAAATTGTCAGAGTTATAGAATATTTAAAATAAAAAAAAATTAAACAACGAAAATGAGCATTTCAAGCCAAACAACGCACGACAAGAAAAAAAAACAAGAAAAGAAAAACATTGCATTTTGAACGAACTACAAGATTATCATAATTACTTTTTGAATTTTTTTGAGGAATAGAAAATTCAAAACTTGATCGTAATAAGAAATAAGGAAAAATAAAAAATTCAATTTTGCGTTCAAATTCTGTAAGAAAAAAAGATGCATAAACAAAACTATTGCATTTCAAAAAGATCTAAAAATTTGTTAAAAACTACTTTTCGATAGAACAAGAAATTTATTTTTTATTTTTTAAAAACAAAATTGAAAACAAAAAAATTAAATTTTTGGACGAAGGACTCAAGCTATGAAAAAAATGAATAGACAAAAGTTACTCTTCCAAAAAAGAGCTACAAATTTATGACAAATAATTTTTTGATAGGACCCACAGTTTTTGTGTAAGTCCTAAAAAATAACATTAAAAATAAAGAAATTAATGTTTCGGAATGAATAATTAGGGTATGCAAAATGGCGTTGTGAAACTTTGAGAACAGTTGTTAATCTGACGGAAGCTAACTGGCATACGGTCTCAGGGTGTATGAAACCTTGCAATAATTAATAAAACTTGCAATAAAAAATGGATTTCAAAAAACAAGTAGTTTGTGTGCCGTTTTACAGACTTATTATTTTTGTTATGGAAATCGTGAAAAAATATTTAGCATACGATTACGGAGTGTTAATGTGTTAGTTTTCCTTTTTCGAAATTTCATTATTCTTTCTAATAACACGGAATGATTAATCAGTGTATGCAATTAGACTATGGGTAAGATATTATGTAAATATGTGCAAAAAAGAATGCCATACATTTAGAAATTGTTGAAATTATTGGAATGCGTGAAAGTAAATCGCAAAAAACAAAGAATTTTTAAATAACTAATTAGGGCACGCCACTTTTATTTTTATAAAATTTATATAATGTAATAATGATTTTAGGATTGACATACTAATCCAGTGTGTCGACAATTTATTTAACAATAATAAAAAAATGATTTGATTGAATAACAAATTCGCGCATGTTATTTATTTTATACTGATAAATTGGGTGCTAATATGGTAGTTTTTTCACTCGCATATACTTATGACACATGTAGTGCGCTCAATATTAGTAGCTATAAGAATCTTCAACTGATTGCCAGAAGGTACAGATGAAGTTAGAGCGCAATTAAAAAATGGTATGAAAAAACATCTTGTTATTAAAAAAAATAATTATAAAAAATAAACAAGAATGTATATAAACTGTATAACTTTTGATTCCAGGTGAGACAAAAATGTATAACACATATATTTACTAAGGAACCGTTTGTTTTTATTGAATTCCAAAGACTAACTTATATTTCTTGAAAATATTTTAATAAACACAATTTTCATTTATTATTGTGCATTTTATAATTACTACTCATTTTAATTACAAGACTTCTTTTTAGTACTCATTTTGAATTGCGCGCCAACTGCGGCCAACCAGCGCGTGGCCCTAACAATTTTGAGGAGAAATCAATCATTTCTAAATTTCGGAATAATTTTCTACTTATTAATTAGCACTGTTGAAAAGTTGTAGCTTTCTGTGCCGCCAATCTTCTTAATAGGTACAACAATAGTCTTTTATGTTTTACGTTATATAAAATAATTTTTTTATACTTAAACCCTATTTGTAGAATTAAAATTGAACTATAATTTGTTTAATATACCTCTAAGATTCTAAATTGACATATAACCATTTAATGTACTGACCACCCCCAACTGAATAACTTAACAATAACTTTTAACTAATACAGATTTTCTTTAGAAAGCAAACATATCAGCTCTATAATAAAATAATAATAATTAGGGATAAATTGTTAGATATAACATTTCATAAAAGATTATTTAGTCTTCTGAGAAAGTATAAATGCAATTAAGAGCATGTGATACACAACTTCTTATATTACCTATAATTTCATTTGAGTAGGAATTTCGATGAAAATTGTTTTCAAAGAAATTAACTGGAACCTTTTTTTTACATAACCTTGAAATTTGTTGAACCTAAGAACTTTTCTTGCATTTAAAATATCTGCGAGATTTAAGAAAAAAAGGCCTTAAAAGTAATTTACTATCGGCTTTTGCATTTCTCGAAGTTTGGGACCGATATTTTACATAGAAAAAATGTTCTTAGGTTCAACTCATTTCAAGGTACAAATAAAAGATGTCAAAAAATTTTCCCAGTTTTAATTTCTTTGGAAATAATTTTTAGCGAAATTTCTAATCAAATGAAGTGCACATACGTAGTTTAAGGTCTTCTAACACATTTCCCAAAGTTTTAGTCCGATATTTATTAACAAAAAAAAGTTCTTAAGTTCAAAAAAAATTCAGTAAACTGAAAAAGTGAGGTCGGTAATTGTGAATAAATAAAAATTATCTAGATATATTTTTAATAATAAATGTCTTTATCAAAACTGCTGTTGAATTCACATTTATTTTAAATTTTCCGTTCATAACCTATTTCTACAATTTTTCCAAAATAATTCATAAACTGCTTTTATAACATTCACACCTGAAAAATCATAATTTGCTGCTGCTCCGACCTGACACTAGAATTTCTCTTAAAACAAGATTTTATAGTCGCAGAAGCCTTTTTTAACCACGAATTAAGTTTTTCTCTTGTAAGTTCTCAGCTTTGCAACTATCATTTAAATCTTTACCTATTTTCAAAAATTACACTCGAAATGACTGAAAGCTTGTGAACAAAAATATTTTCTAAATGAGTTGAAACAAATTTCATATAAATCTTTTTTAGTAATTCAGTGGAAAATTACTAAAATAGCAGTCAATTTTCACTGTTTAAAGTTTCATAATCTCAAACCATGAAAAAGTCAATTAGAATTTTTATCAATATGGAAAGTTTTCTGCCAGACAACAGTTTTTGTCTAAGAAGTGTACTTGGAAGGATAAAAGATGTTTAGTAATGACTAATTATGTAGTAAATTAAAATATATATTTAAAATATGTTCATATAAACCTTAAAAAAATATCATTTCGACGTTAAAAATATTGAAAGATATACACTGAATACACTGGATAATACACTGGAATAAAATTAATAAATTAAACAAAATATTTTCATATTTGCCGTCGATATGTCAAGAATCAGTAACATTTTTCACTGATTTACCGTTTAAGCAGTTCAGAAGTAAACTATTTGTGTCACTTTAGGATCAATTCCTGTCTAAGATACTCTTTTACGCCACACATGACATTCTTGATATATTGGGCAGTCTGACAAACGCAATGCAATACTTGATCAGAAATGCAATATTTAAACAAAAACGCCATTTTAATTGGAAAACCCTACTTCTTTTACATTTAGTAATAATATAAGTTTTAAGTTGCTTAAAACTGTTCTAACTAATAAGTTTTTAACTTTAAATATGAAAATATTAATTTCCATAGACTAGATTCATATTCCTAAATGACTCATCTTATTATTATTTATAAATTTTTCATTGCTCTGGAATTAACTTTGACTTCAATTGCATAGAAATGTTTAGGCACGAAAGTTGTTTACTTCATGTATTAAAACACTTATATTCACAGACTAGATTCCTTTAAAAATAGATAATCCTCAAATTAACCAAATCATCTAGTGTTCTTATAATGAAGATACGAAAAATATGCGTCTGCGCCATGTAGCACTCCTACAACTCCGCTCAACATCTGCAAAGTGAAGAATAATAATATATGGTAGCATATTTCTAAATACTATTTTATGCTTAATAAAGGTAATTATACTATTTTTTTACATTTGATAATTTCACCGATAGCTTTCACTTTTTTCTAGAGATGTATGAATATTATAGGCATGATATTATTTCAAATATAATGTTTTAAATTCAGAATTCACGCCCTTTATAATGCTCTTGAACTTGAATTAAGGATGTTTTATTTGTACTTTCAAGCTCAAAATTATTCAATCTTTAACTTGATTTAAAAAATTTATAAAAAGAGACTCATTGATTTGAGAGAACTTTAAGGAAAGAAATAGTTTGTCTTGCAATAAGATGTTAGTTGAGCGATGTTGTTTATCTAAGTAATATAATAATTTATAAAATAAAAAGATGATGTTCATTTGACATACATCAGACCAAGGAAAAGAATCTGGATGTTGTTGAAGTTCCTTTATTGTTTGTCGACGTTTCGAGCACAAGTGTTCTCCTCATAAGGACAATAAATTATTAAAAAGTTTCATTTAAATCAAATATTGTATATTGTACGTGAAAAATTGAGCAAAACGTAAGTTCTGTCTCCTTTTCACTTAATTTTTCTATGTATTTCACTTTTTATTTTTTATATTTATTATCATGAAATCAATTAAGTTGATGGATTTTAATTATCAACAATTAAACATAATTGATCTCAATAATTCGCCTCACGAGAAAAAGAGAATGAGATGAGGTTTTTATAAACCTTTAATTTGAATGAAACTTTTTAACAACTGACTGTCCTGACGAGGAGAACATTTGTGCTCGAAATGTCGACAAACAATAAAGGATATTCAACAACATCCAGATTCTTTTTTTTGTTTCGAAGTATGTCAAAGGAAAAGAAATATTTAAATATTAAACATAGTTATTTGCATATTTGTATTTTCCTTCCGTTTTAGACATATTAACGAGATTGTTTAACTTGCGAAGTAAATAACTAAAAACAATTGTACTTATAATTCTTGCATAAAATAATTCCCATACCAAATAAAATCATATAACGAATAAAATTATAAAGAATCTTTCATGGAATGAACGTAGTTATTGACAATTAAAAATGAAATAAAATGATGGCTTTTGTCGAAAATAGGAACGAAAACACAAATATGCAAATAACTATATTTAAATAAACAATTATGAGCTCAACTATTTTTTACGTTCAGAATTCTTTTAGTTTCTTTCAGTAATGATGTAACAAGTTGAAGTTCAAGCTTACGTATGCGGCTGTCATTGCGGGATAAACTTCGAATCCTGGCAAAATATAGTATTGAGCCATCAGAAACATTTTCGTAGAAATTGCTAAGAAAGAAGCAGAACTTAAGTAGAAAAAACAAGCCATGGCATTGAACATCATTTCCTGAAAAGAAAAATATGCCATTAGTTCTACAAATGTTATGTATTTTTTTTTGTTAGCAAAAGAAAAAGTTGAAATTTAAGGGAGTTTTTTCTTATGTATACATCATTGACATATTTATAAAAAAAATTCTCTTTGCTCAAATTCATTCATTTGTTAAAATAAATGATCTCGAAATTATTCTACTTACAAAAAGAGATGCTCGGATGAGCCTATAGGATTTTTCAGAAATAAAATAACATGCCAAAAGTACAGATGAAGTGAAAAAACAGGCAGATGATGTTGTTAAGGCACCTTCAAAAGCAGTGCCAATAGTTGCACTATGTCTCAGTCCATAATTGATTAATAAACTCTGAATAAATCCACCTATCACCTAAAAAAAATAAATGTGAAATTAAGTCTGAGTGTACTTTGATCAAAGTTTTTCCATTCAACTGAACATTTGTTACAGCGAAATTAGTATTCCTTTTATTATATTTTTGCTCAAAGTATGAGAAAAGTAACATTTTTTATCAAATAATTTTTACAATTTATCAATGGCTTATCTATGTTTTCAATAGCTCAATAACAACACGAGGGGAATTATAGAACACTTAAATACTATATTTACTGACCCCATTATTCACTATAAACTAATTAAGTAAACGCATCATCAAACATCTTAACGTATGGTATTAACGTTTTTCCCTATGTTAAAACTTCAATAAATAATTGTCGGAATTACTATTATTCACAAAACTCTATAAGATATGAATAATAATTATTGTTATAAATATAAAAACTTTGGTGGTAAACCATTTAGTTCCTTTTTCTAATGAAAACTTTTATAAAATTGATTATTTTCACGTTAACGTTTGTGACTTGCTGATAATATAAACGCAATGTTACAACGTATTGGTCCAAAAGGTGTTTTTTTCGACTCGTACATACAAAAATTTTGAATTCAATTCGAACTAATTTGAAAAAATGGTAGGCTATAGAACTTTTCGAATGCAAAAGTGCATCTTGTAATTTGTCGAATTTATCCGACCGATGTCGAAAAATGATGGTAGTAGAAATTTTGAATTTGAACTCATGATACTTATATATTTTTGTCTGTATAAATTTTTTTGAATTTTGAAAATCTTCTTAAAAATGGGTTTCTTGACAAATAAATGATAAATTCTTACCGTTTCCAAGATTTTGATGACACCCGGTAAGGTTTTCAAAAATACAATGTGGATGCAAGTGCAACATCTGCAAAAGCAACATTCTATACCCCCAGCACCATGGGTGCCCATGCTGGCAGGCGCCATCCTGATTATTGGACCTGAGTTGCTTTTTACCATCTTTTTTATTGTTCGTATTCACAGAACTTAATGTAATAAAGCTCTTATGACGTTAATTTGTAAGTTCGTTAAAATATATCGTTTATTATATACTTGTCTGAAGCTCTCTTTCATTTAGATTTCTCCTCAAAAGATCAATTTTTAACAAGGTTAGTGTAATCGAAGGTTCAGAAATTTTGATTCCATTAATTGATTTGATGAAAGTAAAAATGATAAATGGTTATATAATTTTCTCTCACATCGTTGAAGAAATCAAATCTTGAGAGATCATTATGATATCTGGAATTCAATTAGCGAATTATTTTAAAAAACAGAAAGTAGTATACAAAATTGAAATCTTACTTTTTCATTTAAAACTTCAAGTTATTAGTGAACTTAAACTGCTTATTCAATTCAACAAATTTGTTTTCTCAATCATTTGTAATATGCCAAATTCGTTTTGAAAATGCTAGACAAGTCATGGCCAAATTAAAAAAATTTGAGCTTCAATGTTAAAATACAAAATTGAAGGTAATATTGTAAGCAGTATAATTTATTGGTTGGTGCATAGGAGTTGATATTCTTTAAAGAATACAATGTAATTTTACTGAAAATACTTACAAATAGTTCCGTTAGTAATGAGAAACAGTAGTTCTTTTTGAATTTCTAACTATTAAAAAAAATGGAGCTTATTTAAAGCACAGATTTTATATCCAAATTCGAACAATTTTAATTTGGTTAGTCACAACTTAAGACGTCTTTATTCTAAAACTGTTAAAATTTTACTGAGGGTGTTCACGGTTTGCATCCACAGTGAATAAGTGTCGTTGCACCCCCTGCGTTGTTAATAAGAACCGCTGTCTATTTTTGGCACGTGCCGCACACCCAGGATATAGCGACGGGCGATACAGATGCCAAAAGATATACAAAGGGTGAAAAAAGAGAAGGAAAAGTTGATAAAAAAGAGACAAATCTAATTTTAACCAGATGCAGAAAATATGTTTGAACTGAATTTCTATTCTAAATATAACCTACAATGGATTTTTTAAATTACAATTTCATGGCAGAGCAAGGCTTAATACTGCATGTGCATTTTCTATAACTTTAAGAATGGAAATTGTATTATCTGTTACGTCTTATAAAAGAAAATTTTTTGTATTTCATGAAAAACGTTTAAAACTTACGAGAAATAATTATTTTAACCATAGTTTCTGTAACTGAATTTTTTCCTACTATCGCTTCCTAACAGTTAAAAAAATCACTTAACTTTATTAAATCAAGGGTTTTTATGGAAAAACATTACATACAACTATATTGTTTCCAGTTTTTAAAATAAGTAAATAATCTTCCGATATATATATTTGTTTAAAAGTAGTTTCCTTTCGGAAATTCTTTTGTAAAGATTCCTCTTGTAGAGGAATTTTCTTTTAAAATCAGAAACAGTAGAGTTGTAGAAAATGTATTTCTGAAAAGTCATGAATCTTCCAAAATTGGTAAGAAGCGGTAAGAAGTCCAAAAATGCATTGGCAAGTTTTTTACTTGGATTTTCATACATATCGCCCATAAATTTTGTTCGAATCCACAAAAAAGATTTTTTTCTTTTTAATTATATTTAGAGGCATTAAAAGTATCGTAAAGTTTAACACATATTTCCCTTAAGAATATATAATACGTTTTTGTAAATTTTATTCTTTATCGTAAATATTATTAAATGACGAATTATAAAATATCAGCCCCATAATTCCGTTTTATAGGGTCTCAAAAAATGCAAAAAATGGGTGAAAAATTACGTTTTGCGAGTTGTTTGCGCTAATTATAATTATGTTTCCTTATCTTAAATACAAATTCTTTTTAATCTTTCCATTGATAATTAAATATTTAAATCAATTGTTTAAGCTTTTGATTATTGCTTTTAGCCATGTTCTCTTAGAAAGTTGCAGTTTAAAAAAAAAAGTTTTTCCATTTTTGTCCACTTTTAAATTAGCGTGAGGTAATAATTAATTCAGGTTAACAAAAATTACGGTTAAACAATTTATTAATTTATCATATACACATATTTGAAATGTGCATAAAATGTTCTGTGTAGATGGTATTAAGTATAAATTTTCCTAGAAGTAGTTATTTAGAGCCTTTTTGAAGAAACTAAGATTCATATTTATTATTTGCTCGCGAATAAAAAATAAGAAAAAGATAATGATTAAAGAAAAAGTGGCAACTTTTTACCATTATTCAAAGATAATAAAATTATAAATAAGAATCATTTTTTTAACAATTATTTTTGCTAAATTCCATGAATTATTACCTCACTCTAAATAAAAACTGGCCAAACAGTTGAGCATTTCAGCTCGATTTTCAGAAAAAGTCGTACCTTTCTACCATTATTCAAAGAGAATATCATTATCAATAATAAAAAATTGTTTAAACAAGTACTTTTTCCAACTTTAATTAATTATTACCTTACTATAATTGAAAAGTGGACAAAAACTGAAACATTTGATAAAAAGCTGCAACTTTCTAGCATTATTCTGAGAGAATATTATCTTAAATAATAATATATGGTTAAAAAAATTATTTATCTTAAATCAAATTGAAATAAATATATAAATACTGAGCGAAAATGATTAAAACCAATAATATACTCTTTAAATAATTTATTTAGGGCTGCTTCTAGTCGTTCCGAAAATTTTGGGTAGTTGGAAAAGGTGCTGGACTAATCGTCCCGTCAAAAAGGGACGACTTGCCAAACCTATACAAAATATGGGACTAGTGACACTTTGTTTATTTAAAAATCTTATTGCCAGTAGGAGGTAGTATTTTATTTATTAGAAACAAATTGTATTAAGAAACCCTGAAAAATCATAATACGCGCTAAAAACTAACAAAACACAATTTTTAACTTCTGTAATTTGTTTGGGACCCTATAATAAAACACAAGTATGTTGGTGATTTTTAAGAAGTATTTATTCCTTTGTATTCTATAGCTAATTGTGAAGAGAAATGTAGTGTTTGAACCAGTGGCGGATCTGGGAGGGGGGGGGG
>NC_046662.1:94703526-94705205 GCF_010883055.1 Belonocnema kinseyi
TAAATATTTTCAAATGCAAATCATCACAAACTATTATTTAAAATTCTAATAGAAATATTAAAAATTCAACCATTTAGAATTTTAGGCTTTAAAACTAGGAAATTGAAGTAAATGCTTTAAATTGGAGCAATTAAAAATTAGGAACTTTCGAAATTTCAAATTTAGGCCTTTTAAACTATTTAAAATTTGAAAAATTATATTGCTGTGAATACTTAGATGGTTAAAGATGGCAACATTAAAAAATATCCAACGTGTAATTAGCATTTAAAATTTAAAATAAAAGGTTCAAAATTAAATAATTACAACTTTCTAAAAGTAAACTCTGATTACAGCTCTACTTTTTCCAATTATGAAAGTTTTTCTATGAGTGAAATCGTTAAAACTATTTTTTAAAGAAACCTATTCTTAAATAGATGCCTACACTGTAAAAAATATTGCTGAATATTACATTTCGTTCTGTAACTTTTTCCTATGATGGTTGTGGGAAAATTACACGTTTCTTGTAAATTGACAGTGATTATTAAAGGAATTTTACCATAAACGAATGAAATTTACAATGAACGTGTAATTTTCCCACATCAATCATAGGACATAAAAATAACAGTGATTGTTGTGGGAATTTTACACTAGCGTGTAACTGAAATAAAAATGGAATTTCACAACGTTTATATAAACTTCCAAAGATTAGTGTAATTTCGCAAGCCGGGATTCGGATATTTTTTAGAATTAAAATCGTGGATTGTGCTGGGGTGAGTGCATCAAAAAGGCAAGTGCAATGTGTTTTACTTGATAACCTTATAAGTTTGATACGTATTTGTTTTGTAACAGCAAACCAAACAAAAAGTTAAATGTTTTCTGCTAAATAAAATCATGAGTCCTTTTATTTATATACCTTATTATTCTTCTGGTTCGATTTAATATAACATACATCAAGCGATTCAAAATACTCAGGCTTCTCATTGCGCATGCGCAACGTTTTACATGCGGCGTTTTACAGCGTCATTGCAATTTCACAAGGCGAATGTAAAATTCCATTCTTCCAAAACTTCTTTTTACCACCTGTGTGCAATTTTACACCATCGTGTCATTCCTACCTAATTTTGGTAAATTTCCCACAGTAATCACTGGTATTTTTATGTTCTATGATCTTTGTGGTAAAATTACATGAAACTTTTTACAGTGTATATTCAAAGATTATTTACTTATTTTCAAAATTTGATACAATAGAGTTGTACGTAATTTCCCCCCAAAAAAGCCATGATTTATTCCAATTAAATCATTTTTTTAAATTGGTAGGAATCCATAGGTGTAAATAATTCAGTTACAAAAACTAGAGTGTTTAAGTATTTAAAAAATTAAGTTCGATCCTTCAAGGTTTGAAAGGTAATTAATTTAATAATTTCATAACCAAATGCTATTTAACTATCTGAGCAATTAGAAAAAAGTTCTTTTGAATTAGATCATTTTTAAACACAAATTTTAGTCCACAAATTTTTTTCTCGAATTTTCATGCATATCGCCCCAAATTTTCTGAATTCACCAAAAATTGCATTTACAAAAAAATGTGTGTGTTTATATATATATATAATATTATATTTAGTTTTTTATCCATTTCATGCAGAATCGTCAATGATAGGTGAAATGAGCTGAAACCAGTGGCGGGTCGAGAAACAATTCTT
>NC_046662.1:94705305-94706736 GCF_010883055.1 Belonocnema kinseyi
AGGTCAGTATAGATTAATTAAATAATAACCTAATTATGTATTGACCTATGAACTAATATTAACATAGAACAAATTCCCTCGTTCTAATATTCCACTGTATGTTGACAAGGATATAAAATAATTGCCTGCACGAGAGGCCTGAAAGTAAACTTCTTTGTTACACTCCGCTGAGTCCTCCTTGGGTTCCGTCTTAAAAAAAAAAAAAAAAAAAATTACTGACGAAAACTTATTAACTGCTACTGAAAGAAGATGCACTTGAAGCATTTAAAAGTTGATCTTGCTGTTTCTTTTTTAGTTTTTAAAGAAGGAACCGAAGGGGGGTCTTTAAGGGTACTTGGTAGAGGCTCCTTTCAGTTTCTTTGGTTCGCCAGGAAGTTAGGCAACAAAATCTGTCCGCTTAGCCGGCACATTCTCATCGCACGCTACTCGCTGCGCTCGCTTGTTTGAGCGCTTGTTTCAGCTTCGCGTTCGATAATGTATTTACCTCGCGCTACGCGCTCGATCTTTCTGTATAGACTCTTTACAACTAAAGGTGAAAATATCGATAACAGCAATTTTGTGATTGTGAACTCTCTTTTGTTAAAGCTCCTTCGGCTTTAACGAACACATTCTTATCATGTATCTCATGCTTCGCACTCGAGTTTATCCCTGAAATTTTATATCATTCCCATAAATGTATATTATTCTAATTCGTAACTTGCATCGTTGTTAAAACAGATGAAGTTTCATTGTCCCGTTTAAAAAAATGCGCATTCTTTTTAAAAAATGGTGAAAGCTTAGACTACGCATCCTATCAAAAAGTGGTCCAAAAATTTAATTTTTGGATTTTTCATTATTTTGTATGCTGTCAAAATTTGAATCTTTGATTTTTCAAGAAAATTCCAAAAGTTGTTGCAGAGCATAAACTAAGCAAATTTCAGAACTGCACGGCCCAGTTGCGTTAGATTATGCTCTGAGTTGTTGTGGTAATCTTGTAGGGCATTCGAAGAGCAACATTTTTCTTCTCTTGACTTTTTTTCATATCGTGCGTTATTTGGCATAAAATTTTCGTGTGTTTTTTCGAATTTTGTAAATGCTAAAACTCCAGTAATTTTTTATTTTTTGAAAAAAGTCATTAGGATAAATTGTTCGAATTTTTGAATACTATGAATAGCAGTACAGAGAACTTTTGAATTTTGAAAAAAGTTGTCCCAAAAATATTCAAAATGTGCCCACTTTTTGCATTTTCATCCAAAATGGCTGGCTAACGAACTTGACCTTTAGTTTAGGGCACTAAACGAGTGTACCAAAGGGCAGTCTATTAGATTAATTTTTTCAAAAGTTATCGTGCTCACAGGCTAACATACATACAGACACATTCGTAAAAACCTGTTTTTCGGATACAGGGGTCTCAAAACGTGGACATTTGACAAAAACTGGGGGGGGGGGGGG
>NC_046662.1:94706763-94710089 GCF_010883055.1 Belonocnema kinseyi
GTCAAATTTTACACAAATCTAATACCTTGTCCGATGAGGATGTAAAAATAATGACTAAATAAAGTCTTTTAAAAACCAATTGGTGGAAATCTGGAATTCCAGTGATGCAATTCAGAGGCCTTCGAAACCCGTTCAACAGAAGTGAATGGATTTTTGTTTCCTGGGTACCAAAAGCATCGGCCTGATAAGAGGCCTACATTATCAGAATGACAGAGAGCTGAAAAACGGTCCTAACCTCGAAATAGTGAGCATGCATAACATTTTTATTTAGTACCAGCCAGTCCCATCCGACTACTGAGAAAAGTAGTTGTCGCTTACAAGTTCCACTTCGCGGGTGGACTAATCCGCCGGGCGGCGCGTCAATCGTCCTGCTCTAGAAAAGCATTGGTCTTATGGGAAACTCAATAATTAATATTAAGTAAAAACATTCCAGAACATTATTTCAGTTCATAAAATTAAGACCAACAATTCTTTTATGGGTAATTGATATTTGACACACGTTTGTTACTGACAATAGGTGTTGAACATGTGTAAATAAGTATGTGTGATAAAAAATGTAACAAAATAAAATTATTATATAATAATATCTTAGGAAGTTGAATAACGAAATTCGCATATGTAATACTATTTTTATGTTTTCTTCAGTATTATAAATTAGGAATTAAACAATTTTGAATGTTATTAATTCAATTTTTAAGAATGAGAAATTTTTTATTTGTTAAATATAACAAGCCAATGAAAATGGTTGCTTGCAATTATTTTTTTAATTCAAACACATGTTTGTTTCATAATTTATTGTTATCAAGTGATAAAATGCATTTTTTCAACAAAATACACGTTGAAAGAGAGGGAGAGGGGATCAAATGAATCAAACAATTAAGTAGATATTAACAAAATCAACAAATTCTGTATATTTCTCTAAAATGCACAACTAAATAACATACAATAAAAGTACTATAATACGTGAAAATTTTTAATGTCATATATATGTATGTGTGAGTGTGTGTGTATATTAATGCAAATAATACATAAATAACATCCTTAAGGCATGTAGATATTCATCATTACTTCACAAGACTTAAAAACTAATTGGATCAGTCAAGGACAAATTTAGAAAAAAAATGTAATGTATACATACAGACAAACATTAATCTTTTTCGGTTGCAGTGTCATGCGTTTAAAATATTTATATTCATAAAAAACGTACAAAATTTCAATAAAAATTTCCGTTTTTTTTTTTTAGAACTAAAATTTTAAATACTTTAGAACTTTTACTATATATCATTTTGTACAGAATTTTTTTCAGAAATTAAAAGGAGTGGCTCAATAGTATGATAATAGTAATAATAATATATAATATAATAAATATATTAATATGTTATATATAACCTTATGGATGGTAGCTCTAAGAAAGCATGCAGAGGCGACTGTTCTCACCTCCAACGCTCGCAGCCGCTGTTTAAGTACAACAGCTGTAAAAGACGAAATACAAACTATACCATGCTCCAGATTTTGTACTCCAGACTTAGTCCGTGGCTATGATAAAAACCGAGTTCACTCGAGAACAAGTTGGAAGAAAAAACAAAAAATAATATTGTTCTCAGAAAATTTATCTAACAATTTACGAAAATTGATATTTTATGCAGGCTTTAAGGTTTTACACTTGAAATTGCAGAATATCTCGGGGATGAAATACGTGTTTTTTAGAGTAAATGAGGCGATATGAATTTTTTCAATTTCCCCAAAAAAATGTCTACGAAATTCTATTTGAATTTTGTGTTTTTTTTTTCAAAATCTCTAGTTCTTTTTTAATCTTCAAAAACTTTGGATCTAATCGAGATATTTATCGTTTTCTTTTTCAAGTTGACATAGTTTATTGTATGATTTTGGAACCCACTAAAAAATATTTTAAAACTTCTAAATTAATAAAATAGCGGTAGTTTTTCTGAAAATATGACAAGCTGCTTAAAATACCCACAATTATATTTTCTTTTTCAATTTCGTTTAAAATTCGTAGTTTCATAATAAAGATATCTTCTGTGTTTTATGAGGGCTAAGTAACTTTTGTCGCGAGGAGAATTCTTTTTCTTCATATAATCAGATTTTCCATTTTTTATTGTAAACAACGAGAGATATAAAAATGTTTGAGATAAAACTTTGCACGTCTAAAAAATGGTTTAGCCGGCATAAAGATGATATGATATATTTCTTCTATTAGCAAAAACTTTATTTACATACTGGAAAGAATAAAAAGATGGCATTTTCCAAAAAATCTTATATTTTATCATCAAATTTTAAGAAAATAAAAAATATTTTCTAGAAAAGCCCACCTTTTTATTCTTCCCAATATTTTTGAAAAGTTTTTGCTAATATAGAAACCCATCTGATCAGTTTTATGTGGACTAAACCATTTTTAGGCCAAAAGAATTCTTTTTTTTTCTACAAACTTTATTTTTAAATTTGCCTCGCATATGATGGAAATCTATCGCAAAAGAGCAAAAGTCATTTTAGTAGAACGTTTTTAAACGTGCAAAGTAGTATCTCAAATTTTTTTTCGTATCTTTTGCTGTTTATAAGAGAAATAAGAAAATTTGACTATATGAAAAAAAATTCTCCTGACGAGAAAATTTATTTTACCCGCATAAAACTCACAAGATATCTTTATTATGAAACTAAAACTGTAAAACAAAATTGGCAAAAAATATGTAATTTTGGGTTGTTTTTAAAACAACTTTTCATAATTTTAGAAAAACCACCACTATTTTATTAATTTTGAGGCTTTTTTTATATTTTTTGGTCGTTTTCAAAATAAGACAATAAACGCTTCCAAATTAAAAAAGAAAACGATAAATATTTCAATAGGACAAAAGTTAATGAGGATTAAAAAAAATTGAGTTTAAAAAAAAAACACAAAACATACCTACACGGAGAAAAATGGAAGGTCTGTTTGTCCATATAAATGTGCAGACAGATCATATTGCAGGGTCGACTATAGGACAGCTCTTGGATATGGCTAAAGCGGCTATCTCTAGAAAATAAAAATAAGACGTCTAAATCGACAATCTGAGAAGGACGTCTCGATTGTCTCAAATCGTCTTCTCGGTCATTTGAAGCTGGCTGAACGGATCATTGCGAAGGGTCGGTTTGGAAATCTCAGATGGTCGATCTGATTTTCTCAGACATTCGACTGGGTCGTATTCGATGGTCGATTCGATTATCTCAGGATTTTGACGTAGTCATTTCGTATGGGCGATTCGATCATTTTTAAAGGGTCGACTTGATTATTTTGAAGTGTCAATATAGATATTCAAGAAAGGAAAATTCGG
>NC_046662.1:94710189-94711791 GCF_010883055.1 Belonocnema kinseyi
TAAAAACATGAGAAAGAGGAAGTTTATTAGGGAAGATATTAGAATAATTAGGTTAAAAGTATAGTTGAAGGTGTAACCAACAACGAGGAATTTTCATCGATCATCCATCAAATAGAGTAATAAACATTGAAATTAAAATTTCAATTTTAAATCTTCGGTCATACATTAATTTATTAATAAAATTAGTTTATAACAACGTTTCGGCCACATTTTTGTGCCTTCTTCAGGTTTAAAGCATTTTGTGTATTCTAAAATTAATAATATAATGGTAATTAATAAATAAATTTTTTTAATTTAATATTTAATATTAATATTTAATATTTATTTAATATTTATTTAATATTTATCAACAAAAAAAATTTTATTATGACCCAAATTGTAAGTACATTGTTAAAACAAATTTTCGATTACTTTTTTTTTAAAAAATTTGACTTTTAAATATTTATTTATTAATTACCATTATATTATTAATTTTAGAATACACAAAATGTTTTAAACCTGAAGAAGGCACAAAAATGTGGCCGAAACGTTGTTATAAACTAATTTTATTAATAAATGATCGTATGACCGAAGATTTAAAATTGAAATTTTAATTTCAATGTTTATTACTCTAATAATTAGGTTAATTAGAATATCACAATTTTTTGAGTTCTGAATTTCAATTTTAAAAGTTTCATTGTGATGAAAATGATAACCAAATATATCGAATTTCTGAGAAGAATATAAAAAAGTCGATTAGTCGAATTTTTTTAAAAACAGCCGAAAAAGTTGCACGATCTGAGCCCCGTAATTCATAAAATTTGTTTTTTTCTGGGAACATACCTTCTACATTCTCAACATTTGGTACATAATCGGAATCGTGTTCGACGACTAAGCCACCAAGTTTTCTTAGTACTTTCCGGTACCTATTGAATAGCTTTCCGCTGCTTAATGTTCTGCTACTGTGTTTCTTCTTCGGTTTTCCGGGCACAAAATACACCGAAGTCTTTTCGTTCAGGTATTCTAGTACAATTTCCGCCGCTGCTTTTTGGAGGATTTGTGAGTTTATTCTGAAAACATTGATTACTATTTGATGAAAATGTATACGAGATTTAGGAGAATATATAAAATTCACAGTAAAATATACTTACTTGTTCTTACATGAGAAGTATTTGAACAAATACTCGACCACAGATCTTACCAAATGGGTGCGGGAAGTGTGGTCCAAGTTTACACCCGATCTTAAGGCAAGTCGGCCTTCTGAGTTGGTTGCAAGGTGTGCTCGCAGACCCTAAAAATATTTAAGGAAAAAAAGATACAAAATAAACTAAGCTATCACAAGATAAAACTGATATGATAATTTCTAATAAAAAAGCTCGATTTAACATACGTTCGGGAAAAGTGGCGGTTCCTCAAAGAAGCCTGATACCGACGCAGATTGTTGCTGTCTTACTTTTTTATTCTGCATGATTTCAAAGAGTTTAAAAAAGATACTTCTTTAAATGAAAAAAAAAGTTTTTTAATATGCTTTTTTTCGAAAGAATCAATTTCAATTTTTATTTTATAAAAAAAAAATTGGTTAAACTTTTTTTGAAATATATCCTTATAATAGTCTGAAATTAT
>NC_046662.1:94711891-94713688 GCF_010883055.1 Belonocnema kinseyi
ACCAAGTAAGTGTGTGGAGGGTGTGTAAAGGAATATAGAGAAGGTGTAAGAAAAATGTAAACCCTTAGGGGACACATTAGAAGCTTCCATTCCAGAAGTAATAAAATTTGTTATTTTTATCCTGTATGTGATTTTATATTTTTAACAAAGAATAATATTAGCACATTTTTTTTCGTAGCACCGCTTGCATCTGGTAAGAATTATTTACAAAATGTTTATTTACTTTGTTTCATAATATATTTTGTTTCAAATTTATATTATTCCGAAAAAGTAAATAACTGTCTTTAAATAATTCCCGCCAGGCAAAAGTGCTGCGATCACGTGGCAAATTCCAAATGCCCGATTGGAAACAATTGGAAATGCAAAATGCTCAATCTTTGCCAATCGTTTCGGCACAATTAAGAATCACGTTTCGGAACGATTGAGATATTAGTTATATTGTTTCTTATGGATCTCAATTGATTGTTTCTAGAAGGGTTATTTATAAAATTATAAAGTAGGAAAATACACGGAGAAAAATGTATGGTCAGAGTTATATCGTCAAAATTTAGAGAGCCAGCAAGTCTTTCTACATGGTCGAACGGTCCTTTCAAATTTTTTTTTAACATGGTTAAAAAGACTCTTATTATATCGTCAGTCTGACTTTTATAAGAACATCAGACTCACTATTAGGGATAACTAAGGTATCCTTTACGGTATGGTCAATACGCACATATTGTTTTCACTCATTTCGACCATCCACGAAGGAGCAGATAGGCCATTGCGTATGGTCAATTGCTTGATTTTTGCGCGTCAATCATGCGCGTGAAAATTTAAAGGGTATCGCTAATTGGCTCTAATTAGTATAACGGGCTCGTGGATCGCGTGGCGATATTTATTTAAAAACAAAGTTTTTCCCTACGATTTCGGTTGAAGTGAGTGAAATTATTGAGGATACATTGAAAATATCACATTCTGTAAGTACCTTTTTTAAGTACGTAATTGTAATCTTAATATTTTCCGTAAGTAATGTGAGATTTAAGACATTTAATTCTAGTTTTTTTTAGGTTAATGTAAGTTTAAAATAGATTTGAATGATTTCAATAATCACTGTTAATTCTAGCATTAATCGAATTAGGATAAACTAGAATTGGATTCATTGATTTAAGATTAATCTTTATTTTTCAGTTCAGACATCTGCTCGTGAGATTTGTGGAGAGACAGATGGCAGGGGCAGGGTCAATTCACTCGTCCTCCTACATCCAGTTGATGGAGAGCTGGAACTGCAGTGAAAAAACTATCAATACATTTATAGGTAATTAGTAATTATTAAATAATTATTTTGTAGACCTGCTCTATTACTAAACTGCTTAATTAAACTTTTATGTAGTTTGTCGAAAATTAGTCTTTTTTGTTATAAAAGTAATCTTCTCATTAAAAAGGCAACTATTTGTTAATGTTTTAAACTGTAAATTTAACTATTTGGACAATTCGATTGGAAAGTCAACTATGTGGTAAAAAATTCAAGTTTTGTGTAAGTAAGTAGTTTTTTTATTAAAAATATAATTTTTGAAATAAAAAATGATTTTTTCAAAATAAAAATGTACCTAATCCATATTTGTTTAAAAAGTAAACAATTTGTTTCGAAAGTCAACTATGAAGTAAAAAATTCAAAGTTCTTTATTAAAAATAATGTTTTGATTGAAAAATTATTATTTTTTTTAAATAAAAATTTACGTGTTCCATTGTTGCCTAAAAATTAATTTTTTAATTTATAAATTGAACTATGTGTACAAAATGTATGCAGTTTTCTACCAA
>NC_046662.1:94713788-94717048 GCF_010883055.1 Belonocnema kinseyi
CCGAGACTCTTCCAGAGTGCGAGGCGGGAATCGAACCCGCAAGCCGAAGGAGTGGGTCCAAAGCCTACGCTTTAGCCCCCACGACCATCGTCCCACTAATAACAAATTTTATTTTGTAATAATAACGCAAAATTGTTATTTTTTATTATGCGCTCTTAGATTGTTTATTTGAGTGAAAATGTTTATAAATTTTTATAAGTTTTCAAATCGGTTAAGATTTTTAAAAAAGTAAGCGAATAATTCAGAAACGTGGAACTTCAAAAAAGCGATTAAAATATTATTTTATTATTTAAAAATGTCAAGCTGTTATTAATTGAATAAAATTAAACAATTAAAAATTAATATTAGAGATAAAATATTTTTTTCTCAGAAAGAGGTCTCAATTTTTAATTATTCGCAATTATTAACATATAAATTCATATGATAATAAAAAAAGATTTTATTAATTCAACTTTCTCAATTTTTAATTTGTTGAAATAGAAGTACACAAAATGATGGACAAAATTCTTTCTAAATTGAACAATGAATTTACATCAATGTCGGTGATATTATATTCGGTAATCCTTAGATTATGACTTCCCCTTTACCACTAATGATTGACGTAAAACGAACTTTTTCTATTATTCGCAAGGTAGCCACTAGAATCGAAGACAAAATCTGGAATAATTTCCTAGTTAAAAAAATTTTACACGAGTCAATAGAATTCAAAGTTTAAGTTTTTGAAGCTTATCATTTTGTTATTTAAAGTATTTAAGACTAAATTGCAAATTAAACCAATCGAAGTGGAAGTTTTCTGATCACTGAGCGTTCTAAATATTTAATTAAATCATTTCAAACAGCGATTCCGAGTTCAAACGCTTATTAATATATGTAATAATGACAAGCCTTCTAGAAGCTTTTTTTTTATTAATAAAGCATTTGAAAATGTACGCTATGAATTCAGAAGCCTTTAACTTTGTTTAATTACAAAATTATGCCATACGAAATTTAAGTATGAAAAATATAAATGTTTGATCTTGTTTTGATTTGATTTGAATTAGTAAAAATGCAGACATCAAAAATAGGATTTTAAAATTAAGGCTTCTAAACTGCTTACATTTAAACTTAATAATTTCTAAGTTTTTGAATTTCAAACTCAAAGTTTAAAACAATTCGTGAATTAAAAATTAAACTCTTATTGTTTGATATGCTAAAATGTCAAAGAACGTCCATACGGTTACATAAGATTTGATGAAATTATGAGAATGACAACTTGGTATAAAGACCAAAAATAAACTTTTTTTCAGACTATCAATTAAAAAATTTGACCAAGACTACAGAAATATGTGACCATTAATCACAATGTTTCAGGAAGGAGAAAATATAAGAAATTGCTGTGCTTATGGAAGGAAAACCATTTGTTGTGATGAATTCTGCACGTATTCAATTCAAATTTGAACCTAATGAAACCTAAATGAATCTAATGCTATACAATTAATAATTTCAAACATTTAAAATTAAAATAATTGTTATATAGCAAGAACCTTAAAAGGATTGGATAAGTTTTTCTACTAAAAATTCAATGAGTTACCTATAATTTATTTAGCCTGAGTTTCAGAATATTGGCGCCATCCTACCTTCTGTAATGTTTCCAATCGTTTTCAATTGGGTATCAATTATTCTGAGTTAGGGGTTAAATTTTCACTACAGCAGTTTGATTTTGCCTTAATTATTCAGCAGAGGTTTTTTATTATGTCAGGCAAACAAATTTGAAGAATATGAATTTAAAAGTAAATAAACTTTTACAATAATATACCGGCTCAATCAAACTGCCTACTGGATATTCATACTACATCACTGTCACATCGTTAAACGGTATGCTTTTTACATGTTTTTAATCAATATACTTTTAGCTTTTCATTCGGTATACCACCTAAACATTATATTTTTTTGAGCTTAAAACTTTTGTGAAATTACTAAAAATTTAATATCTTACTAATAAACACGTGCTCGTCATGCGTGTTACAAACGAAAACTGCAGAGGGCGTTTTGCAGGCAAGTGTATTTAATCAATTCAAGCCGATTGGGAACAATTTACACAATTAGAAACAATTTAAAGCGATTCAACTTTTTATCATTCTTAATAGTTATTGATCGTGTCCAATCGATTATTTCTAGGCGGGAATGCTTCTCAAAGTTCTATAAAATATTGCTTATATAATAATAAACTCTCACAATACTTGTGTATGAAGACAAAACACTGACATTTCCTGGTTTGTTAACTTATGTGTAATACAGTTTTTTTTAAATCTTAGTATGAATTCTATTTAAATTATTCTTTAATAATATGTGAAGTATAAAACTTCTAAATGGCATAAATATCGAGAACATAACCTTGCCATCGGGATCCTTTACTTCACGTGTCCTGACAACTTGTTCGGGTAAAAAATCTAGCTCACAAACAACTTGACCATTTTTTGAAATGTAATCCTGCCGAGGAATTGCTTTCTCCCATTCGAGAAAACGACTATATCTCACTATTATCACAAAAAGTCAGAATTATAAATTCAAACCCGCTATTATATTATTAAAATAGTTTTTACACATAAGCAATGATCCCAGATCTCAAACGAGATGTGGTACAATACTACGACAGGGCTATGTCCGTGTGAATATAGTAGGAGACGCTGTAAATGAGTGAGTTGCGCGCGCAACCCAAATCTCCTCTTCTGAATTTGAAAACTCGAAGGTGCACGATTGCCCGTCGGAGCACTTCGGCGATTCTATTTATATATCTATCTGCTAATAGACCGTGGGCTGACAACGTAAATGGGAGCGTGATACGAATTAGGCCATTTTTCACATGAGATGTTCGGCTGATGATGAGGAACGTAAAAATGGGTGCCTGGCAGGTGTGAGTGGATGCGTTCACCTGTGGCAACCTGTCAAAGGTGCGAATTTTTGGCAGTTAACTTACGTGACTCGGATAAGGTTGAAAATTGGTGTACATGTAGGGGCTGACATTAGAAATAGCACCTGCGCATTGCCAGGCACTTACCTGGATGCAAAAGTGTTGCCTGCCAGGCGGCTTCGAAGTCACCGGAAACTCAGGTGAAATTTCTTGAAATTGATTTTACAGGAAAAAGTTTGAAAAAAAAGTTGGTCTACTCCCGGAGATGAATATTTTCATTGGTATATAATTTTTTGATAAAATTGATATATTTGGAGAAAACATCGATTAAAGAAATACCATAACAATAAAAAGCCCTTTTTATTGACAA
>NC_046662.1:94717148-94719452 GCF_010883055.1 Belonocnema kinseyi
GTAGATAATTCGTCTTTTTTACTTTACAATTAAATAATTTGTTTAAAAATTCATGTATTTTGTTTAAGATTTGTCTTTTTTTGTAGATCGTCAATTTTCTTGGACGAAAATTCATCTGATTGGTTGAAAATTTAACAACTTTATTTGAAATTAATTTTTTTCGTTAAAAATTATTTATCTTTATCTGAAAATGTAACTATTATATGATTGATTAAAAATTAATCGTATATGTTGGTTAAGTTGGAAAATCTTTTTTTTATAGAACATTAATCTTCTTGGTCAAAAATGTACCTTTTCCCTTGAAAATTTAACAATTTTGTTGAAAATTTGTTTTTTTTTCTTGTTCAATTCAATTTTTTAATAGAGTTTTTATCTGGAAATTGTACTATTCCATTGTTGGTTGAAACTTTATCCTGTACATTGTATTAGTTAAAACACCAATTATTTGATAGAAAATTAATTTATTTTGTTGAAAAGGAAACTTTTGGGTTCAAAATTGATTTATTGTGTTAATTATATTTCTTTTGAAGATTCATCATTTTAGTTAAAGACTGAAAACTCAACTGTTTTGTGAAAAAAATTTCTTTTCGGATGAGTTCAACAGTTTTTAATAAAAAATGTAAGCCTTTTTCTGTTGAAGATTTATAATTTTAAATGAAAATTCATCTCCTTCGTTAAAAATTTAAGGATTTGGTTGAAACTTCCCTTTTTTTAGTTGAAAATGAAACTGTTTTGTTACACCGTTCGATTTTCAAAATTGTCAATTCGTACATAAGACTTTTGAGTTTGGATTTATAAATAAAAATGTAAAATTTAATAATATAAAGCGTCTTAAAATAAACGAATTCTATTAAAATTTAAAAATTTTCCAATTAAAAAAGAATTGTAATTAATCCATTTTTATTGATCAAAATGATTCAGTCTTTAATATTAAAAAATTTATTTTTTTATTCTTCAATTCAAAGCATTGAAAGTAAGTTTATATTTTTTAACCAGAAGTCCTCGAACTATTCCATTTAAAAATAAGTTTACACTGTTTTGTAAAAGAATCATCTTTTTGGCTTTGAAATTCAACAATTGAAAAAAAATCCTTATTGACTGAAAAGTCAACTCTTGTGTAAAATCAATATTTTTTTGGATGAGTTCAACCATTTTTAATTAAAAATTCAAACTTTTTTTGTTGAAGAATTATCATTTTAGTTGAAAATGTAATTATTTTGTTGGAAATTTGTTATTCTCTTTTTTTAGTAACATTAATCTGGAACAACTTAAAATAAAAACAATGTAACTTTTATTTTAAAAAGTTTTTAGTTAAAAAATTAATTTAATCGTTTAATTTTTAATGTTACGAACTGAAATTTTTTTGAATTATTATCATATTGAACCTTAAAAATAATAGCGTAATTTGTATTTTTCAACCAGAAATCTCTAAAATGTTAAAGTCATAAAATTTTTAAAATGGTAATTTCGTATTTTAAAATAATTTAATTTAAAAAATTGTAAAATTAAAAGGTGTTAAAAGTTTGTGTTTTATACGTATGAATTATTGAGCGTTTATATGAAATATTTCTGAATTAAAAATTTGTCAAGCTTCAGTTTTCAAAGTTTAAAATTCAAAAGATTTCCACCTCAAAAAAATCTTTTTCGGATTTAAAATTTTGAATTTTCTAATTTCACCCTGAATTTTGAATTGGAACATGAAATTTTTTAAAGCAATTGTATGTATTTCTGAAATGGATCAGAGATTTTTTGAAAAAAAATATAATTCAGATCTGGGACAAGACATTATGAACAACTATTAAAAACTATACAAATTTGATCAGAGTGGTTCGAAATAGAAAGCCTTGAATTGTTAAGATTGTAAATTGTTGTGAATGCTAAGAAAATTTAAAATGATTTTTTAGTTTGAAAAATTAATTTTAAGTGAGTATTTGAAAAGATTTTAAAAATTAAAAAAAGGAATCAGGACGATTTTAAGGCAATTCTTTTATTTTGCAGTTTTTTTAATTTTGGGAAAATAATCTAATTAACACAATAAATCAATCTCCAACCCAAAAGTTTAATTTTCAACAAAATATACGATTAATTTTTAATCAATCATATAATAGTTACATTTTCAGATAAAGATAAATAATTTTTAACAGAAAAAATTAATTTCAAATAAAATTATTAAATTTTCAACCAATCAGATGAATTTTCGATCAAGAAAATTGACGATCTACAAAAAAAGACAAATCTTAAACAAAATACATGAATTTTTAAACAAATTATTTAATTGTAAAGTAAAAAAGACGAATTATCTAC
>NC_046662.1:94719552-94731361 GCF_010883055.1 Belonocnema kinseyi
TTCAAATTCAGAAGAGGAGAAATGGGTTGCGCGCGCAACTCAGTCATTTACAGCGTCTCCTACTATATTCACACGGACATAGTCCTGTCATAGTATTGGACCACATCTCGTTTCAGATCTGGGATCACTGCACATAAAACTCAATGTTTTTCTGGAGCAGGACGAATGACGGGCTGTCTGGTGGCTAGCGGATGAGTTCACCCCTTGTGTGGAACTTGTAAGCGACAAAAGCTACTGTACAAAAGGTCGGGGAGTCGGATAGGGCTGTTTCCAGCCCTATGATTCCCCCATGTATGTGTATGAGCTAGCAGCTATCTCATTCCGGATGCTAAAATAACAGCTAGCTGCTAGCTGTTATTTTAGCATCTGGAAATAACAGCTAGCAGCTAGCTGTTATTTTAGCATCCGGAAGGGTATCGTAGTTCAAATAAATGCAATAGATAGCGCTCCGATCAGGTAGGCCTGTCTTTGCATTGTTATGTATATCAACAATACTAAAATTCATTAATAACTTGATACTTTTTATAAATATGAAAGGAAGAACAAAGTTTTCAATAACACTAAGAGCATCTGTAATTAGTAATCTAAAAAATTCATGAAAAAATGTAATTTAATACAGTGAAACTCTTGTATACCGCCGATTTTGGGGCTGACCTTGAGTGTGAATCAACTCATTGTAGCCCGCTCCGCTTTTGTTTCTTCACGATTGACTGCTCGCCTGAGTGACTACCGCACTGTCTTAGGAAAATTGAATATTATAATGAATACTTTTAAAAAACAGTTTGAATTGTATTCATATTTTTCTATTGTTTATGTTCCTAATATAATTAATAAATTAATTTTAAAAACAACTGTAATTGTTGCAAATTACAAACATTGATTGATAATATTACTTAGCCTTATAATGTACTTTTTCATTTTAATTCATCTAAAAATTTCAGCTTTTAAAAAAATATATATCTATATATATAATTTATTTATAATCAGAAGGTGGCGACTTTAACGGGAAACCGAGAAAACCCCAGAATTTAGTTAAAACCGGGAATTTACTTCTGATCGTAGAAAAGTTCAAGTTCTCAATAGTTTAGTCATTTTTGTCAATTCAGAAAAGTAATTTTTACTTCATCTACGGTTGCAGGGAATATGAGTGAAAATAATTATCATTTTTATTTTAGGACAGGGAGTTTCGGTATAAAGTAATACAATTTCCCTTAGGACAAGGAATTTCTACATGGAACGGGAATTTTTTAAAAGAATTTACAGTGGGATTTAGATTCGAGAAGAAAAGAGTATAAAAAATCCTTGTTCCAAGTCAAAATTTGTCACAATTTAAAAGTTCCTTTTTTCGAAATTAAAAAAAAGAGAGTGCTTCAAGTAATTTTGAGAGTAGAAGTAGGATTTCGAAAAGTAAATATTTCTAAATTATAATATCATTTTTTAAACAGTTTTCGTTAAGATTGTATCTTTTTTTATTGAAAATGCAACTAATTGCGGTTGAAAGCTGAACTCTATTCTTGAAAATTAATTTTATTGTTTGGAAGATTCATCATATTAAACGAAAATTTGTATCGTTTTAAAAATATAACTAGTTTCTTTAAAATTACTTTTTAGCTAAGCAATTAACTATTTAGGTAGAAAATATAACTATTTCGGGTGCAAAATTGACCGTTTATAGTTCAAAGTACTACAATTTGGATGTAAATGGTTCTTTCTGCATTGAAAATTCATTTCTTTCGTTGACAATTCACCTATGTTATTAAAAAATCGTATTTTTGGTAGAAAATCGACTTTTTTCTAGAAAATCAGTTTTTTCTTTGCAGGTTAATCTCATTATTTCAAAATTCTTCTTTTTGGTTAGAAATTAAACTATTCCAGTTAAATATTCATCATCTTAGATTAAAAATTAATCTTTCCGGTTAGAAAAATGAGCTATTTGCTGTTATTAATGACGTTCAGCCCGGAACTACACATTTCAATCCTATGATTTGGCACTAATAATTTTTAAAAACTTTCAACACAATAAATAATTTACTCACAGAAAAACATTGGTGTTAAATTTGTTGCAGCTCAAATTTCATTGGGCTCCCAATGATCATTTGAGAGAGTTTTCAAGTCTCAAATGTATTCCTCTGAACGTAGGTGCCCATGTGGGCATCTAGGGGAAAGTATCATTTGGAGACTGAATTTTGGCTCATGCAGAGTTGTGGAGTTCTAAACGGCGCTGTCAGCCACCTGAATACCTGTCAAAGCAACTATTCACTTTGCGATATTAGCCTGAATAAGTGTTAATAAGAAAACCAATTGAAACAATATTTACCTAAGTTTCAGATTTCTTTCATTTAATAGGGCGTACCAGTCACTTAGAATAAAATTATAACTTCCTAATGCAACTTCCAAAAGTTAAGTTAGTCATGCCCGTCGACATTTAAACTAAAGCCGGGATGTATAGAAAAAGTCATGACCGTCTACATATACAATAAGGTATTTTCACTCCAATCACTAGCTCACTTCACTTCATTGAATATTGAGGGGATAACAATTGACTAAATGCATGGGAGTCGGTTAATTTTTGCTCTATTTTTCTAATACCTTCGTAGAAAGTAATTTTTCTGTATAAGTGCAATTGAAAAATAATTTGTCTTTTTTAGGGACTATTTAATGCAATCATGAAATGATAATAATTTTAATTCATTCGTGCGTTAGGGCTGAGCGCTGGTTGTCTACCCTTTGAAACGCGATTCACAATTGCATTGAAAAACAATTCTTGTAATTTAAATAAATAATTATTAAAATATACACGAGAATGTATATAAATTGTGTAACTTTTGATTTCAGACAAAAAAAAAATTTATAACACATATATTTGATGAATAACAGTTTATTTTCATTGAATTTGAAAGACTGACTAATATTTCTCAAAATATTTGTTAATAGATACATTTTTTTAAATACCATATGCTATTTCAGCAACTTGATATATAGAAGCTAATTGCAGAATATAATAGTGATAATATTTGAATAATTCTAAAACAAAATTTCATATTGTTCTTTTCGTTTGAGACGTGACAAAACGACGCTTGAAGTAAACAAAAAAAAAGGAAGCATAACTACAATGCAGTCGTGATAATTTATGTATTTATAGGTTACATAATTATATGAATTCCCAGAAAAATACATACAAAATATTAAAAACTCATAAATAATTATTTTTGTCTATTGAATTCAATGAAAATAAACTGTTATTAATATAATATATGTGTTGAATTTTTTTTGTCTTAAATCAAAGTTACACAATTTGTATATATCCTTGTGGATATTTTAATAATTATTTACTTAAGTTACAAGAATTGTTTTTTAATGTCATTTTGAATCATGCGCCAAGTGCGGCCAATGAGCGATCAGCCCTAACGCAAGCGCAGTAGCTCAGGGTGCCAACATTGGCATCATTGGTCCACAGTTCAAACCGAAAAAATAAATCAAATCAGCCGGCAGGAAAAAGTTGGGGTATGAAAGCCTCAATAAGATATTTTCACTTCAACCATCAGCTAACTTCACTTTGTTAAAAGCTGAGGGGGAAAATGGATCAAAACTTTATTTCTGTAATATGTTTGTAATTAATCATCATTATTATTATTTTATTATTTCATTAAATAGTAATTAAAAAAAACTATTTTTAACTACACTTATATAGAAAAAATTACCTTTTACGAAGATGTTGGCAAAACAGTTCAAAAATGAACTGAATCCCATACATTTAGTCCTTTGTTTTCCCCTCAGCAATCTACGAAGTGAAGTTAGCTGTTTATTGAAGTGAAAATACCTAATAGGCTTTTATCTTATCAGTTTGAATGTTCTCGCCGCTATATTTGAAACATTGCAATGTTTTATGAAACTTTTCATCAGACTAAAGTTTCATGCAAATTTACACCCCTACTCATCGCGAAAAACAAATTTCTGTTTTTATTATACAATTGTATTTACCTTATCTTTCATTTTTGACACTAGCCATTGCAAGATTAGATATCTAAGATACCTTTAAACTTCCGCAGAAAATCTAGTGGAAATTTGTTCGAACGACTAGGCATCAATTTCGATGCAGACGGTCACGACATAGTTTGTACATCCCGGCTTTGGTGGTTTGAATGTCATATAGTAGGTTTTGACTAACCTAACATTTGGATATTACATCACTCCAAGTACTATTTTTATTCCAAGCCTATTTAGTCGCTGGTAAATGAGAGGAAATAAAAAGTTAGGTAATTATTATCATAACTTACCTGCTTATTAATATCTGTTTCACTCAAATAACGACCGACAAAATGATCTTGACAGGTGACTTACGGTTTGTAAAAGACACTTCACGTTGCACTAGATGAGAAAGAACAGTGTCTAAATGATGCTTTTCCCCTAGATTCTCCGAATGAACCTGTGTGGTTCAAATTTGTTGCAACTCGATTGAACGCCGATTTCGGTGTACATTGAAGGATCGGTGATTTTCTGTGCTCGGCTTCAAGTTCTTATCATTTAAATGGTCAATTTTACACATTTTTCTCATAGAAATTACTTTCAATAGAATATTTACCGTTTTTGCACTCTTTTTTTTTAATTTCCGAAGAAGAAACTTTCAAATTGTGACGAATTTTGACTTGCAACAGTGATTTTTAAATAATTTTCATCCAAATACCAGTTTCTATTTTTTTTAAAATCCCTGTTCCATATCGAAAATTCCTTGTCCGAGGTGAAATTTTATTTCTTCACCTGCTCCCTTTTATAAAATAAAAACGATAATTATTTTCATTTATATTAATTTAATTCTCGGTAATTTCCCGGTTTTCGGATCGAGTCTCCAGCTTGATTGTAAATAAATTATGTGTAAATATATATATTTTTAGAGAGCGGAAATGTCTAGACGAATTAATAAAAAAAGTACATTATAAGGCGAATTATCAATGTTTAAATATTATTATTACTATTATCATTAGTCAAGTAATATTATCAATTAATGTTTGAAATTCACAACAAATACAATTTTTTATAAAATTAATTAATTACATTAGCGAAATAAACAATAGAAAAATATGAATAAAATTTAAACTCTTTTTAAATACTCATTATTCCATTCAATTTTCCTAATATTAAATTACATATTTTCATGAATTTTTGGATTACTAATTGCAGATGCTCTTATTGTTATTGAAAACTTTGTTTTTTCTTTAATATTCATATAAAGTATCAAGTTTTTAATGAATTTAATTTTTTTTTGCTATACATAACAACGCAAAGACAGGCCTACCTGATCGGAGCAAATTCGATTTGAACGATTTGGTCTCGGAGATAGAGAGATTTGGGTCCTTTTAATGATCCTATTGTATTCGTCACGTAACTGATGAGCAGAGTTATTTACAGTAGTTGGCCGTCGCCAATCCGCCTTTTTATAAATTTCTGTTCAAATTATTAACACTTTGTTTTAATGAAGAATTTTCTCCTTATACTTATTTATAATTATAACTTATATACTATACTATTTTGCAGTTGAATTAAAAATTGTTGTCTGTTTTGGTGTATCTCACTCCATTTACGAGATACGTTGTATTAATTCCAATTTTAAACATAAAATAAAAAGTTAGATATCTGAAATAATCGAAACCCGTATATTCCAAATATTATTTTTATTTCAATTTTGGAAAGGACATTTTAAAACCTTCAGACCATTTAAACGAGCTACCTGGACCTTTAAATATATCGACCTGAGTGCCTAGCGAGAATTTCTCAGAGCCCAAGAATCTTCAGTATATATTCTGAGATTTCTATCGGTAGGGCGTCCGTTATAATATTTTATAGCATCTCCGATTTCAGTTTTTGAAAAATTTCATTTTTGTGGAAAAAGCCGAGGGAACTGAACCCAATTTATCAAACGACGAAGTATCACATGCCCTAATTTTAATTTAAACAATCACGCAATGTATAATTATTAACTATTAGGTTTTATTAAACTTAATATTTGTATATTGTTCTTTAAATAAACATATTATATAACATTTGCAAAGAACACAAAGAATTCCTTAAATATATACAATTATTTATTAATTGCATTTAAATAATAAACTTAAAATAAATAATAGAATACAAATGAACCTTCTTTGATTGTATAAAAAATGTATGATTTTATAACACAATTATATAAGTAGTTTGTGAACTGAACATGGATGGCGATGAATACAATGTGTAAAAACATATTTTGTAGTTAAATTCAGTCGTTTAAGATTTATCCTTATTTTTCGTGGATTACATACTTTATTATATACATATATGTAAATATATACCATTTCGTCTATTATACATATATGTGTAAATAATATAATAATAACGCTTTTTAATACTAAATACGACAATTTATATATTTAATTTTACGCACCTCTTGTACAATGAGAAGAAAGAACTTTCGTTAATACTTATTAATTTACAATAGACATTCTTTGTAATTTTGTTAAAAATGTAGAATAGCTTCATGTGAAAAAAAATTCAGAAAATTCTGAATTATAGTTTAGCGTAAATTTGTCTTTTGAGTTTATTTTAAAACAATTGCATTGGACTTATTTCTCTCTGTATCAAGGATGTCTATATTAAATTTAATTCTGAATACATAGATTTAATTTCCAGACGATTAAAGCATTCGTCGAAGCCACATACATTGATCCTTAGATCATAAGCGTAAATGTTAATTTTACTTTTACTTTCATGTAAATTTTCTCAAGAAAATTTTGTTTAACATACAAACTACTGGTATATCTATCACCTAACATATTGTACGAAATCGTATGAGGTATAAATATAGATGGCAGTAAATTGAATCTGACATAAACAATTAAAGATCCATCAAAAGTAATGTTAATATTGTATTAGGCACGTATAGTATTAATTACGATTCTGTCAGAAATAGTGCGTAAATCTTGATTTTCAAGTACATTGACTTTTCTCAAATCCAGTTCGACTGACAATAAGTGTTAAATATTTTGACACGCTTTTGTTACATAAAAGATAGACATTACATATATAGGATGGCAGTATTGAGGTAATACAAAACATCTTTTCTACAATATTTGCAAAATTCGCTGAGGTTTGGTTGAATTCCTTACGTAATTTGTTGTTTGATCACAAGTTACACGTGACACTTCACATGCGTGATTTGTATCGGTAACATTAATTTCCATGATACTTGCATATTTAAAAAAATGTTTACCCTGAAATTATTTTCCCTTGCTTCAAAAATGAATTTGTATCGAACCCCGGGGCAAAATCCTAATACTCGGCAAGTCCTCCCTGCATGCTCTGTCACGAAAAATAGAGTTCTGCGCGAGGTTGGAGAGAGCTCTACAGTCCTCGTTTTTCCTCGAAAACGCTCGAAAATTGCGAATTCGAAAATAAGTAGGCTTCCGCGAATATTAAAAATACTTTAGCGATCACTTGTGAAATATTGAATATTTGTTTGAAATCTCGCTACGTGCTCGCTCATTACCCTAAAATCATCGAGCAAACTCGTTTGGCAGAGCACGGAGGGAGATTTAGGATAACGCGAAATCCTCTTTAATGCTCGCGGAAGCCTACTTATTTCCGAATTCGCAACTTTCGAGCGTTTTCGAGGAAAAACGAGGACTGAAAAGCTCTCTCCAGCCTCGCGCAGAATTATATTTTTCGTGGCAGAGCATGCAGGGAGGATTGTCGATTATTAGGATTTTGCCGCGGGGCATTTCTTGTAAAAAATAAAGTCTTTCAATTCTTCTTTGATATAAATCTTAATGTCGATTAAAATTAAAATATTGATTAATTTGAAACAGAGCAGAGCAATGATTTTAAATAGAATGCAGAGTTTCTTGTTGACTCATAATAAATAGGTCAAATTCGGCTTATTTTATATAATATTTAAATAATTCACTGGTTAGAATCTAGCGTAAATATCTCTTTTTTATAATCAACCTTACAATGAGATTTTTTACAATCCTCTGTATGAACGGAAGGCTATGATGGTACTCAGCATGTAGCAAATGCCATTGGCCAAAGCACAGATCTGAAAATAATAAATAAATATTTATTTACAAAAATGGAATTTACTGTAGGTATAAAATAATATTTTTGAAAACTTCTAATTTCAAATTACTTATTTTCTAAAGATCAATCTGGACCCAACCAGGAGATAAGGACCTATCATGTTCTTGAAAAAAGAGGACATGACCGGGAAGAAGAAAACGTTAGCAGGAAAAAGCAGCCAACTTGTTGATACTACTTAGAAATCAGAGGAAACTATCAATGTGGCTGATGATGGTGCAGTAGAGGAACACATTGGTGAAAATAATAGTTATCTCTTTTTTTAAACCTTAGCGACGGAAAAAAAATCCGAAGTAGAAAAAGAGATCCGGATCTCTCCTCTTCTTGGTAGAACAAATGGAAGGCCACGAGAGGACCTGTTAATCCTTCTCCAACATCAGGAGATTCTACCATGCTGTCTAATGAAAAGATACCGACCTGTCCTATTCTTGACAAAAATAGGACAAGATCCGAAAAACAAAAAGTTTGACAACGCAGGAAATTTAGTTCCTCTGTGTCGGATTCTACGGATGCAAAAAAATCAACAACAGAAGCAGAGACACTGAACTCTATTAATCCTACTTTAAGGAAGAGACCGACATAAAGAGACAAACCTTTATCAAGTACCAAGAGGATCTGTTGATCTTCGTGGAATATGCCCCAAAAATAAGGTATTTTCAAGAATAACCAATTATGTCAAAATTGTCTCGCGAATCGATCGAAGTTTCAATTTGGTTGTCTTTTGCTTCCGACAACCAACGAATACGTTTTTACGCTTACTGTAGACGAGGAAGAAACACGTTGAAAAGCTCAATTTTACATTATTATAAATTCGTGATCTTTCTCTTCCGACTGCAAAAATACTTGGCCAAAAGGGCAATTAGAAACTTTACCCCAGTACCAGTGATGCAATCAGGCCTGAAGGATTTGCACACCAAAATATACCTCGAAGTATTGGAATCTGCGCTGAAAAAGAAAGAGAGCATGGACAAGGCCGAGGACAGAGGTTGGCCCTCCCCTCCCCTGAAATGTTGTACTTGCCATGACATTGAGTATAAAAAAACCGTGCGAAGAATCGGTCAAAAAAGTTGTAGGAGCTGAGATTAGGCTCAAAGCTCAAGTCAGCGAAGAAGAAAAAATATACGGCAACAAAGGAAGAGTGCGATTGCAAGAGGGAAATATTGGAGGATATCAGGATTCACCGCGGGCTCAAATGAAGAGCCAAGAAAGCGATGAGGAGGAGATTAACCAAAAAATGAAGGACGTTCAAGAAGCCGTTAAGAGATTCAAAAACGATAATTCAGAAAATGCGACGTATCTGATTCAACAGATAGGTAAGTTTTTTTGCCTAAAACGTCGTGTCACCTGAAATTGAGACATCAATGCTAAATTGTTCTAAATATTGCATTGATCATGATAGCAATGCTGCGGAAGAACGCGATTCCTCATTATGAATTGTTGAAAATGGGAACCAGCCTCAAAATTTGATTGCCTTATTTTACTCCATAAATATTAGAATTAGATTTTTTTTAGATAATTAGGACCTATTCCTGTTTTGAAACAAATCTCTATTCTGACTGAAAAATTGGCTAGCTTCAATACTTTTTGTGGAAAACTTTTGTTTTACTCTAATCTAATCCGAGTATTCAGAAAATCGTTTTACATCAAAACTATTAAAATTAGCCAATTTTTCACTCCGAATATAGATTTTTTTCAGAACAGGAATATTGCCTAATTATAAAAAAAAGATGTTATTCTAGTACTTATAGAGTAAAATCAGGCAATTCAATTTTGAGGTTCCTGGTCCCAAACCTCTTCAGTGAATAACTCGAACGAGTGACAAACCGAACGAGCGACGAACCGAACGAGCGCTCGAGCAGTGGTCAGAAGTGGGGATGACGCGCAGAAAACGTGACGAAAGATAGAACGGATTCAGTTCTTGCTTGAGCGCTCGTTCGTTTCTGCTTTCCGAGCCATGTGTTGCCGAATTCCCACCAAATAAAGTAGCGAATAGAGGGCGCAGGAATATCCCAAAAAGCGCAAAAGTTTATAAGTATAATTGAAAGATGATAAAGAGGGCGAAATTGATGACAAAAAAGATTCGTAAATAACGTTTTCGTAAAATATTTATAAATAAAGAAATACAAATGTTTTCTTAACCAAATTTAGACATTTACCCCACTTTTCTATGTTTGCTTGCAAAAATCTATTCTACCTATCTCTTTACTACAGAAATAATAAATAAAGAAAGTAGGTATAGCCCAAAATTAGCCAATTTAATTGCATAAGTAGCTCAAATGTTGACAGAACCTTTAATTGTCGCGAAATCTCGGACTGTGTGATATTGGTGCGATTAAGTTGCGATCACGGATTTAAAATAAAAATTAAGCCGGTTGGAACTTATGATTTCTGTCGATATGCCGTACATGGTTCAAGCGTAATCGCGTAAATACTTACTGCAGCAGCCAGGTGTAAATTGTACTTTTCTTTAGGTGATCCAAAATATCTGTCGTTCAGTTTAATGAAAAGAATTGCTGCTGCGATTATGAGGAGTATACATGCCAGTCCATGATATATCAGTTCCTAGAAAATAAAAATTCGTGTTTTTGCCATATGATTTAATTATTTCTTATCAAATAATAATAATAATTTGAAATTTTTGTCTTATTAGAATGACAATTTAAATACATATTCAAATTTCTTAAGCTTTATTTTAGTAAACAAACTCAAAATATTAATGAGAACATACATAATAGTTTTCGAACGAAAACAAAAACAAATTTATATCGGTTATTGTCTTCTGTTCGGTTTTTAAATTTGAAAATTAATTCAATTTTCCCTATGGGCTAAAAATAATTGCAAATTTTTTGTAGGTACAAGTTTTATTAAAACGCAAGCTTCTTTAACAACATACTGCCCTTAAATAACAAACTAATATTTGGTAAAGTGTTGGTCGCAAAGGAATCAATTTAAAGATTATTTTATGCTCTACAAAAAGATCTCTTAAACTTTTTACATATATATTTTACCGTGATCAACACTCCAAGCAAAAGCGTTTAGAAGTGTTTCAATTTTTGGTTTATTGATAATTAAAGGTATACGCGAAAGTCGGACAGAACAAACATTTTCATAAATTACTTAGAATTTCTACCTAAACATTTTATATAAAAAAATTACTGACTATGGTTTGTTCCAGAAAATTTTAGTCTAATGAGATTGCACTATTAGTAGTGAAAAACAATAAAAGAAATTAGAAATGCCTGAAAGTTTGACTGTTATGTCATAATTTGAATATAAAAAAAATTATAAGAAACATGGAATTATACAATTTTTTAGGCAAAATAAAATACTTACGAAAATTGTTTTCGTTAAAATGGATTCCGTTGTAGCAGAAGCTGTAAAACTTAGAAGCAGTATGAAAGTTCCTATCATGAAGGTAGTCACCATCAAGAAATAAAATAGTGACACTTGTGTCGACCCACTGTAATATGCGTTGTTATAGTACAAATAATAGTCAAACACATAGCCCATTATCCCAACGCATACTATTCCTAGAATCTGCAAGTAAAAGTGTGATAAAAAATGATAATTTAAAGTTATAATTAAACAAACAATCAAACAAGGAAAAGTTATTAAGGACAAATGGTACTCTATGAAGTCATGACTTATACCGTTTAAATTTGTGTTTCGCATTCTAATTATTTCTTAAGCAACATTAAACATTATT
>NC_046662.1:94731461-94738036 GCF_010883055.1 Belonocnema kinseyi
TGAAACTGAGGCGTATTTTGGAGACCTTCCGATCGAGTACTTTTCGGACGGTATCAAAAAGTTAGAAAATCGTTGGACTCGCTGTATCGACCTAAAAGGCGACTATGTAGAAAAATAAAACCGACTTTGGCCAAAAAAACGTCTCCGTGTTTCATTTTTCAGGGACTTATCAGACTGCCTAGTATATACCATATGTATCAGCCCAACACTGCACAATTGTGATAATCAGGAATTCCCTGTTCATAATCCTACATTTCTTGACGGATTTTGAAGTATATTTTTCTTATAAATTCTCAGAATTAAATTTTTAAGGTCTTCAATCTCATCGATTTTCTTATTTCATTTTGTGTGCAGCAATATATGAACAAATATAATGACAAAATTAACCATTTTAAAAATATATTTTTTATCCGAAAAAATTGCTTAAGCAAACATCTAATTGATCGGAATTAATGTAGCTATACTTAAGGTACATAAATAATTAATTTAATGTACAAATTAATTGTAATAAGCAATTTATATAAAATAATACTTCAGTATAATGCGCAGATGTTGAAAACACTGATTTCTTCCATAAAATGCCTTGTATTTTGTATTAGATTTTAAATTAATCATTATTTATGATTATACGTAACAATTGCTATTATAATAAAAAACTGATCAAAGAACAGTATACACTGAGAAAAATGAATAGTTGGGGGCTAGTACCTGTTTATTAGTAAATCATTCATCGGTTCTTACAACTGTTCAGTTAGTAACACCAACTGAGCAAATAGTCGGTTTAGGAACCCGGTTGTAGTACCCTATACAACATTACGTTAGTAATGTTTTAGTTAAATGTTAAAAAAGTTACTAATTAATTATTCAGCAAATAGTATAAGCAAATGACACAAATGAAAATTTCTTGGAGAAAATTTTTTTTGCCATTAAAGCTCCATGAACGCTATATTTAATATTAATATTTTATAAATGTTGAATCAGAGTTATAATTTTTAATAAAAAATTCTTTCAAAGGTACACCAATTTCATAGTATTATCACGTAGAAAGAAACTAGTTCCTTTTAACGGCATTAGTTGATACCGCCCTGATATTGGCACTCGGGTAAACGTACGTAACATAAAACATCCCTGCCGAAAATGAAAACATATAAAATGTGTAATTATGTAATACTATCCTACTTGCTTATGCTGATGACGTAATCATATTCGCTTAATCTCGGGCTGTAAGCTACTTCTTTTTATTCTGTTGCTTAATCTGGTTGCACATGATTACTTTTGGTTTATATTTGTATATTATATTGCTACTCATTTGTACCGACCTTAGGTCGAAAAAACAAATTATTGAATAATAAATAAAATAATAATAAAATAGTCAGCTATGCCAATTATTATTATAAATTATTAATTTACACATAGGAATTTTTGTAGTGACTAAGCGCTTTATGTACTTACAGTAAAAAATTACATTCTTGATACACAAAATTGAAATATGCATTCTTACAGCTATACAAATATTACCCATGTCGATTTGTCTACAAAATTGTAATTTCAGGAATCTTAATATTACATAATATTAGTTTTGACGTAAAATATTGAACAAAAATTAATATTATCTATAGCTTTCAAGAAGTCTTTCTAGAAGAATTAATATGACAAATTATTTTTTTTTCAATGAAGAAATATTCATTCCTGTCATTTTCTGTACTATTTTTTATTATATAGTGATGGGAGCAGTTAGTCAGGTAACAAAATTTTACATTTGGATCTTCATATAATAAATTATTTGTAGCAATTGTAAATTTAATTATTAGCTAAAAATCCTTACTAAATATCAGCATTAACTTGCTTTTAGTACAACTTATTTTTAACAATGTCGATGAATAAACGTTCATCAGGGGATTTTGTTTCATATATTTGTTATAAATAATCAAATATGTTAACTTCAACAATTTCGCGTGGTTGATACACTTTTTTGAAATAGTTTCAACTGTGTTCAGTAAGAAATAGGATATGAAAGTCTAGAGAGAAAACTAACAGTCAAATTTTCGTTGATACAATTGTTTATAAGAATGGCAATTGTTGACGAATATTGAAAACATACCTAAGTCTTAGTTTATATAAACTGCTTATAAGAATTAACTTGTATATTAAATTAATTCTTTTGTGTTTCTTAAGTATAGATTAAGTTTCGTGATCTTATCGAATGCCATTTGCCCTTAATGGCTATCACTAAGTCTAGGACTTCAATTCTGATACATAATAAAGAAAAATAACAAAAAACGTTATCTTTTATGGACAAAGTTTTTCAAAAATAAACATTTTTGATAATAGTTCTCCATCTTTTCCATTTATAGTATGCATTAAACATTGAATTCAATTTTTAAAGATTGATTTATAAATGTTTTCAAATTGTATGTTTCAAAAAATGTGTTTTATAACATCATGATTCTGAAATTTGACACGAAGTGTTCTCTGGATATACATACCAATTCAAGGACTTTTAAAAGGCCACTCCATGATTTTAGATAACCTGTGTTGATGATAATAGCTGATGAGTTGGTCGTTACAGTTTGGGTCCGTATTGTCACTGAATGAGACATTTTGACTCTTTAAGGATATTATTTGCTGAAAAAAAGAAAAATATAATAATAGAAAATATGTTTCAATAATATTTATAGTATATTTATTTTTATATTCTATTATTTAGTACTTTTATAATTTTGTCATTCATGATTTTATAAGAAAACAACCAAGAATTTGTATTCGACTTAGGCCTAAAGAGTGATTACTTATTACGATTATACTTGAGGTCTTGAATTATAATCCTTCACGATGAAGAAATGCGATTTTTTATACAATCTTATCAACTCTATACATAGCTGAATTAGCTCATAACAAGTACTGAATCATCAAGTATTTATGTTGATTTGACAGCATGATGACTTCATATTTTAAAAATTATAGATTCTGAGTGAATATGGTGAACTGGGTTATATTTATATTGCACCGCTTATTACCAGGATTTCATAAAGTAATTAAATTGCCTTTAATCGAAAATTCAACTTCAGCAAAAGTGTGTGTGGGGTAAATTCGGACGCTCCTAAATTGACAGAATAAATTACTCAAAACTATTTCAAGAATCTGGAATCAGTTTAAGCCTTAACTGGTTCTAGATTCTGGTTAAACCATCCACCTGCAATAATTTAACCTTTAAGAGGACGGGGGTGGTCGAAATATCGACCACCCAATGCACAATAACTGTTTGATGTTTTCGGGAAAAATTTGGTGCGTTGAATAAGGAGAAAATAGTGAGAAACATCCTAGAGACTTTTTGATCTTGATAATCGTCATTACAGGTAAAAAAAAAAATTTTTGGACTAAAAACTCGGTTTATACGCTTTTGGTAGGAAAAAAATCGTCATTCTAAGGTCAAGAATGATGTCAAGATTTTTGCCATTATTTTTTTAGTACTGGCACATAAAAACTTGCATGTACCAACTTTGACGCTAAAATAGTAAAAAAGAAATAAATATATCACTTGACCTTGAAATCTCAATTTTCAAGGTCACGTGTGGGTTCAGGATTTTTTGCAGTATTTTTTCTTACTCAGCACCTCAAAAAACATGGGTATGCCAACCATAACGCTAAGATATAAAAACTAACCTTGAGATGGTGATTTTCAAGGTCAAGTGTGCCTTTAGGATTTCTTTCACTATTTTTTTTGCACTCAGTGCTTTAAAAAATATGGGTATACCAAACTATAACGCTGAAATATCATAAAAAGTTTTTTTTATATTGGCCTTTACGTTGTGGACGGGGGTGGTCGATATATCGACCACCTGTCAGGTCGGGGATTTGAAATGAGTTTTCTGTTGAAACTATGCACAAATTTTTGGTGCACTGAAAACTCGATTTGAACGGAAATTTTCTCGTGCTCTAAAGGTTAAGCTAGCAATTTAGGAATGTCCGAATTTACCCCATATTTCCCACATTACCCCGCTTGACGGTATTTAAATTCTATTAAATTTTTATACGCTTCAATCTTGAAAAATGAATTCACGGACTGAACAGATATCAGTATACCTGTTTATGATCAATATGTGTAATCGAGTTTATCCACTAATATACAATATGCTTCAACCACTGCCATAGGTATTGGAAACGTCAAAAAATCTGGCTACGACACTTAAATTGTATGCATTTTAGGCCTCAAAACATGAACACAAGAAAATCGCAGCTAAAATTCTTCTTGAAATTATAAATAAATCAAATGTTCAGTTTTTTAAATATTTTATTTAATACACTGACCACGCACGTAAAAATGATAATTAATCGAGTGTGTGTGTGTATTCACAGCTATCCTAAATGAGAGGATTGTTCGGGCAATTGAACCTATGTGGCAAGAAATGTATGAACAACGAGGCTCAAAGAAAGGCGTATCCGGATTTCGGGACAAACCTGCTCATCGATAGATGTGTCCGCAAAGATGCAGCATTCTATCAGCGTGACCTATTGATGACCTGAATTGATTACCGGAAAGCTTTCGATTCGACCTCCCATAGACTTATCACATGTCTTTTGAAAAGATTTAAGGTTCATCCGCCAATCGTGAGGTGCATAGAGCCTGATGCCGCTTTGGAAAACCAGATTTATTATCCCATCTGGAAAAAATCGTATGACAACTAGCAAGGTCACCTTTCATAGAGGTGTCTTTCAGGGCGACACCATGAGCCCACTCCTCTTTTGCCTCAAATTATTGCCACTATATCTAGCACTTCGCCATTCCGACGGGTACTTTTCTGGCAAACCTGCCGATCGAAAGTACAAGGTCACTCATGTGTTTTACATGGACGATCTTCAGATCTATGCTAAAAACAAAGAGCAGCTACATCTAGCTCTACAGATTGTCGAACGATATACTAAGGAAATTGGAATGGAATTTAGATTAGACATATGAGCCAAGGTTTATTTGAAGCGAGGAAAATTTAATGGCATCCCTGAAGACCCTGAGCTCGTCGATATAAGCGCTATACGAAACCTTTGCGCTGGAGATATTTATACATACCTGGGCGTGCCACAGAGCCGCATTCAGGATGTGACATTTACGAGGTGTGTTCAAAAAGTAAGGTGACTTTTCAATTTTCGCGGGCTACGTACATTCAAGTTTTAAATTTTTGTTTTGTTGTGTTGATACACTCGTCACGATCATATGCTCACAGTTTTGACTATATAGCTCGTGTTGTTTTTCTGGCAGAGGCGTAAAAGGTTAGAAGGGTTTGGTGTACTCGGCGATTTTCTTCTTTCGAAAAAAATGGAGCAAAGAGTTTGCATTAAATTTTGTGTGAGAAATGGAATCCAGTGCTCTAAAACTCTTGAAATGTTAACAGTTGCATACGGTGAGTCTACTCTGAGTAAGAAAAATGTGTATAAGGGGTACAAGCTGTTCCAAGAAGGCCGAGAGGATGTCAAAGACGAACCTCGCCCTGGACGTCCCAGCACGTCAGCAACAGATGAAAACGTTCAAGCTTGAAAGAAATGATGTTGAAAAATCGCCGAATTACCGTCAGAAAAGTTGCTAAAGATGTTGGCATATCGGTTGGCTCATGCCATGCTATCTTTGCGGACGTTTTGGGCATCACGATAATGCACCTGCTCATTCATCGTTACTTGTGAAAGATTTTCTGCCCAAAAACAGCACCACAGTGATGCCTCAGCCTCCATATTCACCGGATTTGGCCCCCAGTGACTTTTTTCTTTTCCCAAAACTGAAGAGACCCATGAAAGGACATCGATTTTCAACAATTGAGGAGATAAAAACTGCATCGCTGAAAGAACTCAAGGCCATACCACAAAATGATTATCAGAAGTGCTTATGACCTTAACATACCGTCGCCTTAATATCGCTCCTCTAAATGCTCCTAGGGAAATCGAGTGAATTGTCGAGAATGAGAAGTGCCGCATATACGGGAACTGTATATTCTCGACAATTGTTTCTGTTGCACACTCAAGGCCTGACATGGTTCTTCTAGACTTCGAGAAGCGAACCATGTTCGTTATCGAATTTTCGGCTCCAGCTGACAAAAACATTATAGCCAAGAAGAATGAAAAGAAAGAGAGGTATAGAGATCTAGTAAGGGAGTTGCAACGATTGTACCCGGAATATTCTGTTTAACTAATCGTCCTTATTATCGGCGCTCTTGGAGGTGCCAAAAAATGCAGAAGGCGGTCGTGCTTGAATCGCTAAGGGTTCTCAGGGTGCACGAAACTTTTGCTGGATCGTCGTATTGATTCCGTTACATACTGTAAACACCTATCTCACGGTCGTGAGACGTTGTTGTGGCTGAAATATTGAGGCGATTTCGCTGGGAGCAGGTGCAGTTTTTCAGATTAGCAGCCGCTCCTGGCGAAATCCTGCAGTTGTCCTTATGACAAACTTTTAGTTATATATATATATATAATTAAAAATTTGTCATAAGGACAACCGCAGGATTTCGCCGGGGGCGGGTGCTAATCTGAAAAATTGCACCCGCTTCCAGCGAAATCGCGGTAAAATTTCAGCCATAACCACGTCTCAC
>NC_046662.1:94738136-94748882 GCF_010883055.1 Belonocnema kinseyi
TGCATCTTAAGAGCATGTGACACAAGCAAACACCTATATTACGGACCGCATTTCATCAGTTCACTGAATATTTTTTGGAACCTAAGAACTTTCTTTGTAAATAAAATATCGAGCTGAAACTTTGAAAAATGTATTAGCGTACAATAAAGTACGTTTAGGTACTTCATTTGAATAGGAACTTCACTCAAAATTATTTCATCTTTTTTCTGAACCTCTCGAAATTTTTGGACGCTCGAACTTTTTTTGTAAATAAAATATCGGTCTCAAACTTTGAGAAATACAAGAGCCATAAAGTACTTAAACGTACTTTATGGTACGCTAATACATGTTCCAAAGTTTCAGCTCGACATTTTATTTACAAAAAAGTTCTTAGGCTCAAAAAAATATTTATATTATATTTTACTAGTTTTAAGTTCCCCCGGCTTTTTTCCTAGAATTGTAAGTATTTCGTCTTTAAAATTTAGGACACGACAGCGAACATGCTAACGGACATCCCCGCGTACTTTTTTGTTTATCAATTGAAAAAAAATTTATTTTGCTAAATTTGATTAATTTGTGTGGCGCTTAGGAATTAGTATCCATTTAATCAATTTTGCCCTCGGCTTTTTTCCTACAATAAAAAAGATTTTGTCTTTAAAATCTGGGGAATCAACATGCTAACAAGAACGTCCGTTATGCTATTTGAGAGCAACTCCGAATTCAGTTTTAACCCGTAGAAGGTACCCTGATGCGAAAATCGCACCGGACAAATTTTCAGTTTGCTGGCATTTGCGCAGGCACGGCTGCAGAGGCCTATCCCTACTAGATTAACTATATATGTAAAATATGCGTAATACATTCTAGATGTTTATTATATGTTCAATATTTTAAATACAGTGAAAATCTTCAATATTCCGCCCTTCTATAGCTTTTCCGAAAATTGACGCAGCGCCGCATGTTGGTGTAACAGGAGTTGCGCAGGGTGCGCGGGATCTGTGGCTGTCACTCCGACGAGCAGTCATGCGTGAACAAACAAAAGCGGAGCAGGCTATAATTAGTTAGTTGCCACCCACCATCAGCCCCGAAATCAGGGCTATAGAAGGGTTTCACTGTATTTACTATTAACATTGCAAGAAAACCAATTCGCACCAGTGTGCCTATAGAGGGTGCGTGAAAGGAGTGTGCATTCCACGGATTGAAAAATTTTCATTTTTGTTGAAAAAAAGATCCGGGGAACTGTACCCGATTGACCACGCGACGAAGTATCACATGCCCTTCAACTCAAGAAAAGCTCAAACACTACCCACTGATATCAATACTGATTATTGATAACTAAGAAAAGAGTAATATAACTACATATATCGTAAAATGATAAATTGTTTTCATTAACTGCCTTCTGTATATACGTTTTGAATAAACAGCATTCGTTGTCAAGGTGATTTCGGTAGTTTTCTGAAGCCTTCACCTGGAATCCCTTTTGTATGTCAAAATATAAATTGCGATATATTAATCAATTTGTTTTCCACGCATTTCATTGGAATTTTCTTATTTAAATACTACTGAAATCTCCTTGATGAGGAATGATGCTTATTAAAAACCTAAAGTTATAAGCTTTTAAGCTAATTTTAAACTTTTAGCGCAGTTCACAGAAAAAACCAAGTATAAACTTCACGATTTTTCTGTGTTATTTTTTCAGTAATCAGATCAGTGGATAGTGTTTCAGATGCATATATATATAGCCATACTTTTTTGAAATTTTCTTTCTACCTATCATTGGTTGAAGCGAACTATGAATATTAGTTATATATTACGACTGAAGTGATATTACGATTTTAGTAGGAGTGAGGAAGTAAATAAAAGTGTATAGGGCATAATTTTAATAATTTTAGGCCTTCGCGGTGAAAGTTTCGGTTAATATATTCAAGCTCAAGCCAATAATATCTTTCCACATCACTATTTGCGTAGAATGCGTAAATGCAGCTTGAGCGGAAGTCGTCAGATTATAGAATGATTAAAATTTAAACAATATATGATATTACCTTTAATTATTATTAGTGTTGCAGTTGAGCGCGGAATACGTGTAATGATCAACTACGAGAAAAGCCTCATCTTTTTTATGAAATCTCATCTCCTCTCATCTTGTACAAGCGAGTTTCTTGGAAGATCGTGTTTTTCGATCAATTGCATTGTTTTATTATCGTAAATAAACAAATGTCATAAGTACTGTCATAAAATATTAAAGTAGACATAGGAGGCACAAAAAACATAGCATTCAGAGAAAAATGCGTGTTTCCATTAATTTTTTTTTTATTAATAATTAAGGTTCCTAAATATGATTTTTAATAGTATAATCCTCTTCGTTTTTTATCTTGTTAGTTTATTTTTTGTGTGATCTTTGTGCTTATTTCTCGATGCATAAAGAACATTATTTTTTAATTCTGGATTTCTGAGGCTATAAAGGACTTATTTATACTTCTTTTTAAATAATAATTATAATAATGTATAATAATTTATTAAGCAGCATATTTCAAACTTTGTTTCAAAAGAATAATCAAGTTACGAGTATATTAAAAACAATTTCCTCATTTAAGAAGCAGATTTAAGGAAGATTTTTTATCTTTTGAGAGATATTGCTATTATTTCTTTGAAATGGTTTTAATGTATATAAAAATTTATTTCACGGGGATTTTAAGAAATTTTAGAGATTTCAAGAGATTTAGTGCTCGATTTTAGGATACTGTAAAAGACTACAAGGAATTTTTAAGAGGGTTCACAAATTTCATATCTAGGAATTTCTAATTATTTTAATAATTTTCAGGTATTATTAAAAACAATTTCATAAAGTTTTAAAGAATTTCGGAAGATTTGGAAGGATTTTGTAGGACCTATATGGTTTAATGATATCTCAAAAGATTATAAGGAATTTTATTCAAAAAATAACATTCTTTTTGCAGAAATAAAAACTTAAAAGTGGCCCTTTTATATGTGCTTGATTTTCTGACTGTTTAATGAAAGAATTTGTTTACTGATGACTTTGTAAACCAGAAAAAGTGTTCAAATGATCGGGCCTTCAGGTACATACCTTTTACTTCATATTCTTTTACCTAAAAGACATTTTTTGGACAGTAAATCTTTGAATGAAACTTTTTTTTTGAGAACGTGTATGGTGTATTGAAAGTTTTATCAACTATTGTTTTTATTTGACAAACTTGCATAGATTTACGTCAATGGTGTTTCCGCTGATAGTTGGGGCGAGGAACGAGATAGAACGAGATGAGATGAGACGATAAAAACAAAAGAGAGAATGAAATTCGCAGTTTTTGTGAATACTTCTCTAGCGACTGAAATGAGCAAGATAACCAAGCTTCTCGTATCGCTATGCAACACTAATTATTATTCATTAAAAACATTTAAACTTCCTTCTTTTATTATCGTATTCAATTACGTCATAAATTCTGTTCTCCATACGTATTTTTGTATGTCTTCTTATTTTTAAACGTAGAAAACTACTCATAGATATGGTCTATTTATTTTTGTATTTTATTTAAATAATACAATTTTATTATTGTTTAATTCATAATATAATTAGGAACAGAGGCGGTCATTAGAACTATAATTCGTGTAATCCAGTCGCCTTACCGAAAAACTTTCTTGATTCACCTTTTACATTTTTGTTCACTTTATTGTGGACCAAACAATTTCGAAGAAATGTAAATTTTTTTGCTTTGAATGACATAAAGGGTGACAGATCATAAGGAGGTAAGGGACAAATGGCAATTTTACAGCAGAGGAAACAAAACATTCTGTAAAATCGAATTCGCAATTAAAACGAAAAACAAAAATATACTTCCGGGCTGTAGTATTCCTGAATCCATAGAAAAAAAGTTTGATAGCAAATAACTTACCAGTCATGAGAAGTCATATAGTACATATATAGTCATATCATATAGTCATATAGCACAAAGTTAACAAAATCGGGTTGACATTTTTTTCGCACGGCCCGAGAAGTCTTTGGGCAGTGATAAAAAATTAATCAATTTAAAAATAATAAATAATAATAATAATAATATGTTCCAGATATGTTAAGTTGTTGAATACATTAGAAAAAAGTTTGATGCAAAAAAGGTAATATAGTTTTGAGAAAATTTGGTTTCAGTTTTGAGATTAGAATTTTGTCGCATCTGAATTTTGGCTAATCACAATAAAAAATTTAATCTTAAATATAAAAAAAAATATTCTCCCGAGATATGGGTATGCTGAATACAGGAAAGAAAAGTTTGAACGAAAAAATGTATTTACTTCCGAGGAAATGGAGTTTGTAGGAGACTAAAAAGCGTGTGAATGAATAAAAAGTAGTCTAAATTAATTTTGTGACTCAAACGTGAAACATATACAGTGAAATTCTTCTATAGCGCCGATTTTGGGGCTGAAGGTTAGTGGGAACTAAGTCATTATAGCTCGATTCGCTTTTGTTTGTTCACACCTGAGTGCTCGCCTAAGTGACAACCGCAGTCCCCGCACACTCCGCGCAGCTCCAGTTACACCCACCTTCGGCGCGGCGTCAATTCACGGAAAGGCTATAAAAGGGATGCCTATTGAAGGGTTTCACGGTAATGATTTTAGGTATTGCTAGAAGTTTGAGCGCAGGAATATGAATAGGAAACGGTCTTAAAGTTTAAGAAAATAAAATAGTACATTTTTCCATTTTAAAAAATCGAAGTGTTTTATGAGAAAACTAGAAAAGTGTGAAAAGTGTGAAAAGTGAGAAATTGAAGTGAAACATGCGATTTCGAACAAATACTATTAACAATATGTACATTGGATTTTCTAAGGTTTTTTTATGTAAAAAAAAAGTTTTCGGAAAAATGTCCCTTATCTCCTTACGATCTGCCGCCCTTCACATATACTCCGCACAGGAAAAATTAATTTTTCGATCGAAGTATACCTTTTTTTATGGAAAAATTTAAAAAACGGACCTTCTGAATAACTCTGTGTGCAATATTCCATACACAACGGTAAAAAATACGGTTTTTAATTTTTTTATATAAACAAAAGTTTCATTTCAATCGGAAAATTAATTTTTCCCATGTGAACTCTTATTAAACGGCAATTTGCAAAATATTTTAAAGTTTTTTATTCCATACATAATTAATTTGTTAGTGGGACGATGGTCGTGGGGGCTAAAGCGTAGGCTTTGGACCCACTCCTTCGGCTTGCGGGTTCGATTCCCGCCTCGCACTCAAGAGTCTCGGTGGCCCATGCGGTGAACGCTAGCCTAGCAAGGGAGTTGTTCATCTCCGGAGAGTCGTGGGACCGGTACCTCTAGAGAAAAAGGTTTTCTCTAAGTACTTAAGGCTGTTGCTCTTGGTGGTTCGGAACCCACCTTAAACTGTAGGTCCCCCTTCCACCACCAAGTAAGTGTGTGGAGGGTGTGTAAAGGAATAGAGAAGGTGTAAGAAAAATGTAAACCCTTAGGGGACACATTAGAAGCTTCCATTCCAAGAATAATTAATTTGCTAAATTAACTTCTTTAAAGAAAAACTATCAACTTTTCGAAAGGGTACCCAGGAAGCTCATAATCAGGACTTTTCTCGAAATTTTACTTAAGTTACTCTCTAGACTTCTCAGCGTGTACAGAAGTATTAGCAGCAACTGGAAGTAAAATAAGTATAATCTCTTCAAATGAGGAACCCATATAATTTTGATTGAATTTCACGCCAGAAAGGTGGTTATTTTATCGAGAAATTAGTTATTAGGCAGGGCACTAAAGCCCTGTTCTCAATTACGTTATGAAATAAAAGAACAAAATTGTATCATTTAAACCAAAGAAAATCTTCTGTGGGCCATGGTGACGTGCACTGATATATTGACAGTTGTTTCACAAATTTTCAGCGAGGTATCTTTTGTAGATTAAAAATAGTAAGTCGGACAAAAATACACGGAAACACGGCAATTTATGACGACATAGAATACCATGTACCCTTAAGCCTTTGGTCAGAGGAAAGACGAGTATCGTTGTCACCTTATGAGTGAAAGAGGGCCAAGGCTGAGAAATGGAAGTGCGACCTACATATAGCAAAGAAAGCAGGAGCCTCCATGCTTCGTTCAACGAAAATAACCCATTGACTACACAACTTATTATTGTCGTTCCAGCCAAAACAAAATTGTTTACCATGATTATTTAAAGGCATATTTGTGAAAAAATCGATTTTTTATTTTATTCCTGTTCATCTATTATGAATAGTTTTTTTTTAAATTCTTCCAAATTAAAATATATTTAAATATTTCTTTGAAAAATACAAAGGAAATAAGTTCAGAATAACTATGAATGTTGCTTACATTTTGCAAGGTAAAAATTAACTTTTTAAATCATTTTTTCTTTGTATGTTTGAATATTTTCAATTATTTATTTAAGATGGTTTAATTCCGTTAAAATTGTTTTTATATTTATATTTATATTTCCATTATTTATTTATCTAATCAAATTAAAATAGCTGAATTATGCTCTGTAAATATTGCTAAGTCTTTTCCAGTTACAGTAGAAAGAATTTAATGCGTCGTTAAGGCGTGCCACGAATCAATACCGCTTCGTGTAATAAATTTCTTATGAGGCTTTTCCCTTACAAGCTTGTCAGATCGCATCTTATCGGATTAGAGAGATATAATTAAATTAAATTAAATCTTTCATAAAGAAGTGTTAACCAAAATTCAGGAGGGCATTCGGGCGGGTTCTGCATCAAACAGGTGTTGTAGATATATGTGTGTAAACAACATGTTATGAATCAGCTTCGGTGGAAAAACAGCGTAAGCATTTTCAATACATATATTTTCAATTTATCTGCATATAATTGTTCAGGAATGCAGACAATTTATTCAGATGCGTTTACACTAAATAGTGGTTTTTATTATTAAGTGCGCATGACCAGAGAAATGCGTGATATTTGAATCCATTAAAAACTGATTAATTGCGTTATTATTCATTGTCTTAAGTGAGTTTTCAAATTACAAATAATAAAATAATAGATGTAAAAAATGAGAATAAGCAAAATATATATTCTTTTATAAGAATTATGAAATTGATTTGAATTTTTGAGTAGATACCTCAACGATTCAAAAATGTCAAAGATTGAGACCACAAGATTCCGTGAAGAAATACTGTAATTTATCTATATTTCCTCATTTCCTTTTCGCCTGCTGATCCAATGGTATTTTCTTGGAACGCGAATATTTATAACGAGGCGTCACGGGCTATTTTTAAGTAAAGATACACCATGTGGATTATACACATCAAACCTATAGAAAAATCTTAATTAAGAATTTTCAAACGTGGGAAGACTAATTCTAAAAATGTAAAGACCTCTAAATCACAAATACTTTTCTACAGAAAAAAAGAATTATAGGTCAATAATTGTAAACATCAATTCTTATAGAGGTATGGTAATTTTTTGCATTAATTTTTTAGCTCATTATTTTTATTACATTACGTCAACATATTAAAAATGAATTAGGAATTGCACAATTTCTAAGTTTAGATTTTGAAATTTGACACCAACTTTTATTACGACGTAAGGAGTAGTAATTTTTTACGAGAACAATAAAAATAGAGTGTTGACAATTTATTTATCAATGAGACTGACCTTAGGCGGGAAATATGCAAGCGCCTGCCGACTGCTCGGGATTAACTGAAGAGTCAGACGACTGGATACCAAAATGCAGACCGATACTATACTATACTACGTCACCGGTGATATCATCGGACTCACGAACACAAACGTATCATTTTATTCTTTGGTGCGCAAGCCACAATGCGCGAGAAATTATTTCTCTTTTTATGAAAAAATGTTCCAGTCCTATTTCTTATATAGTATTTTATTTATTGGTAAATTTAAACACAAATTAATTTTTTATTGAAAGTGCATAACTTACATCAAAATGTTTATAACATGTATTTGTTGACCCCATTTTTCGATACTGAGCATAACAAATATTTTTTAAGATTCCAATATCAGAACGAAATCTGTCGTTCTGGAAGGTGATTTGTAGGATAATAAAAGCACAAATTACCAAGGGGGAGCTTGTTGTCCCATATCAAAGATAAAATTCTTTCCATTCCCATTATTTTGGAATTTACACTTAACTTTTTTGATTCGGAAGCTAATTTAGACATATTCAGTGACTTCTAATGAAAAAATAACATGACAGTTTTTGTTTAGAGGAAACCAACTTTTTCCTCGAAATATGGTAACCCCTCGGTAATTGGTGCCCTTACCCTTAAATGACATTAATTACAGGGCATTCAAAAAGAAAACTGACAAGTCACATAGTGAGGCAAGTCACCTGGCCATCGCTGGGTCCAATGCAAAATTTCCACATTGGAAGGTTTAAAATCATTATGGAATAAATACTTCTTCTGACAATTTACTATGTATCAATATTTTAAACAAAATTTTAGTCAAAAGTGCCATATGTGTATGTGTTTTGATCGTACTTTTTTGTGAATACGATAACTTGAAAAGACTAGCTTTTCTGAAAATATTCAGTCGATTTTCTCAATAAAAAAAAAAACAAAGTATTTATATTTTTTGAAAATTTCTGGTTAAATCTTACTTTCGATAAAAAAAATACTGGAAGCTTCGTGTAGACTAAATAAATATTGTGTACAGGAGAATTTTGTCATATCTTCGAATTTACTAATTTTTCTCCTAAACACGATATATACGAAACAATGTTAATATAGAAGTTTGAACGCTAATAAAAGTTCTACAAGGAATACCTCTAATACCTCTAATAGAAAAGAGCACTTTTGTAATATAATCCCTCATTAGCGAGAAAAGTTAGGAAATTATATTTTTAGGAAAAAAAATCCGTGGGCTTGAAAAATGGTGTAGCCTAAATAAATCTGATAGGCCGCCTTTCTAGCATAAAATTTATGTATTGCCAAATTTCTATAGAGAAAAAAACCATTTCGCCTCTGAAAGGTTCTGCGCCACTTCAGTCTGGACCATGCCTAATTCGAAATCGACTCAGTCGAAGTAACAATTGAACTCAATTTACCAATTTGCAAAATATCATTGTTCATAGTCACTTTGCTTTTTGCATTATGATTGTTCAACCAATAAACATCAACGTTTAATTATGCTGATGAAGAAAGTTTTAGCATAAATAACCAATCTCTTAAAGATTATAAATGACCGTCACCTCCCTACTCTTTAAAAAAAAATATTAATATTATGAATCAATCCATTCGTATCGAATGGAGGAATCCTCTCTATCTTTGCATCAATTTTTGACTATGTCAATGAAAAAAGTGTTACTATAAAAAAATATATATATATTTAGTAAAAACTCTTGTGTCACTTTCGATATGTTAGTGGCAAAAATAAGCCCTCCGAATTCCCACAATTTATGAGTAAACGTCTTGAAGTTGTCGCTTAGAACTTGTTATTACATATTTATCAATTAAGAAACGTTTAATGAAATGTTTTTGAAAATATTTGAAATTGTTACGTCGACAAAACTTTCTTTAGGACGATACCAAATAATTGAGTTTATTTAATGTTAAATAGTTAAGCTGCCAATTTGTTTATTTTCTTTTTAAAAATTGAAAATGTTCAATTTGCAAATTATTCTAACAAAGAATCATCGGAACGATATTTCAAGTTTATGCCGTAAACCAAAATTTTGACCTTTTATTGAAAAATATTCAAACTCTGAATATCTTTATGAAAATTCTATTAACAATTACCAAAATAATTGCATCTTGCTTTAATCAATCATAATCAAACATTGCTTTCTCTCATATATTGTAAAAAAAACTATCTATTTCAATAAGATTAACAAGGGAAATCCTAAAAAAGGACTGTTTTTGTAACGCATGCGTGAAATTTTCGCTTTTTGAGAAATGTATTGCGTGCGCGAAGTGACCAATTACAAAGCCGTGGCAAAAAGCAGTTATAAAGAGACTTTTTCTAGCTGCTGCAACTGTGCAGTTCAAGCCAGATTACATTTTCTTGATGCTGCGCTTACGCATTTTTATTCAGAATTACTTTCCATGGCTGCCGGAATCATAACCTCACTTAATTATGATTTGACGTTTGAGAGACTGCTTGTGAGTAGTGAATAGTGATTGGGCAAACCTGAAGTGATAATTTACCATAAACGACTGATAAATTACCATAAATTACCGAAAATTTTAGGAACGTTTTTGAATGAAAATTTTGGCCCGATAGTTTTTATACTCATTTAAGACATTCTTCAATCGATCTTAAAATGTTAGAAAATGGCACTGCTAAATCAAAAATGTATACAATTTTTTTCAACAATCTAAAACACAACTCTTATTGACATTTAATAAGCTGTTATAAAAAAAGAGTTAAAATTGAATAAAAAGTGTAGGCTAAAAATTTATTTTTAAGACACATGCATGATTTCAGCCCTCTTCGACGCCTATGAAGCAGGTCTAAAGCTCTAATTTTTCTCCTTAGGGACTGAAAAGTGACGTTAAAGATGATAAATGAACATGACACATCTAGGAGCACGCACTTTACAACTATTGTTACGTCACGGCCTGCGTTATATGCCGTGAAATTTGTTACGTGTGTTATATTGCTAGAACACACTATTTTTTCAATCTTCCGAGCGGCTGAAAGATTGAGTAGTAGGATTTTGCTCGGTCTAAAGAGCTAAACCTCACCTTGCTTTATTAATTTTATTTGGATACTCAAGAGGAAAAAGGATAGATACAGGAAGAAAGAAAATAATAATATT
>NC_046662.1:94748982-94759693 GCF_010883055.1 Belonocnema kinseyi
AGCCTTGAATCTACTATTAGTTTTGAGAAATAAAATATAAAATCTGGTAGGTTAACACATAAAATAAAATGACGAATCGTACTAACATTAGGATTAAAACACGTTTCGGGATATATATAGGATGAGCATAACACAATTACTTTCATACATACATACATACATACATACATACATACAATTTCATGCAAAACGGAACAATAGACATTAATTGATTATTATAAAAATAAGAATATCCTCCTGCATCCCTCGTCCTAAGACATGTAAAGAAGGACATGTGACCTCGAGACATCCCGGGACGTAACACTATTAGCCCACTCATCGTAAAAACAGTGAGGAAATTTTAGTTGCAGATAATAGAGTTTTGCGGTTATTTATGGAAAGTTACCATAATGCAACTGATCAAATCACCGCAAATTACCGAAAATTTTCATAAATGTCCGGAAATGTATGGAAATTGTTACAAATGAATTTTGGGTAGTTTGAGGTAGCTGATCAAAAATTTCCCGTAATTTTTTTATTGAATTTTTGATCATTTCGAATATGTTCAGATAAATTTCATGCTTCTTCATTTAAAATCTAATATAGACCGAAATCATTACTGTATTAATATAAATCTTTGAAATCATCCATTTTTTATAAGAAATATCGTATGCGCCAAGGGGGAGAGGCACTTTTTCAACTAACAGGTGCATAATATATTACTGCGTACGCAGGTACTTTGTTGTCCAGTTGTGAGCCCGACCTGTAACTAACTTAGAAGACATTTTTAAAAACTAGCCCGACTAACGCCCTAATTTTAATTGGTTCAAATGGGGATTTTTCTACGCGGATACTTCTGAATAAACATAATTTTATCTGGGTTTCTAAAACAATTTATTGTGAGTCTGAAAAAGAGAATAGCATTAACTATGTTCCCGTAGGTGTCAGAAATGGTCAGACTAATTTACAAGTTACCTTATAAAACCTACTTCCGTAAGCTTCGACGCGATTTCATTCAAGGAACTTTCCTGATCTTGTAACTCCTTATGTCTAAGGTCTTCTCCAAGTAGAATAACTTTGCTTAAGAGTTACACAAGATTAACGTTATCACAAAATGTATTTTTTCATTTAAAAAAATGCAGATGTGAAAAGCGAATGAAGAACTATGAATAATCCGAGATTACAATTTAATTACGTTTTGTATTTACATATCGATCTTTAATTTGCTATCTATATATTATATATCTAACAATGTTATATATCAATCACGCGGCCATCGTTGCTGCTGTTTCAGGAATCGAAGATGTTTTTAAAAAATATAAAACAATATTATTCTAAAAATCCTGACCAAAGCAAAAACATAAACCCAGTTTTCAAGTATATTTTTGGAAAAGAGTACAATATAATAATACATATACTACCCTCACCAAAAACATACCCATATATGCCATATTACCCCACATTACTCTATGTGCCATATTACCGCATTACCGCATACTATCCTGAGTTGCATATTACTCCAAATATAAAAATAAATAAATCCCTTACGAAAAACAAAGACACAAAGTTTTATAAATCTGTGTTTATTTACAAGAACCAGCTAGTATAGTTATGATATTAATAAGGATAATTTTAATTAGACTTTTTTAGTTACTTGCATTTAATGTATGCTAACAATTTTGAAATGTTATTAAAATTTCTTATTTAAAAATTGAAAAACTTTCTTGGAGAGAAATGTTTGTAATTACTAACTTGATGCATAATAATTTTCGCAAATACAGAATAAATATAAATTCATTATATGCATTTTTTTGTACTATTTTACATTGAATAAAATAATCATAGCTGATATTCGGAATGATAGCGCAATTGAGATTAAAACATATGGAACATAGGTCATACCCAGAGTTTTAAATATGTGGAAAAATAGGACTTAAATTGTCCTGCAAAATTCAATATTCCTGCGTTATTTCTTTAAATACAATGGAAAGTTTTTGCACTTTGTTTTAATAAAAATAGTACACATAAATGAGGTAATTTTGACAATAATATTGAAAAAAGAATAATATAGAAACAATCTTAACAAATTGAAAAGTTTTAGAATGAATGTTTTTATTAGTTTCTATCGCTTAAATTTTTAAATTATAATTTCAATTAAGTGCAGTTTATCCAACTTTTTATAATAATGTCAGTGTCAATTACAGTGCCTTTTTAAATCAAGTAGGACTATGGGCCTCAATTCTTCGTGATGTGAATTACTGCTTCTTCAGGTGTGAATTATAATAAGAAATAAGAATAATAATCAGTAAAACATGAAAATATAAAAATATTTATAATTTGCTATCAATTTTAAAGAGAACCACTACCCTGCCAAAAACTTTGGATTAAAAAGTATTGCTTCACGTTTACGCGATTTTCTATGAAAATCTGCTATGCGATAATCTCGCATTGGGACCGAAGCAACGTCTAAACATTGAAAGTGCAAAACTTCTGAATGTACTTCCATTCGTCGTTTGTTTTTGGGTACCTTTCAATCCGACTCAGTATTTTTTCTCTTCAAAAACTAAAAATCATACACATACTTCCAAAAACCCGGAAAAAATCATATAATAAAAGTCGCAAGCTTCAAAAAGAGGTAATGTTCGGGGAAAATAATATGAGGGAATGTAAATTTCTATTATGCACGACTGTAAAACTTTAATAATAGTGCACGGAGAAAACAATATCGCACAATGATATTGCACGACTTCTGTATTGAAATAAAACGCAATATGATCCCACTACTAGAACCCTCATATATATAGTATAATAAAATAAGAATATAATGTAAAATCTTGCACTGTACAATATCACGATTTTACGCTATTATAATGTGATAATTACGATATATAGCGCAGGAATTATGGTATATATTGCAATTCTGGCAGGTATTTACTCTTTGAGATGTGATTTTAGACTAAAGAAAGAATGTGTCACACGTGCCACATGCATAAAACATGCATATTTTCATCCGCGGTTATATGAAGGGTACAAATTCAAAAGAACCATTTTTTCGAAATCCGGGGTGAAAGCAGTGCAACATTTTAAATAGTTTTCGCTTAAGAATTAAAAGAAATCGCGTTTTGATAAGTCGAGGCATATTGAAAATTCAAAACTTTATAAGAGCCATTAGAACCTTACGGAAGTTCCATGTTTTAACAGTAAGTTCCGAGGTTCTATGGCGTGTACGTTTTATAAAATAAACATAAGTGTGATAGAATGTTGTCTAAGGCTAGTGCCCATAGGAAATGGGTGTACTACTCAATATAAAAACATTCGCCTCAGTGACCTTTTAAACCTTTTAAACCTTTTAAAATTGAAAATGATAAAATTGTCTTGTATATCTGAATATTGTATTCTTTTCTGAACATTTTGAAACCAAAATTATTATTCTAGTCGCCGAAACATCGCAATACTATGGCCAATCGAACATTCATTTTATTATTTTTTTTCAAATGCTACATGCTGTAAATAATAAAATATTCGTAAACAAATTTTGAATAAATCGAAAACTAGTTTTTTCCCCCTCAAATTTCTATGTATTTCAGTACATGCGTTTTAAAGTTCCATGGCGAGCGCCCAATATAACGTGATCATTATTGTTTCTTCATCGAAAAAACGATATTCTAATATTAAGAGTATCACATTCTTACAGGCATATTCTAACGAAAGGAAGAAAATATTCTTCAAATGAGAATATTATTGCGGAGAATAAATGCGCAAAGGAAAATGCGCCTTGCTCAGTTCAATATATTATTTTAACGTTTCGTGCCACGTGCTTTCAGACCAGTTTCTTCTTTTTCTGTAATTTTGGGAATTTATCGTTTCACTTTAAAGATTTCGCAAAGCACTATTTACATATATTTATCACGTATATATTTCGCGCAGTCACATCGAGACCTAACCTCTATAGTCTAAGATTAACTATACCTTATTATCACATAGACAAGAATAATTTAAAAAGAATATATCTTCTTAAGGAAGAGGGCCTCCATCTTACATTAAGAATATATTCTTGGCGCTTATTTAAGTTGCAATTATTCTTCAACTTAGTGGGAAATTCTTAAAATTAGAATATCGTTTTTTTCAGTGTTATACAGTTTTAAATTGCCAGACCCCTCGACTTATGCGCGCTCAAATTTAAAAATACTCTAACTTTCGTAATTTTTATTGGAAGTGCTTACAATTTTGAGACTTTACATATTTCACATATTTTATATTTAGACGTAAATCCCAATGCATTTCTACTAACCACAACAAATCATTTTATACGAGCAATCAAATGAAACATATAATTATTTGTGTAATTTTTAAATATCCGAAATGAAAATAGTATAAATTTTATAACATTTTTCATTATATTATATATATATATATATAACACAATATGCTTGATTATTTATAAATATCATATGTTATTTCAAGTTCAAGTAATGGACCTTGTTAAAATGATTTATAAAATGGAGGAAAATATGATAATGTTAATTATAAGTAATTTTGGAAAAGAACTCGAGGTAAACTTTTGAAAATAATATTTCGGGTTTTCTTTATTTGACAATAACAATTTAAATTCTTATTTAGTTCTAATGCTGTATCGCTTATTGTATTCCTCAAAAGATTTTATGAAAATCTCATTGGTAGTTTTTATTTTTTTAAATTATTATTGATAAAAACCTATTGTTTACAAAAATAACGATTTTATAATCCCCAAATAAATTTTTTTATCTAAAAACGTATCGATGTGATTTTCGAAGAATCTTTTCAGCAATAAAATATGCCCTACAAAATTAGGATTGAATAATCGTTTTTTTTAAACTACCATTTTTTTTTAAATTCTGCAAAAAAATGAACTGGAACCTTCCAAAAAATAACTTTAAATTTTCCTAATAATCTAGAGAATATTGTTTGATTTTCTAAAAACCTTTCCAAATTCATAAAAACCTTCTTTTTTACAAAATTGTAAAATTTGCCTTCAAGACTCACAGATTATTTTTCGAAATTTTTTTGGAAATACTTTGAAATCTTTTAGAAAATTATCCTAAAGGTTATTTTTCACAGTAAAAATTCATTTAACATTCTCCTGGGAATCTAAGAAAAAAATTTAATTCTCTTGAAACCTTTCGTAATTTTGATCCAGATTCATAAATAAATCATTAGAAACGTTAACAGGAATCTTGGGACAATTTTGTTGTTCTTCTAAAACCTTTAAAGATTTTCGGTTCCTATGTTGCGATTTCTTATTTAGAATAAGATCCTTTAATTTATGTTTAATTTAAAAACAAGTATAATGAAAATTCCGTTTTTGTCCTAAATCTTAAGCTAAATTTCATGAAAAGAGTTTTGCCGAAAAGCAATTTTTTAAATAAATTTATTAAAATGAATTTCATTTCTTTAAAATTTATAATTTTAGTTCATTTTTTTAAACTTAAAAATATATTAAGATATCATTTCTTTATTATCTAAAGTACAAAGACATTGATTTGGATTATATTAAATAATGCGCAGTATTCACAGTTAATATTTACAATAAAATAATATTTTTTTAAAGAGAAAAACTTTAACAAAAAACGATATACCTATACACTTTATAAGCAACACCGTTGCTACACCACTAAAGTTTGATAACGTCCCTCAAAATTGCATTTGTCATTATTTAACAATATTTGAATCATTTAGTGATTTGAACATTTTAATTTTGTTAGCTTTGTCCTTCTCCCGAATACTTTTTTATCCCGATTTACAATGAAAAGAAATGCACTTCACGATTTTTGTTCTAAATTTCAACACTGCAGATATTTGATCTAAAAGCAGTTCTTTCAGTTTTCTTTCGCTTGGAAAACTGAAAATGTCGAAAAGATCACTCAAAACATTCAAAGATTATTTAACACTGTCAGTAAATTACTTTTAATGTGTTATTAAATTCAACATCATTATTTTGTTACACATTTGCAACGATCATAGGCCAACTGCATAGCTGGTGCCGCCACACGGCCACCGTCAACACATTGTACATTTTCAACTCAGAGTCCCAGGGGGCTGATTTTCATGGTTTTCATCTAAACCACATTGTCACATGATAAACAATTGTGAGAACCTCTGAGTCACGCGACACCCACGTGACACCAATTTGAATAAGTGTTTTACCGCCTTCAATTTTTAATAACTTTTTTCTGTTGAACGACTATGTGTTAATTTTATGTATTAAAAAATTATTTTATCTAAAATCGTAAAACAACCCTATTTAACATACGGCTTATATGAAAGGACTTGTTTCAGCCTTTAATTCCTGATATTAGCGAAATTTGTAGCAAGTTATGGTTCAGCTCCACAATTTTTCAAAATTGGTTTAAAACGTGATGACAAGTTTTTGAACCCAGATTCGAAAACACTAGATGCCATCTTAATCGCATCGAAAAAATTGAAATTTGCTGGGCAGAGTAATCATTTAAAAAAATATCGTGAAGGAAGACAAAAATGATTTCTATGCTAAAATACTTCGCTGCAATTTTAAATAATAAAGAGTCTAAAAAGAGTCCTGTTTTGACCTTTAGACTTGAAATGGAGTTAATTTTTCAAACGGAGTCCTTTTTTAAATAATATTTGAAGACTTAGTTGCAAGAAAAATCGCATTATCTCCTTGTGCATTAACAAACTATCGGGTTTACTATCAGTTTAACCTTCTTTTAAATTGGCCTAGAGATAACACTCTGATAATCCCTAATAATACCCTGATAATCACTATATATTTATTATATAAAAAATACGTTTTCGAAATTCAAAATGGCTCTGGTCATTCTTTCTTGAAAACAATGAGGTCGAATTACGTATCAATTACTTACGAAATTTAAAACCTTGTAATTATATTTAAATGTAAAACATTTATAGAATTCTAAATTGCATTGAGTTTTAGAACCTTCATTGGCATAATAATTTTTTTGCCCGCTAAATGTCCCAGTAATCGTGACCTTAACACCCAAAAATTGCCAATTTTTGTTTGCTTTTTAATTTAATTTGAATTTGTTGAAATTCTATTTAATACCGTACGCAGTAGTTCATACATGACATTAAAAGCATAAAATTTCTAAAGTCGAAGGTGCTCTTTTTTTAGATGAACTTTCTCATCAGCCTTAAAGCTTTTAAAGCTGAATGTATTCCTTATTTTTCATTACACAAAATATTCAAAATTACAAGATAACTTTCTTGAATTTTCACCGTGGATTCAATGGTTAAATTAGATTTACAGAAAATATTAATTTAAATAGGTGTTTTCCCATCATCATATATTATCATATTATCATAATTAATATATATATATTTCATTTTGGAAGACCAAAAGGTACTTTATTAAAGGATAATTCATTCGTTTAAAAACTTCCCATCTAAAGGATGACGCAAATGCATTGATTAATGTGTCACAAAATTATATTATTGTGAGAAATACCCATTCGTCAAAAATATGGAAGGTATTAAGCTATGAAAGCTTTAAGGCCAATGAGGGAGTAGTAGGTACTCGTTATTTTTAGTTCAAATGTATATATAATTTTTTCTTTAGTAGAAACAAACATTTTCGAGGGCACCTTCAACTTAAAAATTTTTTTGTGTCCTTCCTGATATGCAGTAAGCCCCACAGGATTTCTAATTTGAAGTTGAATAAAAACGCTACAAACAATTGAGAACTACATCTAATGTTGTGAACTTGGTCTGCGCATCCACCCCTAGAGAAAAAATAATCGAAAAACATTCGTCGTCGTAGTTCGTCGTTTGTCAATTGCTTACAACTTTATTATCCACAAAATAGCTCTGGGATTTACTATGATAAAATGCTAAAAATAGATAGTTTTCGTCGTCAAATGTTACTTCCAACATATTTTATAACAATATTATCAAAAAAATAATAAGTTTCACTACAATTGACCTCAAGAGAAAACAGCATTCTAATTTTAAAAACACTGAATAGCCAATTATTATTGCCACGATTCGAAATTTGTTTTATCCTCAACAAGGAACAATACACAATTAGGGTGGTTCTTATGAATACTTGGTAGATTTTTCAAAAGTTTTTAGCTTTCATCCTCCAGTTCTGTTAGAATTTCTAAAACATTTCTCTAAATTCGAGCGAAAACGGTTAATATTTAGGATTCGCGCAAGGTCATGAAGTTTCACATTGATTAAACATGGGAAAAATTCAACCTTTTTTAAAGGTAATATTTAAACGCGTTAAAATGTTACAAATACTTCTGTCTTTGAGTATATTGTTCAGAATTCGTCAGAAAATAACAATCAATCGTAAATTTCGTGGGTGAATGAATTTAAACCACTCTCATTGGTCCCCAAAGAAAATCTTATGAGTTACAAATTTTAATTTTACATAATATTGCGGTTCTTAACACGTTTTGAAAGCTTTTTTTCATAAATGATCATTAATCGCGATAACTTAAGATTACCCAGTCATTTATTGACTAATTTTCAAATGTTTAAACAATTTTGATTTGTGCAAACATGTATTTTTTAGTGGAGTCGCGAAACGTACGTATTTTCTACACTTTATGAGTGCTTTAAACAATGATAACAATAAAGTAATTTGTTCAATTAATTGTACAATTATTGAAATAATACGTATTCGTTCAAGTATATAGTTTACCTAAATATTAGTTTACTTTCTAAGAATACTTTTCAATTTTTAGCTTTAAATCATTTCGATAATGCTATTATGTTCAAATATTATAAAATAAATATAATTTTAAAATTGTTCAAACAATAGAAATTTAGTTAATAGATGACTGGGTATACTCAAATGACCGATTAATAATTATTTATGAAAAAAACTTTCTAACCCGTTAACATATATAGCAATATTAAGTAGAATTTAAATTTGTCATTTATGGGTTTTTCTTTGCCATAATTGATGATTTATTCTTACTCAATGACGAATTCTTAACAATACAATATACTAAGTGCGGAATTATTTTTAACATATTATTGCGTTTAAAGATTATTTTTACAAAAGGCTGACTTTTTTCATTGTTAAATCAATGGGAAACTTCATGGTATTTGCGCAAATCCTAAATATTAACCGATTTCGCTAAATTTCAAGCTGATTTTTTGTTTGGCATTTGAAAAAAACTGGGAGATGAGAGCAAGAAGTTTACAAAGCGAAAAATATTGGCCACCCTAATATTTCTTCAACAGTATTAAGATGTAATACTTCAATAAATAGTGGGGAATTATATGTTCTTTTTTATTTTATCATTGGCTCGCTGAAGTTTTACTGCTGTCTCCTCTTAAAACGGATGATCTACTTAATTATAATAAATTTTATTCCATACATAAAAGTACGGCCTATAAGCAAATGAAGCAAAAATCCAACTATGTGACGTAAACTTCGGCGGTAAAATTTATTCTTGACTCCTTATTATAAAACAAATACATTTCGAAAATTAAAAAAATGTCTAAATGGATATACATAATGGTACGCACTTGATTACCTCGAACTGTAGACATAAACTCTTTATTAAAGTAACAGAATCGTAAAAGATTCCTTCATAACGACACTTTGTTTGGTAAATGCAACTCTCAACGTTTTCGTTGTTTCTAACCTTTTCATAAAGAACAATTTGCGAGTGCAAACAATTATTTAATAACACTAACAACTCCTATCGATCCCGTGTCTCGAGAAAAAATTAATAATCTTGTATTTGTTTGAATCAAATTAACTTTTTCTTAACTTTTCTTTTTATTTGGAAAACTACCGTAAAACTGGACTTAGTGCGGACATGTGGGGTAAAGCGAGACGTCTTTTTCTCATCCAGAAAGCCACATAAAATTATAAAAATGGAAAATTCCGGGTGTTCCGCTTTACCCCACACTTCCACACTTAGGCCCGTCTCCGGTAACTTTTATAAACAAAATATTGAGGTGAGAAACGAAGTCGATATGAGTTGTTCTAGTTCAGAAATCAATTATTGTTTAATACATTATTTTTGTTCCATGAAAAGACAAGCAGAATTCGTATAAAATTTATGTAGAAGGATGACAGAGTGCACTTTTCAAATTCAAGATATTTTCAAACACAAAAAAATGTTATTTTTTGGTTTAGAAAAATTAATTATTCAAATTCATTTCAATGCATTGCCTTCGTTTAACATAAATTGCACATCAATTCTGTTGTTCCATTTTCTGGATTTCTGCAGAATTCTTGCATTTTTCACTTGGGAGCTGAATACATCTATGTCAAAGTAATGAGAAAAAGAAAGTAATCGTGAAAGCTCAGACACCGACTCTGTTTCTCTTAACTTGCTTAGAATCTGTCCACACAGTTAAAACTATCGATACTGTTTACAATGAGTAACTAATTTGATATACTTTTGTTCAAAACCTGCACGACATCTTTATTTACAAGACTCATGTCGGCGCGTTACATAAATAATGACTTACGTAATATAACATTAAGAAGGTTCATACCAGGATTAAGTAGCGATCAAGTCTTCTTCAGTATTCTGGAATCGGGACAGACATGCGACAGTTCTTCATAATAGTATAAAAATTGTACTTTGAATCTTAAAAAAAAAATAGTCTGTATCCAATTCAGAATTTCGGGATATCAATTTGTAACCGACGATTGTACTAGGCAAAATTCGTGTGTAAGTATTTATTATGTATATTGAATATATTATATGTATATTTGTATATATAA
>NC_046662.1:94759793-94766103 GCF_010883055.1 Belonocnema kinseyi
CGACTATGTGTAAAACGTCTGTATCTACTTAAATTCTTAATCCATGCGCTGGACGGGATCCAATTTGTAAGAAGTGACAATAACATAAGTGTGAGTAGAAGAACGAAAATTACCAGACAATCTTTTTTATATATAATAAGAGTACCTTAATCTTTCAATTATTGTGAGAGTCGAAATAACATCGCATTGTACAATAATTTTTGCTGCATGGTTTACAATTTTGTCTATGTAGTTGGTCGAAAATTAGCGCATATTAGAAAATATTATAAAAATAGTAATTTTGCAATCTATTTTGGACAAATATCCATTCGAAAATATCCTAACTATTTAGACGAAATTTTCTACTATTTGCATTTATGGTTATATTGAACGATCTTTGAACATATGATCCTAAATTATTAATGTAAAGAAGCAGTATAATGAAAAATTACAAAATAATAAAAAACAGAAACACAAAGTGTAGGTTTCCCTCGGTATGTTAAATTAACTAATCAGTTTTGGCTGAATTTAAATATATAGTGACAGAGAATAGAAAAACTAACATACGTAAAGGAGATTTTGAGCCAATGATTGTCGATGAAACACGAATTATACAGTTGTTAGTTCAATTTTTATAATTTGTTTACAAAATTAACAAAGCTATTCTTTTGCACAGGTGCAGCACGATTTTCGAATAATGCATGGATTGCATGAGAAAAGAATATTAATTTTAAATGAGAACAAAGAATTGCTCTTTTAGCTCATAGCATTTTTATGAACTTAATTTTGTATGTAAGCTCTATTTTGATTTTGATTTTTTATCATAGTTTTTGCAACCCGTGAGGCTCTGATGAGAAAATCACAAAGATCCAAGTTGTGATAATTATAAGGCATGTTGGTAGCATTTTCCTTTTTTTAGTGACCTGGCGCGGTCATTCGATCATCCCTTGCAGGTAGCAGTATGGGGCTCAATTCTTCATGGCATTAATTACTCCTTCAGGTGTGAATTTCAATTTCTCACTGTCGTGTCATGTTCTTATACTCCATAATTAAAAACAATGCGCCAACGCCATATGCAAAGGTGGTAAGTAACCCAAAGACCTAGAAAATAATAGATTCAATATTAATAAATATATGGAAAATAGCGATGTTATGCGTCTGAGTAAATAAATAATTATAAATATAGTTGGATCTAAAATACGACATACTTCAGACCAGATAAAAGACCAAATAGATGTTGAGAATATTCTTTATTCAATTTTTAGTGTCGACGTTTCGAGAGTCAATTGCTCTCCTCATCAGGAAAAACATAAATCCATTGTCAAAACATAAGTCCTTATATTTATAAAAGAAGAAGTCAGTGTTTTTAAATATTAAATCATGCTATTACAAATTTGATTTCTTCTCGAATTAATTTTGTGTTGCTGATATTAAAATTTTTATCATATTTAAAATAAAGGAGATCATCAATAAATTGATCCAAATTCCAAAATTGTGAACCATACTTTAAAATTTAAATATGAAAAAGGAAACAAAAAGCACATTCTGCTTCGTATTGAAGGCTGACTTTGCGTGCCTCGTAGCGCCTTCAATATGAATCAGAATGTGCGTTCTGTTTCCCTTTTCAAATTTAAATTTAAAAGTGCGATTAATATTTTTTGAATTTGAATCCGTTTATTGATGATCTCCATTATTTTAAATATGATAAAAATGTTAATATCAGTATCAAAGAATTAATTCGAGATGAAATAAAAATTGTAAGAACATGATTTAATAATCAAAAGCACTGACTGTTTCTTTTATAAACATAAGGACTTATATTTTGACACTGGATTTATGTCATATTTTACATCTAACTATATTTAAAATTAAGTATCATTTTTGTGATATATACTGTATCAGTGCTATATTGAGTCACTATAACTAAGGTTCTATATTAGATGGGAAATATGAACGCTGCCATTCTGGTTCCCCGCCAAATTCAAAATCGCTAAATTGATACCGAATTATATAAACACACTTACATGATATAGATTATCTATTTTCAAATTATACTTAAGTATTGTTATCAAAACATAAATTATAAATAAAATTACATGTGATATAATATATAAAATATTTAAATTCGACTATATGATTTTTTAACCCAAACATTTGCCAAAAAGTAGCTTTTGAAAAAATATGATTTCAAACGAAATTTTACTCAGTTTATAATTAGGCGTACGCTAAAATTATAATCAAATGATTTTTTAAATAAATATTAACAAATAATAAAATAGTAGTAGACTATAGGTCAAACATTAGTACAATACTTTTTCAAGAGTTTATAATGATAGCTAATTATACTTCACATCATACGTCCTTTTTATTTGCGTGGGTTAATGTGTGTCGTTCTGTAGAAAAACGGGTTCCTAACCTTACTTTCTTCTGGATGTCATTTCCCTTTAATATATCAAAAACATGCTCATAGGCAATTTAATTACATGCAAACATAATCTTCAGACCCCCTATATTTGAATTATATTGTGATAGTCATAAGTATTAGCAATATCTTCGCATAATCTTGAATTTAAATTCGGTTTCCATTTGTCGCGTCTACAATTTATGATCCACATTGATAGCCTTTCTCTTCGCCCTAGTGGAAAACGGTAAAGTTTAAATCTATCTTCGCTTCTATTTTTACAAAACGGAGCACTGAAGCAGACCATTTTTCTTACATTCTAAATTTAATTTTAATTAAATTATACGACATGCTTATCGCACTGTTTCCGGCGAACTGTCCAGGAACAAGAATGACGGTTGCATATTCCTGTCTAATATACACTGTTAGAAAAATCTGTATGAGGTTTAATATACATGTGTGTGAAGCAAATATGCACTACCGCTACTGAAGTGTAACATACATTGGTGTAGTGAATTTAATATATATGTGTATTAAATTTAATATACAGGTCAGTACAGCAATGTGCGTAAAAATTCAACCAGCTTTCGTTTCTTTAAATCTTGTCAAATATTCTCAATTAAATTAATAATCTAGAATTCGTCGACTCAGTTGTTATTTATAATGAAAGTGCAATTTACGGGTAAATCTTTTTTCATAAATTCGTTCTAAATGGTCAAAATTTATTTGGTCTGTTATTTATTTGCTTGATTGAACTTTTCGACTTGAAATCCAATTTTATTTTTGTTTAACAGAAAGAGGGTATCATGTTTTATTATTTAGAATCGAAAATTACAGCTAAACTTATTTTAAATTTGTGAAAAATGAAATCATATGATTTTTCTCGCAAGGGATTAACATCAATGTATATGAAATGATCCCGCACTAAATGTACGGGAAAATGGCTTTCGGTGGATTTAGCTGAAACTTTGTAATTTTTAAGGTTATCAGTGCCGGATGAAATGTTCGTAAAAAAATCCAAAAAAATGGACAGTTTCAGCGCTATGCGGCGCTAAGCGCTCAAGATCAGTGAATAAAATGAATTACAACATATTTTGTTACAAAAGCGATGTCAACATAGAAATCACGGTTCAGATCGTGGTCTGTCATATTTTCGCCTACACAGTTGACTCATATAGCGCGCTTTTCAAAACGATCGAACGCTAAGCGCCCAAGATTTTAACTTGACTAATTAATCACTTCTTTAAAGGCAGAAATGGCACCCAAAGTAACATTAGTAACTAGTGCGCACATACCGATAATAACATTCTAACCTTCGCAAGAGGGTTGAACGCTAAGCGCTCAAGATCAGCGAATAAAATCAATCCTAGTAACTTTAGCGACAAAAGCGATGTCACTATAAGAATCACGCATCAAGAAGTGGTCATAACATGTTTAGCCAAACCAATGACAATATGAGTCAACGCCGTTGACTCATATAGCGCGCTTCTTAGAACGGGCAAACGCTAAGCGCAGAAGATTTGAACTTGACTAAGAAATCACTTTTTCAAAGGCCTTTCACAAAAGAAATGATAGACAAACATACCGTCGTCTATCGACGACGTACCATTTCTGCTTTAAAGAAGTGATTAATTAGTCAAGTTAAAATCTTAGGCGCTTAGCATTTAATCGTTTTGAGAAGCTCGCTATATGAGTCAAAGGTGTAGGCGAAAATATGACAGACCATGATCTGAACCGTGATTTCTATGTTGATATCGCTTTTGTAACAAAATCTGTCGTAATTCGTTTTATTTACTGATCTTGAGCGCTTAGCGCCGCATAGCGCTAAAACTGTCCATTTTTTTGGATTTTTTTACGGATATTTCATCCGGCCTTTATAACCTTAAAAATTACAAAGTTTCAGCTAAATCCACCGAAAGCCATTTTCCCATACATTTAGTGCGGGGTCCTTTAATATACGCGCTCTTAATGGCGATTTCATATGCTTAGTATATTAATTTTCATACACATGGGTATTTTAAAGTTAATATTATTTTCAACAGTGCAGTACCCTACTATAACTAGTCATCTCAGTACCTTCGTTAAAAAATGTGAACTTTTTCTTTCAAAAATAGATGAGAAAATAATAGTTGACAAAATATAGTTTTTTGCGTTAAATAAACATGTAAAACAAAGCTTATTAACATTTTATTAGTTAAATTAGTTGTAGACCTTTGTTTTTGATACACTTTTTATGCACGCGATATTCAAACACGTCAGCCTATAGTCATGAAATACGAAATAATCCCACTCAATAATTTCCAATCAGGCTATCAGGCTTACGGTCGAAATATTTTTTTTTTCAAATAAAATGAAACCACACTTATTCTCATGGGTTAATAAAAATACATTTTTGACGAAGTGATGGATAATTTTAACTGTTAAAGCTACGGTCGTAGATTAATACAAAAGAAAATTGGAAATTTTCTTTCAAATGTTACACGATTTAAACTAATATCGGTGCCGCATTTACTAATTTTAATAATAATAAAATTACAATAATAAAAAATAATAATACTTGATAATAATAATAATAAAGGTGAACAATGATTAAAACAAAAACGATTTTATGATGTTCATTTACGGTTGATAAGATATTTTTGTGAAAGACGATGTAAAAGCATAATAATAAATAACATGAATTTAAGACAAATTGAGTGCTAATTAAAAACTTGTTCTTGGTTATCTTCTAAAAATAACACGCTAGAAAAAACTGACAAGAGCCTCATTTTTAGAGTTCTTTAGGAGAAATAATTTTGGTATGTAGACTTATGACACGTCATAGCTTTTGTGTGGTTTTTTAAAGGTTAATTTTCATTTTTCAGAGAGAAAAAGTCTTCCTCTCATTGAAGGTCCTGGCCCACGATAAAATCATGAAATAATATTTACCATAATTGCGAAAATTTAGTATATATTTATGTTTAGTATTACTTTGTTAATTTGAAAAAATGTTACAAATTTTCAAAATATGCAAAATAGGAAATTTCTAAAATAGGTGAAATAGTTGAAAAATGTACAGATACGAAAAAAGGTGAAAAGAAGACGAATATTATCTTAATATTTTTGTCGATCATCATTACAGACCTGTCCTCCTTAAAAATACATCCGAAATTTTGACTTTAATAGAAAACATAATACATAGATTTACATGTGATTTCATATCGAAAGTTAGCTCTTTAACAAAGGAAAAGAACATCTATAATTTATTTTAACATAACATTTTAATTTTATTCAAAGCTTTTTATTTACAAGTGTTCAATTTGTAATAATTTCCAACAGAATATTGATCAATACATAATTTTGGTTGATTAGGTAAGATATTTAAAAAATCATTATTTCATTTTAGTCAAAGTGAATATTACAGTATATTGAATGCATAATATAAAAGTGGAAACTTACCCCACCAGCTATGGCTGCCCCAACATTTTGGTAAGGGCTATACGAAATCAGTACAGAAAGGCACCCCGTGAAGTAGAAAAAAGTAATTCCGCATGTATATATCACTTCCTGAAATGTTGAAAAATTACGAGAATCTACCAAAACGAAAATATTCTTGCATTTTGAAAATAAATTAAATTTGTTTTAAAATAAGTTAAATGAAGGACTGAAGGTAAAATAATAAATATATTACCCAAGATAGTACAGCTTGTAGAGGGAATCTCGTGGCTTCTCGAAGATTAAATACATAAGCCACGATTAATAGGAAAGTGATGATGAAAGCGATTGATCCAACAAAAAGAAACCAATGTGCTGCTCCAAATCGGAAATATTGGGAACCAACACAGCTCATTGCAATTAAGCCAAGGAACTAAAAGAAAAATTCACACATTCGTTATTGTAATATATTATTTATATTATATTCGGTTTGCATATCTCATGTGAATTTTGTCT
>NC_046662.1:94766203-94782434 GCF_010883055.1 Belonocnema kinseyi
GTCTGCAATTGCCACTAAGGCGAGCACTCAAGCGTCAACAAACAAAAGTGGAGCGGGTTATAATGAGTTAGTTCCCACCCACCGCCAGCCCCAAAATTGGCACAATAGAAGAGTTTCACTATATATATATATAGGGTGTCTAAAAAGTCCCGGAACAATTGGATATATCCTCAGGTAAAATATTTTTCAAAAAAGTGAAAGTCAAGTAAATTTGAACAAGGAATTCAATGGTGACCTTCATTTTGACCTTGAAGTTGACCTTAATAGCTTTCTGAAGGTCAACTTTATTTTTTTTTATGGAAACCCCCTTTTTTACATCTGCAATCGATAGAGTGGAAAATTCTACATTCAGATACGTACCCAAGTCATAGGTTGTAACTTTGTAACCTTGTAACCCTCAAGGTCAGTTAGAGGTTATTGGAAATTAACAAAGTTTTCCAAGAGGTCAGGATAACTCCTGAAGTAAATTTTAACAAGGAATTCAAGGATGACCTTCATTTTGACCTTGAAGTTGACCCCAATGGATTTTTGAAGGTCTACTTTATTTTTTTAATGGAAACCCCCTTTTTTACATCTGCAATCGATAGAGCGAAAAATTCTACGTTCATGTATGTACCCAAGTCATAGGTCAACTGTAACGGTCAAGGTCATTTAGAGGTTATTTAAAATTAACAAAGGTTTCTAAGAGGTCAGTGTAATTCCTGAAGTAAATTTCAACGAGGAATTCAATGGTGACCTTCATTTTGACCTTAAAGTTGACCTTCATAGCTTTTCGAAGGTCAACTTTGTTTTTTTAAAATGAAAACCCCCTTTTTTATATCTGCAATCGATAGAGCGGAAAATTCTACGTTCAGGTACGTACCCAAGTCATAGGTCAATTGTAACGGTCAAGGTCAGTTAGAGGTTACAGCGTTTTCAATATTGTAAAATCATAAGGAAATTTTTCAGTAAACGTTCCAGGTGTTCTGGTGAGAGTTCTGTTCCTCCCCGAAGAGTTATACAGTCCTATACCGTTTTTCGATACATAAGTCAATACCTAAGGCGATACCATAAGTCCAATACCGTTTTTCCATACGAATATTACGGATTGAAACGAAATTTAGGAATTACGAGTACACACTTAATCTTTCGCTAAAAGATTATTATGGCGCAAGCTAAACTTTCGGAACAAGAAAGGGTATCAGTATTAATGATGCGTGGTTGGGGAGATTGAGTTCGATCTTATGATCAAGTTCATTTGCTTTTTAATCACACTTTTTGTAATGGAGAAAGGTTAAATCCTGTCACAAAATCAACAATTAAAAGAACTGTAAGGCGCTTTATGAATCATGGATATATCAAGGACCTTCAGAGAACTCTTCGGCCAACATCTGCAGGATCTGAGGAGATGTAGATAAACATAGCCCAAGCATTTGTTGAAAACCCACACCTTAGTTTACGTCGAGCGAGTGATGAGCATGACGTTGCTCCTGGGACAGTGCGAAATATTTTAAAAAGCATTAATTTCCATCCTTACATAGTTCATCTGGTACAAGAGCTCATGAAGACGAACCTGATCGTCGGGTTGAATTTTGTGAAATTATGATGGACAGAATTGATAGAGATCCTCTTTTCTTGTACAATACAGTATTTTCAGATGAATCTACTTTCACTTTAAAAGGTGAAGTTAAAAGGCAAAATTGTAGATATTGGTTCGACACAAATCCTGATTGGATCTTGGAGAGTCACACACAATATCCACAAAAGATTAATGTTTGGGCCGGTATCTTGAATGATACATTGATAGGCCCTTTCTTCATCGATGGTAATCTCAGTGCCCGTGCATATGAAGAGCTTCTCAGAAACCAAATTGTACAAAGAATAAGAGAGATTACAGGTGATAATTTTCAAAATATTTGGTTCCAGCAGGACAGAGCAGCGGCTTATTACGGTAGGGAGGTTCGAGCATATTTGGACACTCAGTTCCCTCGAGGGTGGATTGGAAAATGGGGTGAAATAGAATGGCCTGCTAGATTTCCTAATCTGACGCCTCTCGACTATTTTCTTTGGGGTTATTTAAAGAGCAAAGTATATTCAACGCAACCGCAAAGCTTAAACGAATTGCAGAATCGGATTCTGCAACAGGCTACTTTGATTGATAGGGAGATGATTCGTAATGCTGTAACTCATTTTTACAATCGCATAGCTTTTTTCAAGAAGCTCACTAAAGCGTGAGAGGCAAGGGGGCTCACGCTAATCAAGCACCCCAAAGGGAACAGAATTTACTACGTCCACGTCGTTGTTCCTGGGTAATGCTAAACGTAAACTGCTTTGAAAAAACCTTAAAGATCATCACCAAGATCAATACAGAGCTAACCAATGAATTTCTCGTTGAAATTTATTTCGGGAATTGCACTGACCTCTTGGAAAACTTTGTTAATTTCAAATAACTTCTAACTGACCTTGAACGTTACAATTGACCTATGACTTGGGTACGTACCTGAACGTAGAATTTTCCGCTCTATCGATTTCAGATGTAAAAAAAGGGGATTTTCACTTAAAAAAACAAAGTTGACCTGCAAAAAGCCATGAAGGTCAACTTTAAGGTCTAAATAAAGGTCACCATTGAATTTGAAATTTACTTCCGGAATGACCTTCAATTTTTTGAAAAATATTTTACCTGGGGAAATATCCAACCGTCCCGGGACTTTTTAGACACCCTGTATAATAATACACACATAAAAAACAGGCTAAGCAGCCACTGCAGGGTCTCAATGGGTGTCACTGGGCCCACGTCTCTCACCACCGTAAAATGACACATCCACACATTTAATTCTAAATAAAGATTTTCTTATTTCTTTCTTTTTAATCTTTTTGTTAAAATAAATAATGTAAAATATTTAAATAAAACATATCTCAAGTTGAATTTACAATTTTAAACCATTCAAATTTGACGTCAGTGTAAAGTTATTCGCTTGTGAATGCTTCAATGAAAGTAATTAAGCCCTGAAGGTTCCTTATTTTAAAATGCAAGTATTATTGAGTTTAATACTTCCAATTATAAATTGTTTAATTCGAAATGTTTCAATTTGTAATTCTTCAATTTAGAATACTACAATTATAAATTACATTAAATTTGTATTATTTTCAGCTCCTAGTGCTTATAAGGGGGGGGGGGGTATTATATTATATATTTCGATGACTTGATTCGTGATATTTGAGAGGATATTGATTTTTATTTCCATGTTACCACAATATATATTATAACAAAAATTATTATTCACTTATCTAATGAGAAGTAGATATTTTGATTATATTAGTTACATCTAATCTAGAAAATTTTCTTGTTTAATATTCAAAACGTAAAATCAATTAAATTATGTACATACACGGAAAAAATAATTGCGTTTGAAATTAAAGTGACTCTCTATGGCTCTTAGAGGTAGAGTCTTATTTGACTAGTCTTATAAAACTGTATTCAAGATTCATAGACAATCACTTGAATTTCAAACAGCTATTTTTCCGTGTCGACTCTATGGGTAAGTCATAATATTAATCTGACAGCTTTAAAAAAACTGTATCAGCTACTCCTATGTCTCTTCTTTCATACCGCCTTGTGACAAAGCGCATTTCTTGTCGAAGCTGTTGAAGATTCGGTTATCTTATCGCTCTCGAAGTCATTGTGGAACGCACGATAAATATCAGCATATTCTTCTTCGAGAACTTCACTTGTTTTGTTTCTTTCTTACGATATTCCCTTCGAACAACGAAATTCGAACTCGAAAATTTTTTGACTTGTTATATATTAATTGTAATTATGATAAACGAATACCAAGCACTTAGCAATAAAAGTGGTCCGCAAGAATAAAACTATAGCATATCAATTAAAAATTTTATTTATTTTTTATATGTATTTGATTAATCTTTATCAGGAAACGATTCATCACTGAATAACAATCTAATGATGTTTATTTTTAATAATGATTAAAATTAAACATCTGATAAAAAATCTTAATAACTTAATCTTCTACTCTTTCCTCATCATTGGTCGCCGTCGGCCTTCTTTCATGGCTGTATTCCAATCGAATTTAAAAACATCAGGATTTTCATTTAACTTCCTTTGAACCTCTTTTTTCACTTTCAAAAATTCTTCTTTATAATTTTTCTTATTATCTTGTTCAACTCCCTTTATTAATGGAATCTTGCCAACCCTGGATTCCTCCTCTCGCTCAATACGTGGAAATTCTGCAGACATGACAGCCTCGAAATATTTTTCTTTTAAGCATATTTCTTGCTTGGCTTTCTCCAACTTTAAATACCTCTCATTCTGCTGTACGACTACTGGTAATCTTCTTTCCTCTAACTTCTTCGGTACAAATCCTTTCTTCTTAAGGAGAATTTTTTTCATCCTTTCGTAATCCCGCGTTTTCCAGATCACATCTTCAGATTTTTTTATCATGCTAGCTTGCAACTCAGCTTCTTTTCTGGCCAATTCTTCTTGTTCCTTCTGAAAATTTTCTCTGGCTTCTTGATGCTTTCTTTTAGCATCCTCAGAATCTCGAGATTTTGTCCTTGAGACCGCATTGGGGTTGATTTTGAGAAAATCAGATTCCCAGAGAAAGAAATTCCTTTTTCTTTTAATTTCTCTCCAGACAAATTCCTCTAACCATTCGACTCTTTCAAGAGATTCTTCTTTGGATTCTTTTGGCTCTATGAATATTCGGAAGGCCCCGTTGTAATCACAAATTCCTATAATTCTAGAAGAGAGGCGAGGATATAGTCCTGTTATGGTCCCCCCGGAGATAAGCTGTAAAAGAACTGGGTCTTGAGTTTTCCTTGTGATATCCCAAATTTCAAGTTCGCCATCGATTCTGGCCAATAAGAACATTCCTGCTCTATTGCTCCAGCAAGAAGAAGTATAAGAATGAGATCTCCTTCTCCATAATAACGGAGAGTCCAGGTAATCGTCCTTCCAGATTGCAAAAACTGTCCCTCCAATGGTCAATATTACATCGTCCAAAAATGGACACCTGCGATTTATAATTTATTATTATCATTTTAAAGTAGTGCTGTGTGCTTTGATCAATTAATCGTTTAACAACGGACAAGCGAACAAACATGGTCAATTAACCAAAGATTAATCGAATAAAATCAAGCAAAACAGCTAAAACAAGTAAACAATTAAAACAAATTATCGAAATTATCGATCAAAGAATCAATCACCCAATGTGCCTAAATGGACAAAAATTTTGAATTTTTTGCTGAATTTATTTGATTAACCATTAGCTTATTTAACCGTTTGTGTTTCTTTTAATGTTTTAAACGAATAAATGGTTGAAGAATACAACACTAATTTTTAAGTATTAAGAATCAAATAAATGGTTATTAAAATTGTACAGTTTTAAATTGTGTGTTTCAGAATTTTCAATAGAAATTTAAAAGGGTAATAATTTTGAATTGACTTGCGAGTGTCAAAATTACGGATTTTTTGTGAAAATGTGGCGAACATATGAGAATAGCTTAGGTTAAATAATAACAATTATAAATCTACATGAAGCATTGGAGAATTGGAAGTAGTTGGTAAGAGATATATGTTGAGCAAAATAAAATAACTAAAATAGTTTAGGATAGTCTAGGATAGTCTAATGCAATTGTACCCTACTGTCCAGGAAAGGAAAGAGGAAGATTTTTGAAAAAAAGTAAAAACGGGAAAGTAGGAGAATAGGGGAAAGTCACTTAAGCCTGGAATCTGGTTAACCAGTCACGACAAAGAAATAATACAAAGCAGTACTATATTAATCATAATACAAGCAGTCTCTACTACCTTGAAATTTCGAGTACAGGACCATCATGAATGCAGGAATGACTTATAAAATTGCACATCTCCAAACTGGAATCCTCCGTTCCAAAATCTTGTCCCTCCCAAGAACAACAGATCAGTTCACCTTCAAATGTTGCAACCAGAAAGTTCTTCAGTTGTTTATAAGTTCTTTCATCCAGTTCTCTAGTTCCTTGATTTTCATCTTTGATTAGAGGAATGCAAATATTCAAAGGAGAGAACCTCCAAGACTTTTTAGGATGCTGAATTATAATTTGATAAACAGGTCGAAGTATACCATCCAGTCTTTTTGGATCAAAAGGTTCAAGGATGTCTGTTTTTGGAGTCTTTGAAGTTGGTCTTGAATTTGCATGCCAGCGAAGATCCCAAATGGCTAATATTCCATCATCACACGCTGTTACAAATTGCAGATTTTTTCTACGAGATCTGTGTAAACTTCCATCGGAACGTATTTCGTACCAGGATGGTAACCAACGAATGTTTCTTATTGGCAGATTGTGCGAGGCTTCTTTGTTGGAAACTGCTATTGGATTTATAGTAGGTAATTCTTCACAATTTTGATTGAAATCTAATAAACCTCTGAGGTCCCATATTATGATTTGACCAGTGAAACTGCCCCCGATGAGAATATCTGGCTTATATGGACAGAAAGATACAACCTGAGTGATTTCGTAATTTGATAGTATCATTTTGGGACGAAGTGAGTCGGATAACGACCAGATTAGTACTCCATTATTAATAGTCCTATTGTTTGTGTTCACATTATTGTCTTTGTCATTATCGCTTTCATTATTAACATTTTCAGTAATACTTTCATTAGAACTTTCACTATCATGATCTTCATTGGCAACGTCATCAGGGTCATTATCCTTTAGATCACTATTCTCATTATCAGTATTATTCAAATTATCATTTGTGACTTCACTTCTAGCCAGCAGTTTCTCTTCTTCAAGACCTTTCTTCCCCTTCCCGTCTACATAACAAGTCGCAACGACATGATGTAAATTCGGATGCCAGCATGCGCTTGAGATAACTCTCATCTTACTGAAACTGAAATTAATTAGAGAAGTATCTTCTTGGTATGTAATCAGATTCGAGAGTCGTGGTTCTTGAACAATGCCTTGAGCAAGATTCGATATGTCGTCACTGTGTAAATTGATAACTTTATTGTATCTGATTACATCAATCATTTCCTCTATATGGTCTCCAGATGCTTTCCTTATATTATTTTCCTGATTTTCTTCACTTCCCTCAATGCTTTCGTGTGAAGATTGTTTGCTTCCACTTTTTCCACCTTCTTGCCTGTTTTCCTTTTCTTGAACTTCTTTTTCTTCATTTTCGGGAGTTTCTTTCTCCTGGAAACAGTCGTATTCGTATTGAGTCCACTCATTTTTTGGATGTCCCGGATATGTTTGGACACTATTTTCTTGGCTCATAAGATTAGTTTGAACGGCTTTGCAGATAAGCTGCATTTCCACGTTCTCGAAAACTTCGTACTGGGGAACAATCTTGATATACCTAGATAAGTTTTACATATGTGTACATTTTATATGCAATCGTCTATCTATATACTTGAATCGGCGAGAAGTTTAAATAAAATGAGTAAAGAGTTTCACTAATCCATCCCTGAAAATCTTTATTAATTTGATTTAGTGACAACTTTCTCACTAACTAATTTTTTTTATATTTAAATGCCTAAATTATAAATAAAATACAATTTGGAGGACTGAATTGAAGACACAAAAATTTTTTCTAAAATATTGTGATGCATTAGAAATTACTCCAGAAAATTCAACAAGCTAGTGATTTTTAAAATTAAATCGGTATAATACTTGTGCTCTAAAATCCTCTGAAAAACAACATATTTCGCCGGGTAGAATTTAATTGTGCACAATTAAAATAAATTTGTGCTATACGTTAGGGTCGACCGAAAAAACAAAAATCTTGAATTTTGATTATTGCTGGAGAAAATAGTTTTCTACATATCAGAAAGAGTCTTAATTAATTTTTTTTTAGATTTATAAAACAATATCTTCAGTTAGCAAAAACTTTTGGAAGCTTGAAACTTTGAAAACAGTAATATTTTAAAGATATTTCAATGTTCGGTCTTTCTTCATCGAATTACTTTTTACTGTATAATTCATTTATTTTGATGATATCGATTTGGCGTATATCACAAAGTGAAATAATATGTTTCAGGCTATAAAAAAAGTTCGTGCCGTGAGCCTCTGCTCTGTTATTTCGTATTAATTTGCAGATTATTTAAATGTTACTCAAGTTCGAAATTTCGATTTGGAAATAAAAATGATACTCTAAGACAATGTAACTACATTGGTGTCCCAACATTGAAATATATAGCAAAAGTCACTGCTTTTAAAGATTTAAACTTTAAACAGTCTTTTCGGACTAAAGATACCGTTTTAAAAATCTAAACCATGGGGACTCATTTTGATGCGTAGAAACAGATTTTTGCTAGCCATAGGCAGAAATAAAAAATAAATAATTTTTGCGGCCTCGACCATAAAAAACTATAAAAAACATCGACTGTTCTCGCGGCATGAAAATGTTTTTTAGCTGGGAAAATATTATTTTACTTTATGATAAGCCAAACCGCAATTATAGTTATTTTGTCTTTTCCTTCTAAAGTGACACGTATTTGTAGGTCCCTCAGAGTCCCTTAAAGGGATATTAGAAAAAAGTATGATTTTGTGCAATTTTTTATTATATTCGAAACTTCGATTTTTAAATAAAAATTGTGTTCTATGTAACTACATTCATCAACAGAATTTTTTTCTGGACTAAAAGTTTTTAAAAATCGTTTGTTACATCAAAATCAATGAATTTGAACCGTAAAAAGTAATTCGATGAAGAAATGGCGACTGAACATTGAAATATATCGAAAAAATCACTGTTTTTAAAGTTTCAAACTTCAAAAAGTTTCTGCTCACTGAAGAGATCGTTATAAAAATCTGGAAAAAAATTATGAAGGCTCATTATGACAAGTAAAATAAGATTTTTGCTAGCCATTATCAAAATTTGTGTTTTCGGTTCACCCTAATGCGCATATAGTTTATTTATGTACAGCGGCGGACTGGATCTCTGAGCGCAGGATGGGAAGCATGTTTGAGAGCACTTTTTTAACAAACAAAGAAACAAAAAGCGGACAGCAGATTATTTACTTTTTAACCCCCCCCCCCCCCTGTACACACACAGCCACATCGATAGATTATTTAAAACTATAAAAAATCGATCGGGTTCAATTGCTCAAAATATAGTGAATTCTGATTCCTTCAATTGTTTTAAATAAAGCAATTAAAATGATAAGAATTGATTCAATTCAAGGAAAATTATTAAATTTCATTACTTTATTAAGTTTTAATTGTATAATTAAAATTATTTAAAACTATAGAAATCAAATTGGTTCAATTGCGCAAAATATAACTAATTTAGATTCTTCAATTGATATTAATAACGCAATTACAATGATTGAAAAGTCAGCAGGGTGTTTATATATACTTATGTTATGGAGCGAAATTATTATTCTAATGTATTGAAAATGCAATGATAGGTCTTAAACTTTTTGTTTATTTACAAAATATTGAGAGATCTGGAAGAATATTTAAATTCAAGTCTTGATTGTAAAAGATATGTTTCGTTAATTTGAACATTTCAAACTTTAGTAATTAACTAGTAATTTTGTCAAATCCTGTCAAAATTTTCGCAAAACTTCATGTGTTTATACAAATATATTCGTACACAAAGCTGTTCTAGGGGCGTCCAAGTGTCCTCAGGGGCGCCACACCAACAGGGGCGAGGGTGGGCACCCACCCTGAGGGTCCACGCCAGTCCGCCGCTGTTAGTGCATAATTGTTACCGTCCAGAGAAAGGCTGGTGAAAAAACTTTGATGTGTTGGGAATTTTCATTCCTCGCACCCAAATATGCGACTAATCTGAATATACGGGTCTTCAGATGCGAAATTTCATATAATAGTAGGGTTTAAATAATTAATTAGAGTAAAACTCTGAGATAGGGTCCCCTGATATAGTTATTCTGAGAAGTGACGCCGCGCCGCAAGCAGGAGTAAAAGAAGCTGCGGGGAGTGTGCGATGATCACACAGGCATGCGCAAACAAAAGGGGTTTCATCCGAAACGGCACTCTATCTGCTTTGTTCCCCACTCCAGCCCCCAAACCGCCACAGTCTCTAAGTTTCACTGTATTTATTTAGTTTTCGGATATGCATCCCCAATTTATTAATTTCTGCGACGGGCAATTCACTCGGAAATCAAGAGTTATGATGCTCATTTAACTTGATCGAAATCTTAGAAATCAGTATGAACTCAATGGAATCAGCGACTGCAACTTTTAAAATGAATACAATCTTTTAAGATTAGTTAAACTTGGAGATCACAGTGAAATCATACGAAATCATTTGGTCTCAAGTGAATTCAAGACTGAACTCAGTGAAACGCAGTGAATTAACTGTGTTCAATAGTGGAAAGCGTAGCCACGTGTGAAGACTATAGCATTTACATGCGTCGACAGTATGCGCATTTATCTCGTTGGTTGCCGTGAAAGCCTGTGGAAGCATGTGTTCACTGTTGTGAGAGCTTTTAATGTGATAATTAAATTATTAATAATTTTTTGCACATTGAAGTAACTTAACCTCAAAAAGTATTTCATATATTAGATTTGATTTTATATCTTTTATACGATACCTACATTTTTTCAAATATTTTTCCGATTATTTGATAGTTTTATCAAAGTCCGGTCAATCACTGTACATGAATTTGTAACGCTTGAAAAGATCTTTCATTTTTTAAAAACAGTTGATCTAAATTCCAAATATCTGGTGTAGTCGTTAAAAAAATTATTTTAAAAATAAATATTGTTGTGTACATAACACCAAAACTCTTTCTTTTTATGCGTTTTGTATGGTCACTTACTCAGATAATTTTCTTGTCAAAAATCAGATATTTTAAAACATAATTTTTCTATTACTTTAAAAATCAAAATAATATTACAGTCGTCATTTCAAATCCAGAACGTTTATTTAAAAATTTTAAAACTTACAACAAACATTGATTCTTAAAATGTTTTTTTCAATTGAATTTTATCTTACTATCGATTATTACCAATTTCCAAAAAATGGTTGAATTTAAATCAATGATCACTTATTTTTTGGGGAAAAAATGGATACAAAAAGATTTTAATGGAAATTTTTCTAAAACAAATGAATATATTTCAAGATTATTTACCTATTTTCAATACTATTAACATTAGAGTTGTAGGCAATATTTTCTCCTAAAAATAAGCCTTAATTTATGATACTTAAAAATTTTGACAACAATTGATAAAAAGCGACGGTTACAAAAAAAATGAAATACAATATTTCTTTCATAAAAAAAAAAAAATTTCCTTAATAAAACATGTCTGAGAATACAACCACACAAAAAGGTTCCGAGCCAAAAAAAGGCGACCTGCATAGTATATTATTTTTTAATTTTCTGCTTACCAGTTTTTTTTATTCGATCTTGAATTTTTAGTCGAGGTTGTATTTTTCAAAATTAGCTATTTAGCATTTGAAATTATTTCTTTTTTTAACTTTTGAGTTGATATTTTTATAGCTTTCATGTTAAAACCCAAGTGCGAATTGCCGGAGCTTCATACACGGCCCAGTGTTGATCCAATTTTGGCAGTCAAAGGTCGGCTAAAGTTATTGGGCCAATATCGGCATTTTAATCGGCCCAGTGTTGAGCCAGTGTTGGCAGCCTATATTGTCTATTTCTATTTGCCGATCCTAAACCGATCTCATTTGTTTATAAAAAATTTAAGATTTTTGCTGCTCATAACAAAATTTTCATCTCACGGTGTTCCACGTTACTTTTAGAGAGAAACTCTGGATGAAATATGATGTAATTCTTATCATAGACATTGATAAAATATTTTTGCAAGTTTAGGTTACAAACAAAAATTGTTGTAAAAGTTTAAAATGATCAAATTCTAATATAATGGAGAACAACGTGAGATGAAAATTCTTATATGAGCAGAAAAATCTGAAATTGCTTACAAACAAATTATATTGTCATTAATAAATTAATTTTTTAAATTCAAAAGCATATTTCTATTACAGAAATTCATAAATAAAATCGTTAATGTTACAGTTGTTAATATTCGTTTAGCCTTTTACAGGAAAAATGTTAGTCATGTTGAAACATTATAATTTTCTTGTTATTAACTATTACAACAAAAAATTTTCACATCCTACAGTCAGAAAATACGTTTTAACATGAGAACTATGAAAAGATCAACTCAACAGCTTGAAGAAACAACTCCGAATGCTAAGTAGCCCAATTAGTAAAATTCAACCTTTACAGAAAAATCAGGGGCAAAAAATCTGGTAAGCGCAAAATTCCAAACTTTAGGATTTCGACTATTCTCGACTATTGACTTTTGACTTTACACACTTTTTGTGTGTCGCTGTGCTTTATAATATAATAGAATATTATTTCAATACTATAATTATATTATATTTCAAGAAGTTTAATTTATTTTATATAATGTCCTTAACATTGGATGAATAAGAAAATAAACTTATAGAACAGAAGTGAATTCAGTGAGTTAGTACTGAATTCCGCCGCCGAGAAGTGAATTCAACGGATGAGAACTGAACTCCTGTGCACTCACTCAAGCAGAGATAAGGTAGACTCCACTGAAGTAACGTGAATTCACTGCGGACATAAACTGAATTTAGCAAACCTTGCGTGAACTCAGTATTAACTCAGTTTAAAAAGAAAATCAGAAGAAATCGTTTGAAATCAGACGTGATCAGTGAATAAGTTCTAAAATCTTACTGTCTGATTTCCGAGTGAATTGCCCCTCCAATTTCTGTTAATGAATGATTAATAATTTTTTAATTTAATTTAATATGTACCCGTCTCTGGCATCATCTACAGTTCGATCCGAAAGTTCACGATGCTGCCGTAGAAGACAAATGGGCAAAGAAATTTCCACTTCATAATAGGGTCTCGCATTCTTCATAAAGGCCGAGTCAAGGTTATCTTCGCTACCTAAAGACCTCCAGGATCGAGGGGTTTTTTCAACTTTCATCCTTACATAATCAAGAATCCTCATGGTGACCCCTCTATTTCTTTTAATCATGTGATCACGAGCTTCCTCTGAAAGACAAATAAGAAACTTCTCTGAAGTCAGCTGCTTTGATGCATATCCAACAAGAAATGAGGAATCCTTATACAATTCAAGTTTTTCTTTGCAGTTTTTGAATGGAGAGCCGGATGTATTAGAGTGGCGTTTCACTATTTCAGAAGGCACATACGCGAATGGGTATTCCAGAAACACGTGTTCGTTTATTGAACAGCCCAACAGCCGCTGTATCTCCGGTTTGAGGTTTATATGTTCCACATCTTTGATATTTTCGTCGACAAACGACCAACTCGGAGGGCACTTATCCCCTTTTCCTAACATTTTTGTTGACAGAGTAAACTTGGGTTCGATTCTGTTTCTTATGGAATTCCTACTATCTACTATGGTCGACAACCTATATCATTGATCAAACAGGTTTCCCTGATGGGTGTCTCGTTTGGCGGGGTCTTTGAACTGAAGCTCGAGATTCGCTCTTTGACCAATAGAGTACATATATTTTGTTGATAGATTAATTGGAATGCAAGAAAAATATTATTATGAAAAATTGAAAAAATCTTTATATTTGAAGAAATGTCCTTTAAATGAGAAATATTCAGGTCAATCGATGTTGGGGAACTTATTGAAAACAAGAAACTACAGAGTTTTACTTGCCCATGAAACAAAAATAGTTACAGCTATATCAAATAATAATTTTTTAAACTTATTGAAATGATTCAAAATGCAACAGGTTTATTGATTCTAATCTTAATAGCTTTATAGTTTTGAAGCTTCTACATTTCTAAATTCGAAGGCTTTCAGATTGAAAATTTAAAATTAACCATTTTTTATAATTAAAAATTAATTTTTTCAAATCTAATAAATTATTATTAAAGCCGCAGAATTCTTTCAGAATATCAAATAATTCTTTATCTCTCAGTTCAGAAATATGGCGAAATTTCAATAATTTCCTTGCAAATTGAAAAGATTGAATACAGTTCTAATTTTCATTCAATTCTAATTGTCAAATTTCAAATTCGAAAACATTTAAGTCTGCCGATATCTAGATTGAAAAAAAGCATTTAAAATTGGTATACATTGCGAGACATAATTATTCAATGTTTCATAATTGCCTCGTATTTTTTCATAATGGCATTTTAATTTTTTACATAGTAGTTTTTTTGGGGGACTAACGTGGTACCATTAAGAGGATTTTTCATATACGAAATAATAATTTTATTTAAAAAAAGATGAAACTTTAAAATATAGGTTGTAGAAAGTTCCACACATATAATAGTATTAGGGCCTCACAACATTTTATTAAAGTATCATATGTTTTTTTTCTGAAATATAATATTTCCTATACGAAAAAATTTGTCAATAAGATGTTAATTCTTAAAATCAGACATTATACATAAAGTTAAAAAAACAGTTATAACACATTGAAAACATAGGTCTCTCACTGTATATATGAAAATTTAAAGAAAACATCTAATTCTGCAAAGAAGTTTGGGTAGAAGGTGTTTAACTGAAGCTTCCAAATTTGAACAAGTTTAGTTTCAACTTTTTGATTGATAATAATTTTAGTTGGAAACAACTTCTAAATTTGACGACGCCCGACGCTGTAAACGTTCGAATTCAATATTTAAATATGTAATAATTAAAGATCCATTTGGAGGCGTTTACAAATAATTTTACGGAAATAAATTACGGAACAGCTTTGACACTCAGAAAAATATTAGGTTGAATAAATGAAAATTTGGTTGAATCAACCCTATAATGTGGTTCTTATATGGACAAAAAAAATATTTGTTGGACTCAGACAATTTTTTGGTTAGTAAAATTTGGTTGATTATACCATCTATTTTGGTTGATCCAAGCACATATTTTAGTCGGTCAAATAAAACTTTGGTTTAATTTCAGCAAATACTTGCTCCATCCAAAAGAATATTTTAGTTATTTCAAGTAAGTATTGTTAATGGTCTAAGAAAATATTTGGGTTCATTTAATTACTAAATATTACAAGACGAGAAAATTTCACGACAACACATTTCGGGAATATAAATTGTGCAGAATCCTTTGTTCATTTGATTCCCAAAATCGTGTTCCTATTTTATAAAAAAAAACTGCCCGCTTTGCGTGCACATTCGAATAGCGCGCTGCGCGCGCGGCTCGCTAGTTTGAGCGCACCTAATGCGCGCAACTGTTCATTCTCGCACTTCGCGCTCAAAAATACGAGATGTGTTCAAAAAGTAAGGTGACTTTTCAATTTTCGCGGGCTACGTACATTCAAGTTTTAAATTTTTTGTTTTGTTGTGTTGGAACACTCAATGGAGCAAAGAGTTTGCATTAAATTTTGTGTGAAAAATGGAATCCAGTGCTCTAAAACTCTTAAAATGTTGACAATTGCATACGGTGAGTTTACTCTGAGTAAGAAAAATGTGTGTAAGTGGTACAAGCTGTTCCAAGAAGGCCGAGAGGATGTCGAAGACGAACCTCGCCCTGGACGTCCCAGCACGTCAACAACAGATGAAAACGTTCAAGCAGTGAAAGAAATGGTGTTGAAAAATCGCCGAATTACCATCAGAGAAGTTGCTGAGTATTACCTTCAAGTTATGCGCCGTTTACGAGAGGCGATACGCAAAAAACGTCCGGAACTTTGGAAAAACAATTCGTGGCTTTTGCATCACGATAATGCACCTGCTCATTCATCGTTGCTTGTGAAAGATTTTCTGACCAAAAACAGCACCACAATCATGCCTCAGCCTCCATATTCACCGGATTTGGCCCCCCGTGACTTTTTTCTTTTCCCAAAACTGAAGAGACCCATGAAAGGACATCGATTTTCAACGATTGAGGAGATAAAAACTGCATCGCTGAAAGAACTTAAGGCTGTACCACAAAATGATTATTAGAAGTGCTTCGATGATTGGAAAGAGCGTTGGCACAAGTGTATTATATCTGAGGGGGATTACTTTGAAGGGGACAACATAAATATTGAGAAATAAATGAATATTTGTCGAGAAAACCATAAAGTCACCTTATTTTTTGAACACACCTCGTATATTTATCTCGTGCTCCGCGCTCGGTCTTTACATTACCCTCCACATTTGTGCACAGACTACAATGCGAAATTTTCTACATTGTATGTTAAAAACTATTATATCAAATCCCTATTACAATTTCTTTTTGTGTGTACCTTGGTTTGGCACTGCTTATTCAGATATTGCAAAATAATGTTCACATTTTATTTTTCCTGATCCTAATAGGACCC
>NC_046662.1:94782534-94786321 GCF_010883055.1 Belonocnema kinseyi
AAATTATATTAAACATTGTAATTCAAACCCCTCATAAACCACAGTCATAAAGTCAAGCTGAACCTTTTTTTTTAATTTGACATTAAAGAAGGTTCTCAAAGCACCCACGGCCTTGGCGATTACATTCTCATTGCCATAATCGCGCTTCGCGCTCTACTGTTATATCATACAGGTTCTAATTCAAAAAAATGTGGGCTTATCGGAAAATTCGGCTAAAATAGTTTTAAAATATATTTGGTATCCAGTGAAAATTTTATCAAAATAAAAAATTTTATTTGGATAATTTCCAAGTCTTCTACCCATCTATAAGAAACTTTGACAAAAACTTATAAAATTTCAACAACAAAAATTTCAAAATTTTGAAAATGCACTCAATTTTCTAATTTTGGTTCGAAATATCTGATTAACGAACTTAGCCTTTATTTTGGGGACCTTCAGAAATGTTTCAAATGCGGACTCGATTTGACAAATCCTTGCAAAGTTAACGTATCTACAACATTAGTAGCGTGCAACAATAGTTTGAAATGTATTAGGTATCTACTGAAAATTTTGAATAAAATTTTTGGATTTATGAAAAAAATCATTTTTTCTATTTTTTGAAATTTTTCAAATTTTCGAAAAGTATATAACTTTTTTAATTTTCATAAAAATAAAAAATTTTATTTAGATAATTTGCAAGTCTTTTATCCATCTACAAGAAATTTTGACAACAATTTATAAAATTTTTTTAAAAATTCAAAATTTTGAAAATGCTCTCAATTTTTTAATTTTTCTTCAAAAGTTAGCGTAGCTACAACATCCAGGTAACCATACATACAGACAGGCAGACAGACAGACACCGATGAAATTTTATGGTTTTCGGATTCTGTGAGTGCCGAAACGTAAAGATCCGTTAAAAACCAGAGATTGAAAATTTGGACGATTACACTACATTCTCAGGAATGAGAATGTAAAAATCTAATCGTGTAATTTTAGGTAATTCAACAGATTCAAATAATATTGCTTACTTTTCACCTAATCAATAAACCCCAATCGATTCTGTTTCCAGACCACTTATTTTGACAAGGACCACCGAAATTCAAACGCAAACAGATGATATTTTTCTGTTTTTATCCCGACAATACGAATTCTCGCACGTGGACTATCAACTCGAAATTAAATATACACGTGATTGTACCAAGTCTATGCGTCCGTAACATTTAAGTATCTTAACAGAATATTTTTATTCAATCAGCCAAATATTTTCCTTGTTTCTAGTAAAATGCTCTCTTAAATTATTTGGTAGATCCAACCAAAGAATTTGGTCAAGTGAACAAAAATTTTGTTCATTTCACTAAAAGGATTTCTGAAATCAACTCAATACGGTCAACAAAACTATACGGTTTAATAAAGAAAATTTTTTCCGGGAGCAGGTGTGGGCACGATCTATATTATATGCAGGTGGAGCAAACCGATACTATTACGCATAATTTTGAAAATCAACCCTATAGGAAATCCATGCATCCAAAATGTTAGTATAATGCAGTCCTCACACATTTTCTGCGCTATTCCCCTCTTTTCCCGTTTTTTAAAGAATTCCAATTTTCTCTCTTTTTTTCAAAAAAACTTCCCCTTTTGCTAATTTTTTCGCTTAAAGCGGAATCGAATTATTATAATAAAAGAAAATCAAACTGTTTTTTGATGAAAATTAAGTATCTTTGGTTGAACAGTCTACTGTCATATGTTTTTTTCAGAATTCATCCCTTTTGGTTAAAAATTAATTTATTTTGTTGAAACTTCAACTAATGTCTTAAAAATTCATCTGTTTGGGTTAATAATACAACTGACTTTGAAAGAATTCGTCTGTTGAAAATTGATCTTTTGTAGTTGAAAATCAACTTTCTTATAGAAAATTCATCTTTTCGTATTTAAAAATAAGCTATTTTGTAGAAAATTCGTGTTTTTGGCTTCCAAATTCAGCATTGATTTGTCTTTTTGGTTAGAAATTTGATCTCATTTAGTTGAAATTTAATCCTTTTGGTCAAAAATGTAAGCGTTTTGTTAAAAATTATTCATTTTTGGTTGAAAATCCAAATAATTGGTTGATTGTTGAAATATCTTGTTAAACATTTTTTTGAAGAAAATAGGAATTAGGACTTTTAAATGCTTCGTATATTGAATTCAATGTGGTACTTACACTAATTTTATTTGAAAGTATTTGTTCCCATATTAATCCCTTATTTTTATGAAAAGTTACCCTATCTCCACTGTTATAACGTTACGGTTTTTGAATCACATAAAACAATTGCAATAACGTTAAAAAGACTTGAATATCTGTATAATTAGATTACTATTTAGATTTTTCTGCATGCAGATTTGTCGACAGATAACAAGAATTGAAAATATCTAAATCCTTTAGTTAAGCGTTTTGATCTTTTAAATTTCTGTCAGAAGTGTTGAGAAAAGTGTACATTTAAGTTATTTATCGAAAAATATAAGAAAATTGTAAAAACTCATTTTATTAAATTTTGTTAGCGTTTTTTTCTTATTAAAATCGTTACTTAAAATCTTGGGATGATTTTAGTTCACGATTAACTATTAACGGAAAAATTTTTAAAATACATAACCAAATCTACGGGTTATTAATATATAAGTATATTAAAATAAATTGTGGAAACAAAAGAAAATATTTAAAAATTGAAGATATCTACTATTGATTCAAAACACTGTAAAAAATTACGTTTTTTATGATTTTCCTATCATATACGACGCAGCTTTTATTACGCTTTAATTTTTTAGCACAGTATCATTTCCTTATTGCAAATTCCATGCTGAGGTCCAACGGAAAACCTAGTAAGTGATATTCGCCATTGTGACTATTTTTAGGCATACATGCATGGAGAAATAATCTCTATGGCAAATGCAACTTACTAGGTTTTTACGTTGGACAGCAGCATGTTGTTTTAATTATCTTTTTTTTCATATTAAACTTGTAATTATAATTCAGGTGTTTCGGGTACTAGTAAAAATTCTCTGATCAGAAATTGGCGAAAATGCTGAATATATTTGTTACAAATTTCGTAATATTTCATCACACAAGTTTAATTAAATTTAAGGAACTCTCTACCATTACGGAATTTTCCGTGACTATTTTTATTTAAAATTCTGTCTGCTGTTTTTCTTATATTTATCTAGTGTCTATTAAAGTCATCTATATAACTGTAAAAATACCTATAGAGAATAGAGCTACCACTTCAAACATAAAATTATAATATAAACATTTCGATCTTTTTCTCTGAAGGGGAAACATTTTCCTTAACTTCTTATGTTATATTGAAATTTGATAGAGTTGTCAAATATTTATAATAATAAATTTAAAGTTTCTCCAACTCGTTTGGGGCTAACATTAAGGAAAATACTGTAATGCTAGCCCTAGCGCTATACTTGACCGTTTAGTTTTGCAGAAAATTTAGTAATACAAGTCAATGCATAAAATTTAACTAGAAGGCGGATTATAACTGCGTCATTTTGTAGTATAGAAGCTGTCAAGTTTATTGTGAGAAAATAAATAACGTCACATAAAATCAATGAAACTTTAAATATGCTATTACAAATATTTGACAATTTTATCAAATTTCAATGTAATGTAGATTGAAATGTAGATCGAAAATGTAGATGGAAATTTTTACATTATAATTTTATTTTTAAAGTGGTAGCTCTATACTCTAGAGGTTTTGTCACACACACGCGCGCGCGCGCGCGCACACACAGAGGAAGCGAGAGAGAGAGAGAGAGAGAGAGAGAGAGA
>NC_046662.1:94786331-94792363 GCF_010883055.1 Belonocnema kinseyi
GAGAGAGAGAGAGAGAGAGAGAGAGAGAGATGGATGGATTTAATAGACGCTAGAGAAGTATAAGAACAACAGCAAAAAGAATTTTGATTAAATATAGGTACATAGAATTCACACGATTCGAGGTTTCTGATGCTGAAGTTATAATAATAGGCCTCGAGAGCGAATTGTGAGTCATGAAATCATTCGTAACTAGAGAACGAGCTAGAGAAGGAATGTCATATTTGGAATAAGGAATGCACTAGGAGGTGTGAACGATTGGAACCCTGAATCGGCAAATAGTGGAAAGAATTTTACTTTCACCATCATTGAAAACAAGGCGTTGTTGTGTCTACTCACTTGCTTATGATTTGTTTTAAAGACTTCTCTCTATTTCTAACATTCTCTCTATATATGTATAAGTACATCATTATAAAACAGTAAATCGACATATTAAAAAACTCAACGTTTTTCTTCATCTTCAAATTTCATAAAAACGTTGCAGACAGTTGATTACTAGATTAATGAGTTATGACTCCGGTCGCAATGGTCACAAGACAACGCATTTGCCAATTAGTTGCAGCGTTTTTATCAAATTTTGTTACAAAAAGTTCATGAGGTTTTTCTGCCTTGGAAAAGAAAATAAAGATTTTGTTGGTGCTCAGTAAATCAATTTATTTCTTTAAAATCGAGTACATTTGGTTAATTTAGTAAATACTAATATCTCGTAAAATGGTACAGTCTTGAAATAGATCATTTTTCAATGGCAAACTAGAATAAACATAGTATATATATCAGCCTTAGAACATGCACCCAGAAAATGATTTCGTTGAATGAAAAAAATTTTGGTTCAATCAACCCTCGAATATGGTTATTATATAGAACAAACAATATTTGGTTAGCCAAAGAACATTTTTTGATTAGTAAAATTTGTTTGATTATGTCACATCTTTTAGTTGATACTAGAAAATATTTTGGTTGGTCGAAGTAAAATTTTTGGTTAATGCAAGCAAATACTTTGCTCGATCCAAGAGAATATTTTAGTTACTTCAAATAAGGATTTTTGCTCATCTAAGGAAAGAGTTTGGTTAATTTACCCAAAACTTGTAGTTCATCTAATCATAAACGACCCAGAAAAATGTACATTGTAAATGGCTTACCATGGAATTGTGTTAGCTTGTGTAAATTATTTACAAGTTTATTAAACGACTAAAATATCATAGGATTAGAAAATTCCATGGCTAGACATTTTTAATGTAAATTGTGCCTGATCCTTTGTTTATTTGATTAAAAAATGCCTTCTTTTTCTTTATTATCAAAAACCTAATCACGCAATGGTAGGCACATACAAACATTCAAGTAATGTTACGTATTTTTCACATAATCACTTGAATGTATGATTCTAATAAATTGCTCTTTTAGAATATTTGGTAGATTCAACCAAAACATTTTGTTAACTCGATACGATATTTTCTAAAAGCAACAAAACGATTTAACTAAAAACTTCGATTGATTGAACCAAACGAATTTGGTGAACTAAACGAAAACTTTTTGTTTTTAAAGTTTTAACCAAAATATTTTCTGAAATCAACCAAATGCGTCCAATAGCATGGTTTAGTTGAATAAAGAAAAAAAAATTCTGTTTGTGGTTATTATATGTACAAAAAATTTGGATAACCCAAGAAAGTCGTTTGAATAGTAAAATTTGGTTGATCATACTATATATTTTGGTTTATTCAAGTAAATATTTTTGTTTAATCAAGTAAAACGTTTAATTGGTCCAAGACAATATTTTGTTTGATCCAGGACAAATTTTGGTTAATTCAAATAAGCGTTTTTTCTCGTCTAAGAAAAGATTTTGGCTGATTTAACAAAACTTATAGTTCATCTAACCATAGAAACCCATCACGGCTTGTGTATTGTAAATAACTTACAATGAAGTTGTGTTAAACTGCAAAAATGATTTAGCGGTCCCACCTAAACGTTAATGTGGATATCGTCTTCTAAGAAAATATAGCTATGTCAACTAAATTTCTAGCTGTTTTAGCTAAATTTGCCATCTAGAAATTATGTGAAATATTTTTAGGTAGAAAAATGTAGCTAAAACCGTAGATATTTAGTTAAATTAGCTACCTTTTTTTAGAAGACAAAATCCAGTTAAAGTTTTAGCTGGGACAGCTAAACCATTTTTTCAGTGTATCTTATGGGAATAATTTTGAAGTTTATTTAACTACTTAATATAACAAGACGATATAATTTCATGGTAAGCGATTTTTAATATACATTGTGATATTGATTCTTAAAATGATTGGAGAGAAATGCACATTTTACAAATCCTCAATCGATTCGGTTTTTGGATCACTTATTTTGATATCAAGCGCACATGCATCTGTTACTTTTAGGATGCGATTTCAACCAAATATTTGGATTGCATCCACAAAATCCTGTACTCGATTCCACTGAAATGCTCTCTTAATTACTTAGGTAGATTCTACAACAAAAAATGTGTTGAAACAATCAATTTTTTCATAATCAACCAAATAATTCAACCAAAAACTTTGATTGATTAAAGCAAACGAATTTGATCAACTGAACTAAAGTTTTCTTCATCTAACCAACTTTTTTTCTAAGATCAACCAACTGCGGTCAATAAGAGGATTTTGTGGAATGAGAAAATCTTTTTTTTATGATCTATTTTCTCAAAAATTTTGTTTGAACATTTTTTTACTTAATTTTGTATACTTTGTGTATATATATCGTAGCCCACTAGCAGAACCAGTCGATCAGTCGACTAACTGGCCAGTTAGCTAATTGGCGCTGAATAGCCGACTATATAATTGCACCTGCTCACGTTCGTCTAGACCAGGGCTCACCAAAAGGCAGACACTGGCTGCATTGGCTGCTAGTGGCAGTCAAAAGACTAGGTCAAACTGGCCCTAATAAATCTTGTCGTTCGACTGGTTTCTAGCCCTGCACGGTCATTATAACTCCCGCTGCGCCGGGCTTGGAAGACATTATCCTTTCCAAAAATGAAATACAAATAGAAAAAAATATATCAGCGTTTGATTTAATAATATAAAAATAAATAAAAATGTTTTATTGAATAATATTTATATATTTCACACAATTGAAACAATGTATAATGATAAAATGTTTAGATGATATTGTTCAAATTTCTTTAATAAATATTTATTAAAATAAGCTATAGCTATAATATGACTATGTTATCTATTAATACTTAATGATTAATAGGTAGTTACAAAATTAATAAGAAAAATTAATATAATGCTTGAAAGATTTAAGCAAATACTATATTTTATTGCAAGTTTTATAATAATTACTGTAAATAAAAATATTTGTATAAAAAATGTGGCATATTTCATTATTTCTTGAATGAAATAATAAGAATGAGAAAAATTTATATGGACAATTGTCAAATTCTACAATTCAAATTCTAGTTCACTTGACCTATAAAAATTCAATTTAAATAGAAGGTGAGCGTATTAAGATTAAAATAAATTTTTGCAATCAAAATATGAAGTATAGATTTCAGTGACAAATATTTTTTACTCTAAAGCAGATTTCTTTCTCTATATATATTTATTGTAAACAATTTTGGTTCTATTGCACAGGAACAATTTCAATTCATTTTTGTTCTAATTTAATTTAATTTAATCAGTGAGTATAATTTTACGTAATACTATTGAAAAAGAATAATAATAATAATTATTATTGAATATAATTATTATTAGGAGTAATTATCAAAATGGAATGAATGTTTCAATTAAAAGTTATATCAAATATAATAACTAATCCTACGGTTGAATAAATATTAAAATATCTACCTCCTCTTTAATTAAATTAAAATTTAAATTCAATTTCAATTGACTTTCAGTAACTTGCATCTTTCATTTTAATATCAGATTTTATGTAAGCAAGAACTAGAAATAAAGACAGAAATTAACATTTAAACACAGATAAAAGAATTTTTTTAGTGGTATTAATTGCAATTTTCAATTTTAAAACTTCCAAAGAGAAGAAATTTTGAAAGTAAGTAACTTAAATTAAAGGATTTTTTATTGTGAATTAGCAAAATCAAGAACTCTTGAATTTTAAAATAATGACAATTGAACGATATGTAGTGTGCAAGAGTTACAATCGACAACTGCTTGATCTTGAAGATATTTAAACTGAAATCCTTATATTTTAATGATTTTAAAGATGAGTCAAAGTTATCAATTCTAAGAATTCCAAACTTAAGAAATTTCAAATAAAAATTGTGAAAATTATAGAATTTTTAATTGTAAAACTAAAAACTTACCTAATTTGTAATTCTAAATTCTCAAAATAAAAAAAACTCTTTAATTTAAAAGATTGACAATTTAAATTTCGAAAAAGTAGAAATGAAATCTCTTGAAATTTGAAGATTCATAAATTAAAATTGTTGACTTTTGATGATTTCGGAAATCAAAAGTCAAGTTTTCAATTCTAACTGTTTTAAAAACAAGAAAATTTGATATTAAATCATCAAAATTAAAGAATTTTTAATGGAGAGTTTAAAAAATTAAGAATTCATATATTTGAATACATTTATAACTCAATGGTTTACTCTTTAAATATGAATCAATGAAATTTCACTGATTGTGAGTGAAATTTCACTGATAAAAATAGCCTCTCTACTGGAATTGTTTAAACTCTTAAATCGCCTATATTCAAAATTTTTTGTATGAAAGCTTTGAAGTTTGAAAGCTTCTATTAAACAGTTGAACTAACATCACAGTAGCTTCAATCTGCTCTTCATTTACAAGTATTAAATTTTTTAAATAAAACCAACACAAAATCTTTCCAGCAACTTAGATAAATTATTTTTTAATCTTTATTAAAAGTTTGTACAAGATAAAGGAGACCGATAAGAACGAAGAAAAAGATTTTGGCGACAGTCGTTTTTCTTTTTTTTTAATGAATTTTCATTTAAAATTTTCCAAATTTTTTCTCCTTTTAAAAATTTTATGACAGCTTCAATTTTCAAGGTAAATTTAATTCACTTTCTCAATTAATAATAAAATTGAAATTGGAAATTAAATGTATTGGAAATTCAAGTAAAAAGGTTCAGACCCCCGGCGTGAACGACGATGAGACGTAATTTACCGTGACCGTAAGCCTTCGCTCGATTCCTGGAAAACGAAGAAAAAAATGACAGAAAAAATTGGTTAAATCGTGATACCAATCTTGAAAAATTGGAGCGTTGGTCTAGTCTAGACCAGCGATTCCCAAACTAGTGCCGCCGGCCGACGAGGCTGCCGCCGGCAGGGGGATAGCACCCCGGGCCGGGCAGCCCCCGAGGGGGAATCCAGCTTGGGCCTAGCCACTCGGCAGCCCCCCGCTATGAGGACCCTTTCATTGTCATGAGATTTAAGTCTGTTTCAATAACTAAAATCCTAAAAATATGGCTCAATTCAATTCTAATTATGTGAATCATTTTGCTGATGTAATTTTAAGAAAATGAAAAAAAAGTTGATGAAAATCGGTTAAAATTTCGAGTAATTAAGCATATCGTTAAGAACACGCAAAATTGCAAGAACTGTCAGCTGGCATTGAAGATATTAACCGATTTTCATCAACTTTCTTTTCATTTGCTTAAAATTAGATTAGGAAATTGATTCAACTAATTAAAATTTAATTTATTAACATATTAACACATTTTAATTTTTCTCAACCGGTTCTAATTCTCTCGCGTGAAGTATGGTGCGTCAAGCAGTGAAGCAGTCAAGTGCCTCCCCCCCCTCCTTGGCGGCAGGGTATTGTAAAAAAATGTGAGGGTGGCGGCCCTGCCGCTCCCCAGAAAGTGCATAAAAAATTTGGGAATCGCTGGTCTAGACCAGTGGTCTGCACGCTCTTGCCCTGGGCAGGGTAGCCTGCCCTGGCTGCCCTGTGACCTACTCTCAGGGCAGTACCTGCGTGCTTGGCCAGATCATTCCTTTCCTCAGGGGTCCTTTGTTATAAAATGGGAAAAAATGTGAGATTAAAAAATTCGTAATTTTGCGATCAGTGACTTA
>NC_046662.1:94792463-94793815 GCF_010883055.1 Belonocnema kinseyi
GTTATAACATCAATTTGAAGTTTCCCCCTTGTTCAAAATTCAGCTGTGAAAATACACTTTTTTATTTAAAAAATAAATTACTTTCTTCTTTTGAGCAATAAATATAGCGCTTACAGACGCAGTTTTAATATTGTTCATTATTGTGTTTCTTATATATAAAGACTCCAAATATTCTAAACATGTATACATTGAACAATAGAATTTAAAGAATTATCATTTTTAATTTCAGGTTAATACTTGATGCCGTTGTCAATGTTACTGTCACATGATATCAGAATTAAACCTATGAAGAATAGCCATAAGGAGACCAAACTAGTGGATCTAAAAATGAACACTTCTGTTGCTAGAAGTACGCACACACACACACACACACATGTGCAAAATCACTCTTACGTACAGTTCAAAACTTCCCGAGCGTGTCGTGCCAACCGCATTAAAAAAAAATGGCTGCCGATGTGAACGCGAGTCAAATATAAATAAATAATGATTGAACAATTAATAGTTTGTGAATAAAGGAAAGAATGTTAAAATTAAAAATCGCTGTATAAAAACGAAAGTTTCCAACAAGTGTGGTTTCAAGTGTAGTGTACAAGACTTTCAGAGTGGTATAAGTTGTATGTTCATTGTTTTTGTTACGAACGTGTCGAATACCTGTCGCATGCATAGCGTTGGTAAAAGTAATTTGATATTTTCATAAACATACTACCTACCTCTTCCATGGCGAATAATTTTTTATTCCACAAACATTTCAAAAATCCTGTCTGATTATCAATTATTTATTTGTTTAAGCGACCTGTCAAAACAAAACAATGGAGGCGGCCATATTTTTTTTAAAGTGCGGTTGGCACGCCACGTTCGGAAAGTTTTGAACTATACGTAAGTGTGATTTTACACATGTGTATGTGCGTACTTCTGGCAACAGAAATGTGACCGTTTTTGGTGAAGTCCATGCATCACAGATTGATCTCCTTATATCTATTCTCCATGATTAAACCAATCAACCGCTAATGATGTTCATAAGATTTTGATAATTTATCCTAAAAAGCTGGACACGTAGCCGATAGCCGTAGCCATTAGCTAATTTACAAAATGTTGTTAGTACAACAAAACTTTCCTACTCTACGCAAAAAAGTAATTATATAGCTAAATTTACATTAATGAAACGCATTCTTTGAATAAAATCAAATTTCATTTCAATACAAAAGGAGAAATTAAAGAAATAGTTTCCACATCAAATTTTAAAAAATATATATTTTCCTTGAATACATTTTTTATAAATATTACATTTTAATTGTAATTGTTGCGTATTTAGGCATCTATCTATTATAGAATAAAATACAAGCACAACATAT
>NC_046662.1:94793915-94795499 GCF_010883055.1 Belonocnema kinseyi
ATTTTCAAATCGCTAATTAAAAAATTAAAAGTTTTAAAATTTCCTTACTTTGACATGCCTGTGGACAAAAGACCCTTGCTGGAGTAAGCTCACTCACATTAAAGTACATGAATAGACCGAAAAGTCGTAGAAAAAATTAAGTCGTATGGAGCCTGACCATACCTGAAAATGAAGCAAAAAGTTTGCCGACCACTGGTCTAGACCAGTGGTCGGCACGCTCTTGCCCTGGGCAGGGTAGCCTGCCCTGGCTGCCCTGTGACCTACTCTCAGGACAGTACCTGCGTGCTTGGCTAGATCATCCCTTTCCTCAGGGGTCCTTTGTTATAACATGGGGAAAAATGTGAAATTAAAAAATTCGTAATTTTACGTTCAGTGACTTAAAAGTAATATATTTGGCATCTACGTATTGTTCCGATTCCAAAGACATGATTATCAATATATTATATCAATATGATAATCAATATATTGATTATAAACTCCTTCAAATTTTTAACTTTTGTAGGCAAGTAATATATCATTGGAATCGGAAAACTTTGTAGATGCTGATAATGCTATTTTCAAATCGCTAATTAAAAAATTAAAAGTTTTAAAATTTCCTTACTTTGGCATGCCTGTGGACAAAAGACCCTTGCTGGAGTAAGCTCACTCACACTAAGGTACATGAATAGACCGAAAAGTAGTAGAAAAAATTAAGTCGAGTGGAGCCTGACCATACCTGAAAATGAAGCAAAAAGTTTGCCGACCACTGGTCTAGACCAGCGATTCCCAAACTTTTTATGCACTTTCTGGGGAGCGGCAGGGGCCCCACCCTCAAATTTTTTCACAATACTGGAACCCAAGTGAGACACTGGACGCTAGTCGTTCGTCCTCGGTTGCTTGCTTCGCTGACCTTTTCGTTGTTAGAAAATTAGAGCCGGTTGAGAAAAATGAAAAGTTGGTTAAATATTAAGCAATAGAATTTTAACCCTTAAACGGCCAAAACGCCACTACCGGTACACTGCTTTTCAACGGCCAATAACTAAGACTATTCGACACTAGAAAAAATTGAGACACATATATTTTTATTGCTTAAGATCTCCTCTTTCCGACGGCGCGGCGCCACTGAAATTCCTCAAAAAATTTATTTATTATCCCAAAATGCAGTTTAAACAAAAAAAAAAACGTGATTTTTCGCCTATTTTTTTTGTGAACCATTTTCCAAAGCTTTTCGAGTCTGTAATTAACCTGGAATCTCACTAACCGGTGGAATAAATGTCTAAACTTTGAGAATCCATGGTTCAAAGATCGATTTTTCGTTTTAGTATTTTCAAAATGGCGTCTTAATGGCAAAATTTTTGTGAAAACATTCATGAATTTTTTTACAATGAACGATGCGTTTTTCGGAAAAATCAACAAGAATAAAAAGTTGTTGTAATCAGCCAAGGAATACGCCTGAATTTTTTCGAAGCGCTTTGAGCAAAAATTTGGATTTTGCATATGAATAATTTTTGGAAAATTCAAAATTTTGCTCAAAACGCTCCGGAAAATCCAGGCGTATTCCTCGGCTGATTACAAGAACTTTTTATTCTTGACAAATTTTCCGAA
>NC_046662.1:94795599-94796725 GCF_010883055.1 Belonocnema kinseyi
TAGTTTTCAATTTAGCTATACTATTCTTGTTGCAAATTTTCCAAATTACGGTAGCATTTGTAATTGATGATTCTATTATTCGTGAAAAAATTTTAAAATTCGTCTGGGGAATTCCGATCCCGAATTCTCGTTATCTGATGAATCATCTACATCAGAGCCAGAGTAATCTGGATTAGGTATGATGATACGTTCATCATTTTCATCGGAATCCCATTCCGATTCGGAGTTTGTTGCAATTTTTGAGGCTTTACGCTTTGGCATTTTTTTTTGCTGGGTGCACTCGAAAATTCCCAGGATGACAATGCGGTGAAGGTGTGGTTTGATGTCAAAGTGCAATAAAGGTTACGGAGTCGTTGGAAATTTTTTATTGAAAAACTATGCGCTTTTCGGAAAATTTGAAAAAAATAAAAAGTTCTTGTAATCTGCCCAGAAATACGCCTGAATTTTTCCGGAGCGTTTTGAGCAAAATTTTGAATTTTGCAAAAATTGTTCATATGCAAAATCCAAAATTTTGCTCAAAACGCTTCGAAAAAATTCAGGCGTATTCCTTGGCTGATTACAAGAACTTTTTATTCTTGATGATTTTTCCAAAAAGCGCATCGTTTATTGTAAAAAAATTCATGAATGTTTTCACAAAAATTTTGCCATTAAGACGCCATTTTGAAAAGACTAAAACGAAAAATCGATCTTTGAACCATGGATTCTTAAAGTTTAGACATTTATTCCACCGGTTAGTGAGATTCCAGGTTAATTACAGACACGAAAAGCTTTGGAAAATTGTACACAAAAAAAAAATAGGCACGAAAAATCACGTTTTTTTTGTTTAAACTGCATTTTGGGATAATAAATAATTTTTTTGAGGAATTTCATTAGCACCGTCGGAAAGAGGAGATCTTAAGCAATAAAAATATATGTGTCTCAATTTTTTCTAGTGTCGAATAGTCTTAGTTATTGGCCGTTGAAAATCAGTGTACCGGTAGTGGCGTTTTGGCCGTTTAAGGGTTAATAAGTTCCGTTAGATTTCTTAGATTATCAAATAAACGTTAAAAAAAGGTAGAAGAAAATCGGATAATAACTTCAAGAGTTATCGCACTTTTGTTGCATTCACAAGATTTGTAAATATTTC
>NC_046662.1:94796825-94799322 GCF_010883055.1 Belonocnema kinseyi
TTATTTGTTTAAAGAAAATGTTTTAGCGTTATACTCGTTCAGACCTATATATTCTGATTTTTTAAATTAAAAATAACTAATTTAATAATTACAAATTTCTCATTCATCAATTTTAATCTCATTTATGAGCCGAAAAAGGTTCGACCATCTCAGCCAAGACAAGGCTTGTTTTGAGACAAGTAAACGTCAAGTAAACGAAATATTTTGAGTCAAAATAATACAAAGAGTTTCTATTAGAAATGGTTAGCCATTTACAATTCAAAAATTATGTAGTTATGTGACACGAAGTGTTATTACGGAAATCTTTCTTTTGAAACATCACAGAAAAACTTTCTAAAAAGTAATTTTAAAGTAATGTTTTCAAAAAAGGTTGGTATTTAATACCAAAAAGATAAGTTTTCACATTTTTTTTCCGAAGTTTCTACCTAAATATTTAATTTTTTCGAAATAAATGAATTTTTAACCAAAATAGATAAATTCTCAAGGAAAAATATAATAGTTGATATTATTTCAACCAAAAAATATTTTAATTTGAAATTCAACAAAGTTGAATTCAATCAAGTCATGTTAGCTTTCAACCGAAATATTTGAATTTTCATAAAAAAATACTTTTTTTACGAAGAGATAAATTTTGAAAGAAAGAGCCGAATTTGGAGCCAATGAAGAAAAAGTTTTATTTACCACATTATAGAATTTTCAAGCCAAAAAGATAAATTTTCTAAAAAACAGTTGCGTTTTTGAACCGAAAATATGAAAAAAAAAAAAATTTTTAATCAAGTAGTTGAACTTTCTACCAAATTGAATGAATTTTTAATAAAATAGATCAATTTTCAACCAAAATATAATAATTGATGTTATTTCAACCCACAAATATTTCAATTTGAAATCAATCAATCAATGCACAATTGTGAAAGAGTGAATTAAATAATTAACTAGCTTCAAAAACTGCTCTTTCCGTTAAAAACTGGATAATTATAATTAAGAAATCTCTACACAATACGTGATAAAATTATTAATTTTATACTGAAAATTCTGTATAGTTCAAAATAGAACGTAACCGTATGTCAGTTTTTGAAAAAGTGATCTGCTTCTTAACGGCAGCAGTGACAACTGCGAGTTCTTCAGATAAATTGTAAATGTGAGACAAAAATATTCATATTGCCTCAATGTTTAATTATTTATAAAAGACAATCATATCCTAGGCCTATTGAGCAACATTGAAAAAAATTGTTTAGTTGTCCCAGCTAACCGTTTAGCTGGAATTCCGCCCTCCAAAAAATATAGCTGTGTCATCTACATTTCTAGGTGTTTAGGCTAAATTTGCCATCTAGATATTACCTAGAAAATTTTTACTAGATTATTTCTAGATGGCAAATTTAGCTGAAACAGCTAAAAATCTAGATGACATAGCTATATTTTCTTGGAAGACGAAATCCAGATAAACGGTTAGCTGGGACAGTAAAACTATTTTTTCAGTGAATATTCAGTATAAAATTAACATTTTTATCACGTATTTTGTGTAGTTTTCTTAATTATAATTATCCCATTTTTAGCTGAAATAGATTTTTTTGAAGCAAGTTTATCGTTTAATACATTTTTTCACAATTATACACTTTGTTGTAATGAATGAACATAAATAAAACGAAAGATTTAAAAAATTAGAGATGGGACAAGCAGTACTTCGGCTCCTGCTCCCTCTGGCCGCCGGAGGAAGCAGTAGGCAGTAACTTCGGCCGAATTTCTACTGCGTTTTTTCTCCTACTGCAAACTTCGGCGTCAAGTACCTGAAGCCCTGAACCCTTTTTTTTTTCTTCGTCTTCTGACTTTTTTTCGAACGCTTTATTTACTTTTCCTATTGCGTTCAGAAAATCAGAATTCAATGTCAGCAATTCAATATTGAGAAAATGAAAATTTAAAAAAAATTTTAATAATGAAATTATATTGACTTTTAATTTTCGAGGTGATTCGTAAATGAAATATAAATTATTTATTTTATTTAGATAATAAAATAACATAGGAAACATGTGTGTATTGTATAAAATCTGTTATTTTCTAAATAATTATCTCAATGTTTTCCTCAAAATTTTTTAGTAGTAAATAGTAGCGAATTAAGATTCACATATAACTCACAGGTGTGTATTTCTCTATACGTACTGTGCTAAACAGTACTGTTGATGAAAATCGGATCATACCTTCAATGCCAGTTGAGAGTTCTTGTAATTTCGCATAAACATTAAGATTTACTTAATTAATGGAAATATTAACCGATTTTCATCCACTTTTTTCATTTCCTTAAAATTATATCAGGAAAATGATCCAGCTAATTAGAAGTTAATTCAGCAATTTCTTAAAGATTTGGCTTATTTAAACAGTCTTAAATCTATGACAGGGAAACGGTTATTATTATTATTACACCATTAAGCCATTTCCCTTTCGGGGTAGGCGTGACTCACTCGGCAGGGGAAAGGAGTAGTGTGTGGATGGGATAGAGATTTTT
>NC_046662.1:94799422-94815954 GCF_010883055.1 Belonocnema kinseyi
AACTTTTATGAGTCAGAATGACCCTTTTTGTTAGGAGAGGTATACACTCGAAGTTATAAACCGCTTGTGATGAAGTCATAAAAATTTTGACTCAAGAGATCAATGTATGTTTTCATAAATCGAAGTTGGGCTCCGTCTCAAAACTGAGACATGCTCAAGTCGACCTTTTCCACTTCAGCATGTCTTGATTGGGGGCAATTCAAGTCGAACTCAAGTCGAAGCATTTTTTTCGGGTATCCCCGTACAGGGGCCACACTCACATTGTAGCACTCTAGCAAGTCGTGATTTAGTCGCTCGGTCCACCGAAAGGTCCCGAGATTCCGCCGATCCATCGAATTGACTCTATCTTCATTGGCTGCCTCAGCTCTAGAGAGGTCGGCATGGTTGGCCGACCTATTGTCGGGAGCCCTGCGCGTTACATATATATATATATCAAAACAATATATACAGGGTGTCTAAAAAGTCCCGGGACGGTTGGATATTTCCTCAGATAAAATATTTTTCAAAAAAGCGAAGATCATTCCTAAAGTAAATTTCAACGAGGAATTCAATGGTGACCTTCATTTTGACCTTGGAGTTGACCTTCATGGCTTTTTTAAGGTCAACTTTGTTTCTTTAAACGGAAACCTCCTTTTTTATATCTGCAATCGATACAGCGAAAAATTCTACGTTCAGGTACGTACCCAAGTCTTAGGTCAATTGTTACGTTCAAGGTCAGTTAGAGGTTATTTCAAATTAACAAAGTTTTCAAAGAGGTCAGTGTAATTCCAGAAGCAAATTTCAACGAGGAATTCAATAGTGACCTTCATTTTGAGAACTGGTCGACCAAAATAAGCAGGGTCTGATGAGATGCAGATGGACATAGCCCAAGCATTTATTGAAAACCCACACCTTAGTTTACGTTGAGCTAGTGATGAGCGTGACGTTGCTCCTGAGACAGTGCGAAATATTTTGAAAAGCATTAATTTCCATCCTTACAAAGTTCATCTGGTACAAGAGCTCAATGAAGACGATCCTGAACGTCGGGTTGAATTTTGTGAAATTATGATGGACAGAATTGATAGAGATCCTCTTTTCTTGTACAATAAAGTATTTTCAGAGGAATCTACTTTCATTTTAAAAGGTGAAGTTAACGGGCAAAATTGTAGATATTGGTCCAACACAAATCCTGATTGGATGTTGGAGAGTCACACACAAAATCCAAAAAAGATTAATGTTTGGTCCGGTATCTTGAATGATACATTGATAGGCCCTTTCTTTATCGATGGTAATCTCAATGCCCGTGCTTATTAAGAGCTTCTCAGAAAGGTAGGTAGCTCATTACGGTAGGAAGGTTCGATCATATTTGGATACTTGGATATCTGGTTCTCCTGATCTGACACCTCTCGACTATTTTCTTTGGGGTTATTTAAAGAGCAAAGTATACTCAACGCAAACGCAAAGCTTAGACGAATTGCTGAATCGGATTCTGCAACAGGCTACTTTGATTGATAGCGAGATGATTCTTAATGCTGTAACTCATTTTTACAATTTCATAGCTTTTTGTCAAGAAGCTCAAGGTTTTCAGTTCGAACATCTTCACTGAAGCGTGAGAGGCAAGGGGACTCACGCTAATCAAACACCCCGAAACGTGAGAGGCAAGGGGACTCACGCTACTCAAGCACTCCGAAACGTGAGAGGCAATGGGACTCACGCTAATCAAGCATCCCAAAGGGAACAGAATTTATTACGTCCACGTCGTTGTTCCTGGGTAATGCTAAACGGAAACGTAAACTGTTTGGAAAAAACCTTGAAAAACCCTTGAAGATCATCACTATGATCAATACAGAGCTCACCAATGAATTTCTCGTTGAAATTTACTTCAGTAATTTCACAGAAATCTTTGGAAAACTTTGTTAATTTTCAAAAACCTCTAACTGACCTTGAACGTTACAATTGACCTATGACTTGGGTACGTACCTGAACGTAGAATTTTCTGCTCTATCGATTGCAGATGTAAAAAAGGGGGTTTCCATTACAAAAAACAAAGTTGATCTTTAAAAAGTTATGAAGGTCAACTTCAAGGTCAAAATGAAGGTCACCATTGAATTCCTCATTGAAATTTACTTTAGGAATGATCTTCACCTTTCTGAAAAATATTTTACCTGAAAGTTTATTACACGGTGGAATAAAAGCTGTTGCCTGCTACGGCGTCGATAGTAGCAATGGGAAAACGGCAAAGTATGACTGAATTCGAGCTATAAATCGGAAAGCCACATTTAAAACAACACAAAAAAAACAAAAGTTAAAATTTTCTGCAGGTAAGACCGAGGTTAGATAAATAATCCTGATCTCGTATACAGCATCACGCTGAAGTGAGCAAATTTCGGTAAAACATGTAGAATCAGCAACAGAAAACACGAAAAAAAAATTGTGCTTACTGATATATATCTCCTCGGAAATAAATTAAACGATTGTAAAGGAATCAGAACTTACTAATTACCGTTTAACAAAAAGCGCAAAAAGCAACTGACAGGTGGGAATCCCCAGTTCTCTCCATTTTAATGAAGTTAAACGGCGACAGATAGCGCTGGCGTCGCCATTATCGCTACATCTCGAATAAAAATGGAGCAATTATAAAGCAAAAGATTATCCAGTCAAGGTTAAAATTCAGAAATCAGCTTTGATTCATGTAAGGTTTACCCAGCAAGGTTAATTTTTGTTGCGGTGAACCTTGCACATGGAATCGATGTAAACTTTATCTTTCGTTTTTTCTGTGAAGTGAAAAATGACAAGTTCTTTAAAAATTATAATCAACAGAAAAATAATTTACTTACTCAAATTCATTATAAAATTTATATTTGAGTTAATCTAAGGATGATAATGACAGCATCATGAGGGTCTACATTAAACTTCCGTAAAGTTACGTTCATCCATCTTACAGGCGTAACATGCAAGTATCAGTGGATGTCAAAGTGTCTATAAATATAAGCACAGTAATGAGAAAATAGAAAAAAAAGAGTACTTAGGGACCACGTGTCAATAGAGATCTAAACAAGCCAATGGTAAATCTTCTCTCGCACACAGTTATTTTTGACTAAAAGGGTTCTTTTTAACATATTTTATAAAGATTTTAATTTATTTATTCAAAGTAGAATCTGAATAAATTCTAAAAACACATTGCTTTATTACAGAGGAAGCTTGATAACGATGAAAATTCTCGAAATTAATTTTTTGTTGTAGCTTGATGAAACATGTCCGTGCATGTTTCTCTGCGTATATGTAAATAAGACTCTTCTTATGGTAATTAAAAAACCAGTTGAATTAGGTTAATCACTTTTTTTTAAATTTTATTTTGCTCAAATATCGTTTCAAATATGGATTTTTTTTTGCAATTTTATTATATTTAAGAAGACAATGTATACGTTGATTCTAATAAAATAAATTCATTCTAAGCAAAAAAAGTTGAACGCTGATTCACTAAATACTGTTAATACTTACATCAAAAGTAAATTTAAAAAATACTCTATACGGAAGCATAGAGTTAGATCTCATACTTACTTACGCTTCGCACGCGACTTGTTCATTTACGTGCAATAAATCCCATACGATTAATTTTTATCTTAATAACTTTTATTTGTACATGGTTCAGCAAGGGTACCCTCTCACGATAAAGAATAAATAATTTATTTTGCAGAGGTTTTATACATCCCGTGTAGAAAATCAAATGGGGAACTAGTCTGATTCCCGACCATTTGACCCCACTTAAAGTCGGGGGCTAGTCGGGTCATCTGACTATCACCCGATCAGTAGCTTCACGGTAGATTAGTCGGGGGCTAGTCAGGTGATCCGACTTATCCCAGTTAGGGCCTGATCGGATACTAGTAGGGGTCATATGATAATACATCCGTGTGGAATATTAACCAAACGCCCAAAATTGGTGGAACATCACCTAAAATTTTGTCCAAATACTTATTATTTACGGAAATCTCCATAAACGTTTTTGAAATATCTAAAAGTGCTAAAATTTATCCAAGATTTAACGGGAAACATTGCCCATGCTTAAAAAATCTTAAATTTATGTGACTAAAAATCCCCAAAATTTGTGAAATATTAATATAAAAAACTTCAGCTGGAACGCATTAATGGAAGAGCTTCGCTCTGAAGGAACCGCCATGTTGGTTAGTGATCTCTGCTCCAGATAATTATGCTTGGTTACTTGTGGACTGCTGTCTTACACACTCGACGCGTCATTTCTATTGCGCGAGAGGCGGCACGTCGCGCCCTTGTGGATTTTTTTTAAAGCTACCACTCCAGAACCGCAAAACTAAAATGAAGGTAGTAGCGAAATCTGAACTGTAACGTGCTGAATAGTTTACAACTAGTATACTGCTCTTCACTGATTAATCAAAAACTTTTTCTCTTTTCAATTTCAACTACCTGAAGGACTAGACTTTATTTACATATGGCAAACCATTCAGATCAATTACAAAATAAACATCCATACAAATTCGGAGTCTTATGAATTCCGGCGGTATTTTCACCTATATCTATATGTATCTTTTCCAATATGGATTTTCTTAAAATTTCATACAAAGGTATTTATAAATGTTCCTAGAAATTCGCAATTTTCTAAAAAATAGTACAAATAAATAAGATAACGATTTTCGTACAAAATTATTAACTTAATAATTATTTATTAAAAATGTTTGAGATGACTTTAAAATTAATAAATCTTTCTCCAAAAAAACTATGCAAAATTATTGTTTAATATATTGTTAGTGTTTTAGAATAAAAAAAATCATTACGCTTTTTTAGATATTACCTCATTTGATAAGACCTCGCCGAAAACTCAAACATAAGAATAACCCGACCAGAGCCCCACTAGTTCCCGACCAGAGCCTAAAGATTACCCGCACAGAAATTAGTGAACAAAAACGCCCGACCAGCCCTTAAACAACCACCAACCAGGCCCCGACTGAAGTTTTGACAACAAAAAGCCCATCTAGTCCCCGACTGGGTACTTTGTCAAAATTAATAACCCGACTAGCCCCCGATTAGTTCCCGTTTTGTAATAGGGCTAAATGGGGTTTTTTCCATACGGGATATTGTGTTATAATGGTTATATGAGAATCTTGGAGTAACTACTGATATTGTTCACCTGTTTTTTGAGATTATATAATTATACGTTTCAAGTGATGAATAAGGCCTGTTGGACGTTTGAAGTGGAAGTAGGAAAAACAAACATGACACTGAACTATAAACAATTGGTCACCAACACGTACACAGTCTACATAGAATTACGTAATGAAAAAATGAATAAATTGGGACCACACCCATCCTGCATCAGCATTTGAGTGCTGCTCACATATATTTAACCTTGACAAATAAACCAAAGCAGCGTTGATAAAAAAAACACTAAAACTGAGGGGTCAGTTTTTAACAAAAATGAGAAAGGCATTTCGTTGATACGTCCCTAATATAATAATATCAAATGTACATACTGAACTCCTTGCTCATCTTCGCCATTAGACAAAATGTTTATACACGCTGTTGGCCATGCTTTATTCGCGCGCGCGCGCGCGCGCGTGTGTGTGTGTGTGTGTGGTGTCTCATGGGGACAAATAATAGTGTTTCATATAGAGTGATATACACTAGAGAAGAAATCCTTCATCGTTTTAATATGAAACATTTAAGGATTGACAAAAGGAAATAATCACCACATTCTTGTCTTTCAAGTTAAGTTTCTTTTTGCATAATTCTAAGAACAAACTAATGTGGATAAAACTTTCATCTACTTTATTTTCGATGATTGAATACATTATTTATATTATTTTTTTCTTCAAATTATGGAACGAGGTATAGTTGCGTAGTGATTCTCGGCGCATCCAGATCTCAAGCGTTAAGCAGAGATGCACGCGGTTCTAGTTCGAATGGGTGCCCGTTCGTGGTTCTCTCTAGTCCTCTCTTAATTACAGTGTTTTCGCGATGGAAATTGATAAAAGCACTTTTACTGATTTCGAATATCTAAATTGAAATTTGTTTTCCGGTAACCAGCTGCCCTCTAAAGTTTTGTTTTTGCAGTTTTCCACTTCCTTGAGCAAATTTGCAAGCGCATGCGAGCACTTCTGATAAAGATCCAGCTGTAGACAATAGGAATAGTATAGGGGAATCCACATAATTGTATATGGCTTATTGGAGCTCGAAAGAGTAGCCAAAAAAAGTACAAACGTATCAGAACTATCCGATTTTTATAAGATTTAGTACCTAAGGGTTTTTTGATGAACAAATAACGGGTCCAAAATGGTGACAAAATAACTTTTTTAAATTACCTGAATTGTGTTAAACTCATTTTTTTAGGTTTTCTGTGCCAAAAATCATAAATAATTTTGTACAAAATTCCAAACTGAAAATGAAAGATTGAGAATTGTTTTTGAAATGTGTGACACAAAAAACGCTTTAGAAAATGGGATTTAAGCCAAATACATAATTTTTTTTAATCTGCTCGCCATTTTATATCCCCTATTTGGAATTTGGATGAAACATAGTAAAAACAAAGTTTTAATCTAACATTAATTTTAGGGTGCGATATACCTGCAACAAAAATTTGTCTTGGTAGTGTGAGTGGTACCACTTCACAATGTATAATTTCCCTCGGACTTGAGGTACGAAACATCACTTACTGTCAATTATTTTTAGGCTAGCTCCACAACTTATCCCAAAAATTGCACATACGTTCCCGTACGTTGGTATCAACGCGTACATGTACGTTGTTGCCCATTGCTACCAACCGTCGCGCGTGTTACATTGGCTTTTTATTCCAGTGTATCGGTGGTTCAATGCAGTTAAATGTTTATTGGAACACTGGAATATGAGCCAATGAAACACACGCTACAGTTGGTAGCAATGGGCAACAACGTACATGTACGCGTTGATACCAACGTACGTCAACGGTCGTACAATTCTTAGGACATATTGTGGAGCCAGCCTTACAGTTTTGCGGCAAAAACAATTGACGAGTTTCATACCCCAACTACGAGCCAGATGGAACACCATCTTTAAATTGAATCTTATTATACAAAGTTTAGACTTTGAAAGGTTAAATCCGTTATATCGAGAATAATAATTTGCCACAATCTATTACCATTCAACAACTAAATTGGCATGTCTTGAAATGAAAAAGAATGATACAGCAGAAAAGAATTCTTTAAAAAAATTCTTCTTAAATAAATCACGTATTTGATTTATGATATAAAAATAAATTTTTTTTTTATTAATGAACGTTTCAATATTTTATTTAAGAAAGTGATCAAATATATATATATATAGGAACATGTTTCTGGTCAGATAAAAAATGTTATTTTGTAAAATACGACCAATTTGATAATTTTCTATTTTTTAAGAGATTCAAGGCCGAGGAGTGCAATTAGAAAATCAGCCAGGCGCAATTAAGCAAAAAGTATCGTGCATATAATTTTTCTGATTTTTGCATTAAATAGGGTGACGCTTAATCTATCCATAATAGAATAATTTTTTTATATTTTTGGCGCGTTAGGTCCCCTTTCTCGTGGCACATCACATATATTTGGAGTCAAAAAATACCACGTGCCCTTATCAAGAATAACACTCTATTGGTATTAATTAAAACAAATTGGTGATTATTACAATATTACAATATTACAATATTTAATATATAAAACTATTTCTACCACTTTCGAATATTATTTTGAGAATCTCAACGCTTACATATTTTAAACTTTTTCAAATTCGAAAGTTCACATCTTACATATTATCTATTATTAGTTCATCTTTAAAATATTTTAGATTTTTTTTCGAAAAAATCATTATTGAATGAACATTATTCTTTGTTTTATACAAGGTGGGTCAGCTTAGTTAAGAAAATGAATTGTAAACGGCAGTACTGTATTGACTTCTGAAAAAAGTTGATGACCTACATAAGAGCGCATAAGTTTCGCACTTGCTATCGGTGACAAGGTTTATGTTTCCTTGCAATAGTTCACTTCAATATTAACATACCAATTATTCGCAAATTTAAGATTCGAATTTTTTAACAGAAGGCACCATGCAAGGAGTCACAAAGGTCACACAAGTAAATCTAGAAAGTATAATAATTTATAATATAGATATCATATACAGTAATTAATATCTATTTGAGAGTAGGCATAATTATAAAGAAAAAATTCCTTTCGATGCAAGTTTATATATGTCTGTGATGAGAACACAGAAAAAAAGTCTTACTTCTATGATGGTCTTGTTTTTATTTTTGCCTTAAATTAAGCTGATGTGTAAAATTTAAAAATAATTATGTCTTAAAAAGAGCCATTAAGGGTCTTCAGTTCAAAACAAAATACAATTACGGCTAACCCTTAGTCTTTTGTACTAAAAGCAAGCCCCACTTGGTCTTCGATCTGAGGCAGCAAGATTTGGGCTCTAAAATAAGAAGGCGTTGAGGCTCGCTTTAGTCCTCATGGTCTAGACTCTAGCTTTTAGTCATCTGAACAGCTATAGCTAATTTAAAAGAATTGCAACGGCACAGCAGCTGAGTGAGCCGAGCGAGACGCGTCGTATAGTCGTCGCACCTATCTGTTTCTTAATTGTCTGAGTAGAGACTCTGTTTGCCGAGGGAATAACTAACTAGATCGCGAAATAACCTACAGACGCGCATCTTTATGTATTTGGGCAGAGATACTATGAAAGAAGGACTTGTCTCGACGAAAATGTCCAATATCGGAGCAGGCACTCAGTATTTTATGACGTTCAGGGAGCCCACAGTCTGGCTACAAGATACTTCAAAGATTATGCAGCGGATTGATGTTAGCCTACCGTCTAGCTAACAACTAGTTTCTAAACCATGCAGTGGCTTGATGTTAGCCCATAATATCGCTACTGACTACTTTCAAGACTACATTGGGTCTAACTTGTAGTTCTATAAGTAATTCATTTTAAAGATTTCAAGCTATGCTAGTTTTTAGCGGAGCTGGTCTTCTTTATGTTATACCTTGAAACAAGCCCACTTTTGGTTTCGAATAAAAACTTTTTTTTCTGTGAATTTAAAGCCAATTGCAGTATCTCTACATTTAACATTTTTTTTTTCTTTTTTGTTCTGTATTGAATATACGCTTCGGTATAGACAATTTTTTTTTTATTTCTAAAGATTACCTTTACATATGTTTCTTACATTAAGTATTGTTATTGAAATTAAATGTGTAAACTGACATGACATAAAGGAAAAAAGAACTTTATGCAATAGTAGTCAAATTATACAAGTCAATAACGCATTATATAACAAATTTCAACACTTCCTTTTACTATTTAAAAAAATTTAAGTTTTAAGTATGAATGTATCATAATCTGAAATAAGATTTTAATACTTTCATTTAAAAAATGTCTGGTAGGAAATGTTTTCTTTACCCTTGAAGCTAAGCGATTGAATATCGAAATCAAAACATAAATATCACAAATTATACAATCAAAAATATATTTTAAAAAAACGTTAAGCGCTTAAACCAGAATTTATTTTCTTTTTGTATGAAAAGTATCAAAAGAAAATCATTAAAATCCAAGTATCCAAAATCATTTTAAGAGATACGGTTGTCAACAATTAGTTTTTCGGTCAGCTATTATTTTCTTGTTATTTTCCCATTTGGCACTTAAAATTCATTAAACTTTCAGTTTCCTTACTGTTTTTTACAATACAAATCTGATACGTAAAAATATTCGAACACTTGAGTATTAAATTATATGTTTTTAAATTAAACCTAAAAAAGATATATTTTGTTCTGATATACACAAAAATGCAGTACTAGAGAGAAGAGAGCTTTATTGTTGTTACTAAAAATGTCAAAACGGAACAATTAAAAAACATTGACAACAAATTGTTAAAAAGTTTTTAACATTCTTTAAGATCTCTGTCTTGAAAACGACCACAGAAACATGTTTTTTAGATTAATTTCGGGCATTTATATACTTTATTGAGTTAAAATTTGCAAATTTTTTTAGACTTTGCTCTATTATAAGGACGAAAGGATAGGTACGGAGAAAATATGTAATTCATTATATACTTATAATAATCGTAATGTTATTAATCATAGAATTTTTGAACAACAAAAAAAAAAAAGATTCTGGTTCATGAATGAAATTTAAAGCAAGAAAAAACTATTTATTTAACAAATTATTAGTCAAACTTTTTTTATACCGCTTTTTCCCTAATTTAGGTTTTAAATTTTAATGTTTTAACCTTAAGCATTAAAACACTTTAATAATCAGTGATGAAATCTTAAAAAATAGAAGGTAATGTCTAGAAATTAGCCTAAATAGAATTATGAATCATCAATTTTCTGTGATCTTAGGCACTACTACTAGTACTATCTAATTAGCACATTTTGTATGTAGCCTTCATATTCGACAGCTCTTATTGAAAAAGCAATAAATCGTCATGACTGTTAATAACAACATAAACCAAGCTCTGCGTCCATAAAAGCATAACTTAACATTAGGGTTAATATTCAGGTTATTCGTTACTGTCGCCAATAAAGCCAACACTTGATTTTTAAGGTCAATGAGAAATAACTTGAATATCAACAGTAATGATAAGTTCCGCTGTTATTGGCGCAGATAGTGGTTTACGTTGTTATTAACAGACAGTAATGACGATTTTTTGTTTTCTAATTAGGAGCACTCGATTACCTAATTGACTCACCTTCTTAAATTTCGTAACTTACATTGAAGAAAGCTAAAGATAAGAGGGCTTTAATCGTATAGTCTGATAAGCCGATACTTGCGGGTAAGTACGTTATAGGAATGTAATATATGATTCCTGGAAACACGTACTTAGAGAAAGTATTACTAGATGCTATAGAGCGAGAATCTATTAGTGGAGATCTAAAAACAAGAGAAATGCTTTAGAAGGGAACCAGTTAGGTTTAAGTTTAAGTTAAACTTCAATACTGTCAGCAGTCGGCACAGTATTTCCGAATGTTGGTCTGATCGCCAGGCCTGACTTGTCACAATTTCCCGCAAGAACCGAAGTCACGCCGAATGATTCAGCCACTCCTGGTTTCCTCGTTCGACAGATGGAGGACGGATATATGTAATTCACTTCCTGGCCTCGTGCCAATATAAAGAGCCTATTGGTCTCCATTATTTGCAATTTATTTAATTTTTACTCCCTATATATACCAAAGTTATTCGTCGAAATTAGTTAAATGTACTTTTTTACATTCTTATCCTAATGAGAAGGTATTGGTTTTATGTAAAATTTCACTTTGTCGGTTTTCATCAAATCTCCACGATTCGAGACCCCCAAAGTCAGAAAAAACGATTTTTACGAAGGTGTTTGTCTGTTTGTCTGTAGACTGCAGTCTGCAGTCTGTAGTCTGTATTTAGGAACAATAACTTTTGAAAAATTTATCAGATTGGATTCTGCTTTGGCAATCTTTTTTAAAACCTACACAGAGAAAAATGGATGTTCAAATGTAGATATTCAAAGGGTAAGATTGTAGCACCTAACATGCAGATATTCATGTCAAACATTGAACACCTTTTGGAAATGTTAGGCGTAAACATATTTTTATGTTAAACTGAAACACATTCAGATGTGTATATATTTTTAATATTAAAATTATGCAATATTCCATTTTTCGAACATTTCCAAAGAATAAAAATTCCTTATATACAACTGGAATACGACTTTTTCTGTCTAAAGGAGGGAACAATGATATTATGTTTAAGGTTTATTGACTTAACACATTTGACAAAAGGTTTATAAATATGAAATAAAATTTCAGTTTAAGTAACTGAAAATAGATAGAATATTTAATTCTGAACTTCTAGATGTTACGTTTGAATATCTATTTTTCTTCGTGCAAAAAGAAAGAAAGAGTTTGTAAACCAGCTATTTTGGATGAAATTCAAAAAGTAAGCGCATTTAAAAAATGTTTGAAACCACATTTTTTCAAGATTGTTTTTGCTTTAATCGTAAAAAATAAAAAAATTAGATTTTTTTGAAAAAACGGCACAAGGTACGAAATAAAATGAACAGACAAAAGTTCTTCGCCTCAAAAATCTATAGATTTGTTATTCATAATTTTTAGAAAGGATGAGTAGATTTTCTTTCAATCGTAAAAAATAAGATTAAAAATCAAAAATTAAATTTTTAGAAAAAGGACACAAGAGACGAAAGAGGACAGGATCATATACAGGTTCCTGTATAGGATCATATACAGGTTCCTGTATAGGACCCTATATAGGTTCCTGGATTAGACCCTATCTAGATGCGCAGTAGTTTTTCTTTAATCGTAAAAAACATGGTTGAAAAAATTATAAAACCAAGGAAATAAAAATTAGTATGTTTCAATTTTCATGCATATTATCAATTGTAATGATACGAATTTATTGAAATGATACATGTTTCAGCGTAGCTTAGAATATAATTCAAAGCAAAAAAAGAAAGAAATATTAAAATAATCATGATAAATACAATTTGTGCTTTACTTTGCAATATCTGAATAAGCAATCCCAGGCAGAGTCACATACACAATGTATTATTTTTTATATAAAAGTGTTGAGTATAACGTAGAAAAGTTGACATTTGGGATAAAATCGAGTGCGAAGCACGAGATGCGTGATGGGAATGTGTTCGTTAAAGCCGACAGAGCTTTAACAAAAGAGAGTTCAAAATCACAAAATGACAGTTGTCGATCCGTTGACCGTTGATTTTAAAAGGTCTGTGCACGAATTTGAGAGAAATGCAAAGACCGAGGGGGGGGGGGGGCGAGAGCCATCAGTCGCGCGCCGTAAGTATACGCTCAAACTCTCGAGCTGTTTTAACAAAACAGAATCTACAGTCACAAAATTACAGTGGTGGATGTTCTATTCTTAACTTTTAAAGGTTTACGCAAGAATGTGCGAATAACATAAAGATCGAGCGCGTGTCACGAGGTGAATACATAAACGAGCGCGAAGCGCCAAGTACATGCACAATCAAGCGTGAAGGCACGAGAACCCATAGTCGCGCGTCCTTGGCGCGCTCAAACTAGCGAGCGAAGCGAGCCCCGCGCGCAGCATGCGATCAGAATGTGCCCGCTTAGCGGGCAGATTTTTTTTTTCTTTTGTAATTACAAAGCTCCATTTCTTGGCATTGGCGTAACTAATTTTAAGATATCTTCGCAAAAAAATCCTATAGGACTTCAACAATAATTCTGGATCGATACCACAAGAATTCCAGATACTTGACTCAGTCCATGGCTTGTGATAAAAACCGATTTAATTCGAGAAAAAAGTATGATAAGAGTTTCATATTCTAGGCTTTAGTCTAAAGTACGAGCTTAAAAAAATACAATTTACAAAAATTGCATTTCTTGTAGGATTAAATTAGTGAACGAGTTTGATAGAAAAACTGTTGAAATCATATAATATTGATAAATGATGAACAAGCGGAAAAAGTATTATTATGTCAAATAAAAACTGAAACATTCGTTTTTCAAATCCTAATGCAGCTACATGAATTAAATTAGCCATTCATTACGTTGAAATTTTATTCAGATATCATACTCTTCTGGTATGAAGTGAATATTCAAAGTTTAAGCCTTTCCTATAAGTTTTTGAAGGATAATTGATCGATTCGTCTAGATCCAAGGAATCTTTCATATTCTTCCATCAACTTTAAATTATGTTAATGAAACAAGTTTTACTATAAAAACTAATTTTCATAATATTAAACAGTGCTAGAAAAAGGTAATACATTTTTTTTAATCATTCGGTCAGGTTGAAGATATTAGTGGTGAAAATAAGTTCTCCAAATTTAATTAATTATCTGCAACCGTCTTCAAGTAATTGTGTTCACAAGGGTAACATCCACACATCCAAATGTTTCAGTAAATAATAATCTGTCAGCGGTCAAAATATTCACTTCCATATCAAAAACACATTTTTTTAATTAAAAAATTGCAATGTAGTGGTAAAAAGTCTTATAATAAAACTCGTTTTTAATATTGCTACTGATAAAAAATACTATAGAATTTTTGCTTTAAACCCCAGTTACTTATTCTCATTATTCAGTTCATACAGGTATCCACCTGGTACTGATATCTCTTATGCAAAACGTAAAAACGATAATCGAGCTTCAGTTTTCTGCTTTACAAAAATTCAAATTAGAACTCTTGGCCATCTAACAAGAACTCCCATGGAAAAGCTCATGTATATATTTGCAATGGAATGAAGTTAAGATTCAATAATAGAACAGACCATTTTTTAGGTGTTTTTGAGAATTTACCAGCTGCCGTGGCGATTTGTAACTCTTCTAATGGCGATATAAAATTTGTTGTTCAGTTCAGATTCGATAGGGTTTCTAAAAACCTTTCCACTGATCATAAGCAAATCCGAATTAACGTTTTTTATAGAAAGGCGTTTGTTTTGAAATTTTGTTTGAATAGGAAAAAAGTTTGGGTTTTGTTCTTCAAGAACCTTGAGTAATAAAAGTAAAATTTAATTTTTATGGCTAAAATTACCTAAGCGTGAAAAAACCTTTTATAACTACATTGGAAAAAATGTTCTTCATTCCCATTAGAAGAGTTACAAATCTCCAGAAGAGCTGCTATATTCACAAAGACTACTTATCGCTTATTTGTATGAATGAAAAACAAAAATATGCCTTTTTCCAAAAAAGTCAAATTGGTTTTTGAGTTTCATTTTTAAAACTAAATATATTTTTTTAAAAGTGCTGATAATCAATAGAAAGGGCGTTAAAAGAAATAATTCCCCCTATGTTATATTGAAATGAATGGATTTTGTATTCTAAGCATTTTAAAAACAGTAAAGAACTTGTAATTGTATCACTTAAATTAATTTAAATTTCAAAAAATAAGCGCTTTTAAATTTGCAATTCAATTAATTGGATTCTAAAAATTGGAAATAAACTTCAGTGTAAAAGTCTTCAATTTATGTAGTAACATTTTTTATTCATCATTGAAGTTTAGTTTTATTTTATGTCATTATTCTTCTGTTGCGATATTTTATTTATTCATACTAGCACTAAGAATGGTGGGTTTGATCCTAAATTTTAAAAATTAAAAAATTTTTTTTTTGTAAATACATTTTTTTGACTTTTTTCATAATTAATAAAATTTAGGACCAGACCCACCTTTCTTTGTACTTTCGATTTATCATCGAAAACTTTCAATTCGATGTGGCGCCTCGTTTGAAAATAAGTTAGGCAATACAAAAAGTGACGGTAAGGTAGGAATCTGATCACATGACCTACTCGTCAATGGCCTTAAGAGATTGTAAAAATAACAATATTAAAATGAATAGTTTTTGCATTACGTAAGCGTTTGTGGACAATGATACTTTTTTCAACCAGCGCTCTGTTGACGTCGAAAGATAATAACATAATTGCGGTCTAAAATTAACATACTCATAAAATAAACTAATAAAGTGGCAATGGTGCTGATAAGTAGCGGGACCAATTACCGTTAGATGCGAAATCTTTATCCGTGTATTAGCATCATCTAGATAGTATCTAATTATTAATGAGTAAATTTAATTCCAGTCATTCGTAATATATAACTCGACTACTATCACAGGAAATATCTTGTAGGTAATTTTCTTGTTTTTGGTTATTTATAGTGTGTTATCTAAAGTGAGAGTTTTCATTGTCTTATAAGTACTCTGTTGATGAAAAACAATTGATGCGGTTAATCGATCAATTAAAGTTTGATTCAATAGAGAAGATATTGTCTAATAGAAGTAAACAAGGTGATTATTGTATATATTTGAGATCAGATGTAATTTCTGGTATACTGTTCTTTCAAAATAAATTAATCAAGTTTTAACAAGAATTTTATACAGCATTAAATAAACATTGCAAATGAAGTGGTGATAATATTCATTATAGTTTTAATATACACTCTACAACATTTCGGGATCTTTTTCAATCCTTCGAAAAGAAATATTCCCAAATTTGATCAGGGAAAATACTTTGTTCCGACAAAATGAATAATTTTTCCTAAATTTCTGAAGAAATTCTGAAAAAGTCGGAAAGATTTCTTAAAAAATCAAGAACAATTCGTAAATGATAATAAGTTAACAAACCGTTACTAATTAAGAAATATTAGGGTTATTAGCTCTCCGAAAATTTTGGGATAATCCACGATAAATGTCTTAGAGACAGCAATTTTAAGACCAGACACCACTTTTAGAAGAACAAATGTAAAAAAGTAGTATATTTTGCAAATTATCACAAATATAGGCTAAAAAATAAATCCTAATCTCTTTCGCATAACTGAACTTTACCAAAATCATAAAGATTTCGTTAAAAGAAATTAAGTATTCGTTCAACCATTGATACGTGTTCGGAAATCGGTGTACTTACCATATAAATAATTTTTTCTTGAAATTAAAACAGTTTTTTATTAATCATTATTGCTATTATTTAAAAACGCTTTCTCTTTTGAACTAAAATGTCCTTTTAAAGTCGTTATACCTACATGACAACCATGGACCGTATCTCTATATATATATATATATATATATAT
>NC_046662.1:94816054-94829392 GCF_010883055.1 Belonocnema kinseyi
TTACCGCGATTTCGCTGGAAGCGGGTGCAATTTTTCAGATTAGCACCCGCTCCCGGCGAAATCCTGCGGTTGTCCTTATGAGAAATTTTTAATTATATATATCATCCCACGGAATACATATTACAATCACACATCAAGCAGAGTCATGTAATTTTTTTTGCGCAAGATGCAAGACAAGGCTGGTCTGGCGTGGGCGATTAGATGAGAGCTTAGAAGAATATGTGGTCATCAGGAACCTCATTTTTTTATTCTGAATTATTATTGTTGAAACGAATTTGAGTACAAATTTCGTATCATTTTGAATTCTGTAAATATGAGCTTTGTAAACGAACTTGTTTTGTAATTTTTTTAAATCTATCAAATTTAAAAGTCATAACAAAAAGATTAAAATACCAATAAAATTGATGTAGTACGCTCTCTCAAAATATTATGGTTATATAACATTAATTGCGTAACACGCCGTTTCCTGCAGATTTTTACCCCATCACCCACTATAATGATATTACAACTTTTTTTAAGTTTTTCGCGTTGATGATTAAGAAATTAACGTATTCAGTATAAAAAATTGTCATATTTAAAATAAATCATATAGTTAACTTTGTTTAAAGATATAATTTTCCTGTAATTATATGAAAATGAATTAAAATACATGTAATATATTACACTGTTTGTACATTCTAGCATTAGATATACAATACATAAAACCATAATACATTAACAGTTTTCCGAGTCCATTGGAGTTATAAGGTAATTTCCCACGTTTAATTATGCCGATTGCTTCAAGTCAAGAAGAATGTACTCTATACTCGTTACCCTGACCGAAATTGCTTTGAAGAGTTTAACGATTGATGCACTAAGGAAAATGTTTGTTTGATTCAATGAAATTCTTTATTTGACCTTTTTAATTTAATTTGAAAAAATTTGTATTCAGATCAAATAAATTACTTACTGTTTAAATAAATAAAGGACTTGATTACTTTAAATGTTTATTTTTAGAAATTAAGTTAAGATGTTGCTTTATAAACTTCATGGAATTTCATAAATAATTGTCAAAAATGTTCAATTTCATGGTTAAAAACTATTAAATGCAAAACACCCACTTATTTTAAAGTACCTATCGAGATCCGTGGTATGAGCAATTACAGGAGTAGTGCGTGCTCACTACTGTTGCCTACTTCATCCAATCAGAAAAGACTGACCTTTTTAGCAACTGTAAATAAAATCTTCAGTAGTTTTTGATTGGATGAATCGGTGAAAAACGACTAAATTTAGGGAAAAAGATTTACTGATTCTTGTTGAAATTTCACTGATTGAAATTTACAGTTAAAAAACCCAGTAATAAGTTGGAAGTTTACTTATATTTTTGAGTCTATATTAACTTAAAATACCCAATAATCAATTTGAAATCATATGGCAATCATTTTGAGATCATCTTATAACTGTTGAAAATTATAAATAGATACAACCCGTGCAGATATCACCCGATTTCAAACGTAATACGGATCTGGCCCCGATCGGATTTCCCGATCCCGCCCTGATCGGTAGAACTCTGTGGCCCATACATGAGCCCGACCGGGTAAGGCCGAATTCCTACTGAAACGCCATCTCCATGCTCTCGCAGAACTAGTGCTGCTTGATTTTGTCTGATATTGCAGTGAAATTTGTATACATACTACTCGTTTATAATATTCTAGCAATGATTAAAAATGCATAAGGCGAGTAAGCCACGTGTTCGGAGGCACCAAACACCAGTCAGTAGACCTCGAAACCTGTGAACGGAAGATGAGAGTAAGTGATTACACTCTGCGGGCTCATTGAAACCTAACCTCAAATAAATTAATAATTAATTTAATTATTTTATGTAAAATTAGTATATTTACTATTAGATGACTCAAATATTATTATATGATGAAATTGATCAAGTTCTTTTGTTTTCAATTATTATTTAAGAACTCAAGATTTTTCGATTTAATGTAGCGTTAGAATGATCAAATCTATTGATAAGCAATTAATTGTAGTATGCACAAAATTGTAATTTTTTTATATGATGAGAATAAAATATGTGATACAATCGATTATGTTACTGAAACTTTGATCCTGTTTTAATAATAAATTCATTACAGAAATACCTTAAGAGCATGTGATACTTAAAAAATGGTCGATTTTACCAGTTTTAGGTTCCCCCGGCTTTTTTTCTAGAATAATAAATATTTTGTCTTAAAAATTTGGGAAATGATAGCGAACGTGCTAAAGGACGTCCCCACACACTGTTTTTGTAGGTTAATTTAAAAAAATTTTAATTTAGCAAAATGTGATCAATTTGCATAGCGCTTAGGAAATAGTATCGATTTTTTCAGTGTTAGATTCCCCCGACCTTTTTCCTAGGTTAAGAAATATTTTGCCTTCAAAATCTTGGAAATGATATAGAACATGCTAACGGACGTCCCCACACGATTTTTTTGTGTTTTTTTATCAAACATTTTTTGATATTGCTAACAAAGTGCGTGTATATTTCGAGGTTATGTGTGTTACAATTCACCCGAGCGTTACTTCCAAACTACACAATATTTTTGGCCGAAAACTTTGGACTTACAAATAAATATAGTAACTAATCTCCCGGAACTAACCTTGTTTGCAGCCAATCAAAAAAGTTTATTTCATGAATAATTTCCAGATTATCGGAAAGGCAAGAGATGAAAAACGAAGTAACCTACAAATAATGCATATGCATACAATTTTTATTTAGCACAATAACTTTTTTTTTTTGTTATTATCCCTCAAAAAAGAGCCCGGGGACGTCTGTTATGACATTTTATAGCATCTTCGAATTCAGTTTTTAAAAATTTTCATTTTTATGGAAAAAAAGCGGGGCAAACTGTAAGTATCACATGCCCTTAAGGACAAATTTTCATAGCACGAATTACAGAATCAAGTAGTACAATCAAAATGCAAGATGCATCTAATTGGTTTCGCGCAAAGTGTAAAATGCTAAACAAAGTTTTTTTTCTTTTTTATTATAAGCAATGATATTTCAACTTATAAAAACGTCCATTACGTCGAAATTAATTAATGATAATAAAAATTAACTAAATGCATATTTTGTAAATAATATTTAAAACTACCAGAAATATTTAATTCAAACATTTTAATTTTTGTTTAATAGTTATTTGGTATATATTTCTTTTTAACAGACTTAAACAAATAAAACGATCTAATAAATGATAGCTTGTTTTTTTGGCGAAAATATTATCTACGACCACCTTCTTGAATTTTTCAAGAAGTAATGCAATTGACAAAAAATTGAATTTATTTACAGTAAAATTTTAATAAATCGTAAATCAGAGGTTATTTCCTGATGATTTTTTTTGCAAACATTCGAAAACGTTAAGTTTTAGGGAATCTTTTTGCAAAACAACTTTTTCTAATTTGTTAAGAAGTTTTATAGACAACATTTTTTTTCAAGAAACTAAAATTGTTATTTAAAATATTTCTGGTTATCATCCATTTTTATCATAAAAACAAACCTTTTTCTCGAAACTGATACCATCTACAATAATCTTCCGTTTCTAAAAAGTATAATTAAATTTTGCAGTCTGAAACCTCTTCTTTTCGTGCCTGTAGTACTTTAATTTTAACTTAAAATAACTAATTGGAAATTCAAAATATTAAGTTGGCCTTCAAAAGGAGAGGCCCATTCGATAGTTTCGAGTTTACTTATATTAAACCTCCATTCGTGAAATTCACGAATGGAGTATAATGAGACTGATCGTGTACCGATCGGACACCGACAGGGCACCGATCCAGTTTTCCGATCGGGTGTCCCGACCTGGCTCCGATCTGGGTGTGTGTTTCATCCGCGATCTGGTACCGACCAGGATTCCCGATCGGGACTCGACTCGGATTGATGTGGCCCCAATCGGGGCCCGATGAAGATTTCTGCACGGGAATTAGCAATTTTGAAGTCATAATTTAAAACAACAATAAAATGATACATGAACATTAATACATACATACATACATACATTAATGTTGGTATTAATACGTACATACATACATGCTCCAAATACCTAAAATTAATGCCCAGATTTTCAGCGCTGAATTTAGGTATAATCACAATTTAACAAATTTATATATTAGGATGACCAATGGCAACTAGTAGCAAGATGCACTATATTACTTAGTGAATTCAAAAACACTTACAAAAGATCTTATTTCTAACCAAGAGTTTGAGTAGAATATTTTGTTTACTATTATTAACTTGCGTAATTTATATTATTTGTAATTTATATATAATATTGAATGATTAAAAACTTCAACATTTAAAAAGTACATATTAAGAATATTTTTATATTCTTGAAAACTTAAGAATTGAAAATTTTCGCTGCAAAGGAAATGTTTTCATTTTGAAATTTTATTTTATAATATTCAAAACTAATTTGTTTTTTTCTGTGATTGTTTTAAATATAGTATCCCGATTTATAGTTGGAATTCATTTATACTTTGCCGTTTTCCCATTTCTGTTAACGACGCCGTAGCAGACGACAGCTTTTATTCCATAGTAAAACAAACTTTCGCCAAATAGCATGTAAACTTTAAGAACGGTAGTTTTTACATGTAGCAAAATTTAACTTTAGTTTTTTCTGTGTCTGACTTAGGGAACTGAATTCTTGAAAAGTGCCTTCAAAATACTTAAAATATCTTGAAGTTTACCGAAAATTTCTGTATTTTTACCAGAAAATGTATAAAAGTTCACAATGGGAAATTGACTACTGGACTACTGCACAGTACTGCACCAGAACTGGCAGCGCCGGCGCTATACTGACCGCCAGTACTCCAATAGATACATGTAGAGACTTGCTTGCAAAGTCGGGCTGGTAAGTTAGCGATTTACAGAATATGTCGATAAAGCAAACACTAACGATATTAATATTTATTTATTTTATTTTTTACTTGTTAAGATTCACTTATTTTTATCATTTTTAATACAAAATTGATTCAAGTCTAAGTTGAAAATACACTTAGGGTATTTTCTTGAAATAAAAAAATTAATTCAAAAGGGTTAATGCAAGATTCCCTTTTTAATAATTGAATATTATTGATAATGACTTATTTATCAATGTGAGCATACATAATAAGTTTATTGACCAATGACTTAAGAAGAATATTTTTTGGCATATGATTCAGTGCTACCAATTTTGGAAAATTTTATAACTGCGCATGCGTCGCGCCAAAAACATATTTTGTTGCTTTTAGCGCGCGCATATAAAATTATAGAAATATTCAAATGTTATATTTATAATAAATAATGATTGGGAAATGCTTCAAAAGCAATTTATTAATCCTAAAATAGAATTTTTGATTTTATTTTATTTTAGATCAAATAGTTGCGAATGAAAAAAATAAATAAAAATAAGAAACTCGACAGAGACAAGATTAATCATTGAGCTAAACAATACTTTCTTTCTCTGAAATCGGAATTCACAACGTCTTTTTAATTAAAATCGAATTAAATTTTTATCTGTCACTTCAAAATCTTATTTTATGATTAAGAAATTACTGTCAATGCATTTCCTAATCATTATTTATTATAAATATCACATTTGAATATCGCCACTATTCAAATTCAGCCCGACAACAGTAACCAATCATGTTACCGGCGCGACGCAAGTGCAGTTTAAAAAGTTCCCAAGATTGGGAGGACTGATATGAATAAGCCTTTACATTTACAAATTTGCTACATAACCTGCAAATGATATTTATCAATTCATTAAAGCTATTTCAATTGCAGTAATAAATATTATAAGTTATTTACGTTCATTAAGCTATGTTTATCAGAGTTCGATGACATGTGTGCTTTAAGGTAAATATTGTGTTATTATTTAAAAATAATGTCCAAGTGGGTAAAGCGAAAAATAGGTTCTTTAGGAATAGGCTCAATTACATTTCAGATCCTTTCGAACCCCAAATGTGGTATCATTTAGAGCTCATTTATCGTTTTGGGTTCCTTTTTCAGCAAGTGGGGTCCATTCTTGTTGCAGCTCCTTTGGAACCAATTTTTACCTTGATTTTTACCTTTACCTTGATACACTTGTTTCGTTAGCGTTAAGCCCACGCTCGTTTACCTTTATACCAAGAAGAGGCCTGGATAAGATGTGTAAACTAAAATATCGCTTAAAGACTAGATTAGCTTTATTTTTCATATGAATTTCTGTACACTTATTACGAATCCAATAAAAATGACGGGTGACTGATCGTCGACTAAATTCAACTCAGATACGAATGAAATTTTACAATCGTATCTCGGAAACCAAGGAAGATTTTTTCCTTTTTTCAGCTTAGATTAAAGATAATATTTTAGGCTCTATATCATAACATTTTCAGGTTTTTGCAACAATTTTCTTAGGTCATGCTAAAAGTTTAAGTCGAGGTACAAAATTTGAAAAAATCTTGAATTCTTTTTTTAAACTTCTCAAGTTCTGTCTTCTCTTCAGAACGTCAAAAATATATCTATTAGGCACAGTTCGGTGTGAAATTTTATAAGCCTTCCAACTGTTAAAAAAAATGCCCTGCCTGTTTTCTTTATTGAGTTATCGTGGTTCAAAATCAGCAGTCATTTTTAATACTGTTCGCGCAAATCGTGCTGACAATTTCTGACGGTAGTATATATATATATATATATATATTTCTTTTTGATCTATGGTTTTTGCCAGTATCAGTACAGTAATTGAACTGCAATTCTCCCAGTACTGCTCCAGTACTCGTTCACCAAGTCTTGTCTAGACATTGGCATGGCCAATTCACCCATTACTGCGCCAGCACTTGTACGCCAAGATTTGGCTGAACGTTGGCAAGGATTAAATACGAGTTTAATCCGCATTATTATTTCACTTAATAAGAGGAGAAAAAGCAAAATAAGCTTTACACAGTGGTCATAACGGGTCATAATCATTTCTCAGCAACCAACTCAACTTTAACGACGTTTGGTGGCAACATAAAATTTCGTTCTTTACAAATTTCTAAAATTTATCGGTAGACCAATCCTAAAGTGCTTGAAGCTGTAAAAAACGATTTTCGACTAGAGTGGACCTTATTCGTGACCGTTCTTAGCGCCTCAATTATGTTCCCTATATATTATAAGGAAATGTTAATACATATGCTGTCTGGTGGGTGATTTATCCTGACCCGTAAAAAAAGATCATTAATTTGATTAAACTTATCATGTGCCAATGTAAGCCGGGAATCACAGCAATCGGTGGTTTCTTAGACGCATCACGAATGTGTCACGAATTACGGTAATCGGTATTTCCAGAGATGTTTCGCAATATTTTCCGTTCGAATTTTTAAATAGTATGAATAACCGTACAGACAATTCTTGAATTTTGAAAAAATGGTTAGAAACGTATTTAAAAGGCGCTCACTTTTTGAATTGTTATCCAAAATGGCTGGCTAACGAACTTAACCTTTAGTTTAGGAAACTAAAAGAGTGTACCAGAGGCCAATCTAATAGAATGATTTTTTTAAAAGTTATCGTGCTGACAGACAGACAGGCATAAATACATATAGACAGACTGACAGACAGACACATTCTTAAAAACCTATTTTTCGGATTCAGGGGGTCTCAAAACGTGGAAATTTTACAAAAATTGGGGGGGGGGGGGGGGGGGGTTGTCAAATTTTACACATATCTAATACCCTCTCTGATGAGAATGTAAAAAAAAACCATTAATAAACATTTTTTTGCTCTACCTTCGGTGAAAAAATTTTATGTATTTATTTTTGCTTAGCTTGTGTCGTGTGTCGAAAAATTTAATTTTTGTATTTTCAATGTTTTTTCATAAATAAAACAAAAACCATGTATCCTATAAAAAAGTGTTTAATAAAAAATTTGTAGATATTTTTTGGGTGCACAATGTTTGTCTCATCATTTGTTTTCCTATCTTGCATAGTTTGACCGCAAGATCCAATCTTTGATTTTTTATTAGTTATAGTGCGGTCAAAATTTCATTTATCAATTTTTCGAAAAAATTCAAAAACTTGATATGATAATCTTGTAGGGCTATCGAAAAGTAAAATTTTTCTTTTCAAGTACTATGAACAACTGTACAAAGAATTTTTCAATCATGAAAAAATGTATACACAACAATTTTCAAAATGGGCTCACTTTAGTATTTTCATCCAAAATGTCTGACTAACGAACTTGACATTTAGCTTAGGACACTAAAAGAGTGTATCAAAAGCCAATCTAATATATTGATTTTGTTCAAAAGTTATCGTGCTTACAGACAGACAGGCATAAAGACAGACACATTAGTAAAAACTTGATGAGAATGTAAAAATAGTTTTTATGAATGTATTAGCAAAATAGGGCCAAAATGGACCGAATCCCATGTATTTGATCCATTTTTTTCTCAGCACTCAACGAAGTAAAGTTCGATTGCGGTTGAAGTTAAGATTCCTAAGAAGCACACCCCGCTCAAATACGTATATTATGGACTTCATTCTTTCAGTTTACTGAGTTTTTTAAATTTAAGAACATTTTTGTGAATAAAATATCGAAATGAAACTTTGGAAAATGTATCAGAAGACCATGAACTACGTTTAATTACTTCATTTAAGTAGGAATTTACCTACAAATTATTTTCAAAGAGATTAATACTGGGACCATTTTTTACATATTTTCTTTGTACCTTGAATTTTTTTGAACCTAAGAACTTTTTTTATATGTAAAATAACGGACTCAAACTTCGAGTACTGCAAGAGCTGACAGCAAATTACGTTTATTCACGTTTTTTTACATCTCGCAGATATTTTAAATATAGAAAAGTTCTTAGGTGTAAAAATGTCAAGGTGTCAAAGAAAATATGTCAAAAAATGGTCCCAGTTTTAATTTCTTTGAAAATATTTTTAGCGATATTCCTATTCAAGCGAAGGACATAAACGTAATTTATGGTCATGTGAAACATTTTTAAACAAATATTCAGTGGACTTATAGAGTGAGGTCGATAATATTGGTATTAGAGTTTGTCACATGCACTTCAACAAAAGAAATTTACATGAAGTTGTCCCGAAAACGACGGAGGTAAGTTCTGAAATATATAAGAATAAGCAAAACTAAGCCTATCTTTTTTCTGTGCGTATATCAGCATTTTTTATTTTACGAATACGTTTTGAAACGGGAAATGAGATAATGTTAGCTTACTTTACCGGATGTTAAACAAGTTTTGTTTACTGTATCCATATATACCTCATGTACCGCAACAGTGACGAGCGATTAGAGATTACTGGAAAAATGGGTGTACTTGTATTTCATATGAAAGCATATAAGTGACTTAAAAAATCAAATCAAAACGAGGGGCATACACTCGGAAATCAAGGGTTGTAATGCTCATTTAACTTGACCTAAATCTTAGAAATCAGTATGAACTCAATGGAATCAGTGACTGCAACTTTTAAAATAAATACAATCAGTTGAACTCTACTAGAGTTAGTGTACTGCTCGAAGAGTAGCACGTGTGAAGACTATAGCATTTACATGCGTCGACAGTATGCGCATTTGTCTCGTTGGTTGCCGTGAAAGCCTGTGGAAGCATGTGTTCACTGTTGTGAGAGCATTTAATGTGATAATTAAATTATTAATAATTTTCTGCACATTGAAATAACTTAACCTCAAAAAGTATTTCATATATTAGATTTGATTTTATATCTTCTATAAGATACTTACATTTTTTCAAAATTTTTTGGCGATTATTTGATAGTTTTATCAAAGTACGGTCAATCACTGTACATGCATTTGTAGCGTCTGAAAAGATCTTTCATTTTTTTAGCAGTTGATCCACATCCCAAATATCTTGTATAGTCGTTGAAAGACATTATTTTGAAAATAAATATTGTTGCGTACATAACACCAAAACTCCTCCTTTTTATGCGTTTTTTGTGGTCACTTACTCAGATAATTGTCTTGTCAAAAAACCGGATCTTTTAAAATAAAATATTTCTATTACTTTAAAAATCAAAATAATATTACAGACGTCAATTCTACTCAAAAACGTTAGTTAACAAATTTTTAAACTTACAACAAACATTGATTTTTAAAATGTTTTTTTGCAATTAAATTTTATCTTACTATCAATTATTACCAATTTCCAAAAAATGATTGAATTTAAATCAATGATGACTTATTTTTTCAGGGAAAACATTCTGTATAACTCTACTGTTTCCAATCTCAAAAAGTAAATTTTTGTAACGCAGAAATAGATACAAAAAGATTTTAATGGAAATTTTTTAAAAACAAATGAATATATTTCACGATTATTTACCTATTTTCAAAATTATAAACAGTAGAGTTGTAGGCAATATTTTCTCCTAAAAATAAGCTTTGATTTATGAAAATTAAGAAATTTGACAACAATTGATAAAAAGCGACTGTTACAAAAAAATGAAATACAAAATTTCATTCATAAAAAAATGATTTTTTCTTTTATAAGACATGTCTGAGAATACAACCGCACAAAAAAGGTGCCGAGCCAAAAAAAGGTGACCGGCATAGTGTTACCAGGGGCGTTATTTGAAGTTTGCCGGTTTTACTCATAGATGTCGCTAGAGTCATGTATACATTTCTATGATTTGGCATCTATGTCATATTTTGCTATGGAAAATAATCTTCAAAAATACACATTTCCATTTTGCCAAGATAATAGCATCATTTATTTATCTCAGTGAATATGTCGAGTTTCATTCCAAGTAAATCGCATTTGCGGCATTCGTTGCTTTTCTCATTTCATCAAAAGAAAAAAGCAGTTGAAGCTCATCGATTGCTGGTAGAAACTTATGGTTAACATGCTCCAGTGATTAGAACATGTGAGACATTGTTTCATCAATTTAAAAAAGGAGATTTCGATTTAGCAGACAATGAACATCCTGGTGCAGCGAAAAAGTTCGAAGACAAGGAATTGCAAGCGATATTGGATGAACACCCAACCCAATCGCAACAACAAATGGCACAAACACTAAATGTGACCCGAGGAGTAATTTGCCAACGTTTAAAAGCCATGGGAAAAATCCAAAAGTATGGAAAATGGGTACCACACCAACAGAACGATAGACAAATGGAAAATCGAAAAACCATTTGTGAAATACTGCTTGAACGGTTCGAAAGGAAATATTTTCTTCATCGAATTGTCATGGTGGACGAAAAATGGATTTATTTCGAGAACCCAAAGCGGAAAAAATCATGGCTTTCACCTGGTGAGGTCGGCTCATCGACTCCAAGGCCAAATCGCTTTGGCCGTAAGACAATGCACTGTGTTTGGTGGGACCAGTGTTGTATGATGTACTTCCAGTTATTAAAACCTGTTGAGACGGGGAATACGGATCGCTACCGACAACAAATTATCAATTTGAATCATGCGTTGATAGAAAAACGGACGGAATGGGCCCAAGACATGGCAAAGTTATCCTACAACATGACAACACACCGTTTCATACCGCTAAAGTGGTGAAGAACACATTAAAAGCATTGAATTGGGAAATATTATCGCACCCGCCGTACTCTCCAGACCTCGCCCCGTCCGACTATCACCTTTTTTGCATCGATGGGACACTCACTCGCAGAGCAGCGCTTCGCCAATTTCGATGAAGTCGAAAAATGGCTCGTCGAATGGTTTGCCTTGAAAGAGAAAAAGTTTTTTTGGAATGGTATCCATGATTTGCCTGAAAGATGTGCAAAAGGTGTAGAATCTAATGGTCAATACATTGAATAAAAACTTTTTGAGATTCCCTTGAGGATTAAGTGTTTTCTTTATTGAAAAAAACGGCAAATTTCAACTAACACCCCTGGTATAGTATTGTTCTAAATTAGTTAAAATCCAATATTTTTTAATTTTCTGCTTACCAGTTTTTTTATTTGACCTTGAATTTTTAGTCGAGGTTGTATTTTTCTAAGTTAGCTATTTAGCATTTGAAATTATTTCTTTTTTTAACTTTTGAGTTGATATTTTTATAGCTTCTATGTTAAAAGATTTTTATTGAAGTTTAGGTTGTGAATAAATTTTGTTATAACATTTAATAACAAGAAAATTATAATGTTTCAAAATGACTAACATTTTTCTCGTAAACGGCAAAACGTATATTAACAGCTAAGAAGCCAAAATTTTTATTAATGAATGCCTATCATAGAAATATGCTTTTTAATTTACAAAAATTAATTTCTTAATAAACATTTCATTTGTTTATAAAAAATTTAAGATTTTTACTGCTCAGAACAAAATTTTCGTCTCACGGTGTTCTACATTACTTTTAGAGAGAAACTCTGGATGAAATACGATGTAATTCTTATCATAGACATTGATCGAATATTTGTGCAAGTTTAGGTTATAAACAAAAATTGTTGTAAAATTTTAAAATGATCAAATTCTAATATAATGGAGAACAACGTGAGATGAAAATTCTTTTATGAGTAGAAAAATCTGAAATTTCTTACAAGCGAATTAGATTTTCATTATTAAATTAATTTTTTTAATTCAAAAGCATATTTCTATTACAGAAATTCATAAATAAAATTGTTGATGTTACAGTTGTTAATATTCGCTAAGCCATTTACAGGAAAAATGTTAGTCATGTTGAAACATTATAATTTTCTTGTTATTACCGTCAGAAAATACATTTTAACATGAGAACTATGAAAAGATCAACTCAACGGCTTGAAGAAACAATTCCAAATTTTAAGTAGCCCCATTAGTAAAATTCAAACTTGACTGAAAAATCAGGGCCAAAAAAATCTGGTAAGCGCAAATTCCAAACTTTAGGATTTCGACTATTCTCGACTAATACTAAAACACTATGTAGGTCGATTTTCTGGCTTTACACACTTTTTGTGTGTCGCTGTGCTTTATAATATAATATAATAGTATTTCAATACTATAATTATATTATACTTCAAGAAGTTTAATTTATTTTATATAATGTCCTCAACATTGGATGAATAAGAAAATAAACTTATAGAACATAAGTGAATTCAGTGAGTGAGTACTGAATTCAGCCGCCGAGAAGTGAATTCAACGGATGAGAACTGAACTCCTGTGCACTCAGTAGGCGAAACTGAACTCAAGCAGAGATAAGGTAGACTCTACTGAAGTAACGTGAATTCACTGCGGACATAAACTAAATTCAGCAAACCTTGCGTGAACTTAGTATTAACTTAGTTTAAAACGGAAATCAGAGGAAATCATTTGAAATCAGACGTTATTATTATTATTATTATTATTACACCATTAAGCCATTTCCCTTTCGGGGTAGGCGTGACTCACTCGGCAGGGGAAAGGAGTAGTGTGTGGATGGGAT
>NC_046662.1:94829492-94839253 GCF_010883055.1 Belonocnema kinseyi
CCTGTCGAACCACGATTTGGGAAGTCATCAACATTTTTGGTCTCTTTATACCGCTTTACCCACTTGCTGACGAACGACGATGATTTTCCCATGTACCTTGCAACTTGATTGTGAGACAATTTGGGACCTTTTGGGTTTGAACAAAGGAACACAGCCTCGAAGCGCGAAGCGTATACGGAACTCATTTTTTCTAATGTGGTAACAAGATGAGAATTGAAAGCAAACTGAATGTTAAATCAAAAAGCATGAAAGAGGGAGCTCTTCTTAATATTTTGACACCAAAATCATGTCGATACACCTTACCGACTGCGAGTAAAGCCACCCACGCTTTAACTTGACAGACTGTAATTAAAGTCATTGATAACGAAATCCCAACTAAAGTGACCGATGAGTGGAAGAAAGCAGAAAGAACTGCAAAGAATGTGATTGTCGAATATTTAACAGATTCATTTCTTGGTTTTGCAAAAACAGACAGTACTGCAAAAGAAATTCAACACAATTTAGATTCCATTTATGAAAGGAAAAGTCTTGCTACACAATTGGCATTACGAAAAAGATTGCTGGGATTAAAGCTACAAGGTGATACACCTTTGATCAATCATTTTACCATCTTTGATGATTTGATCACTGACTTATTATCAGCAGGAGCCAAACTAGAAGAGACTGATAAAGTGTCACATTTATTACTGACTCTTCCTACAGCATTTGATGAAGTTATAACAGCGATTGAAACATTATCTGAAGACAATCTAACTTTAGCTTTGGTTAAAACAAGACTTTTGGACCATGAAATTAAACTAAGACACGAAAGCAGTGTTACTAGTTCAAAAGTGCTTCACGCAGACAAAATTCATGATTCTACGAACAAAAGGAACAATTTTGAGTTCAAGAAATCATGGAACAATAATCATCACCAAGGAAAGAAAAATTTAATAAAAATAAACACGCGAATAATGTCAAATGTCATCATTGTGGCAGGAAAGGGCATATTAAGAAAAATTGCTTCCATTACAAAAGGCAATTACAGTACCAAAATGAGAGAAATAGTGTAGCTCACACTGTGCATATGAATGAACAATCAACATCTAACGACGTGAACTCTGGATTTGCATTCATAGCTGGAGATTTTGACATTGTTGAAGAGGGAAACAAAATTACATTTCTTCTTGATTCAGGAGCGTCAGACCATCTTATAAACAGGGAAGACCTGACTGGAAATTTCACTGAATTGCAGCCTCCATTGAAAATTTCAGTAGCTAAGACTGGATCTTTTATAACAGCTACTAAAAAGGTTAAACTCAATGTCATCAGCAACATGGGCATCAATGGAGTCCTAGAAGATGTTTACTACTGTTCGGAAGTCCCGTATAATTAACTTTCCGTTAAGAAAATGCAGCAATCAGGAATGACAATTACGTTCGATCAACACGGAGTTGAAATTCACAAAGGTACTAAGGTCATGATAAAAGGTAAGCCTTTGGGTAATTTAACTGGTATTGACTTCATAGTGAATTTGGAAAAAGGTAATGCTGATATTCAAGCATATAATGTGAAATCTAATGATTATAAATTGTGGCATCATCGTTGGGGAAACATGGGAAAATCTAAATTCATAGAATTGAAGAATAAACAAATGTTTCTTGATATTGGATAAATTTATGAAGTAAGACCTGATGATAATTTGTGTGAAGCCTGTATAAACGGTAAACTAGCACGATTACCATTTGAAAAGGCTAAAGATAAAAATCATATTAAACGTCCCTTATTTATTGTTCATTCAGATGTTTGTGGTCCAATTACTTCTCCAACGATTGACAATAAACATTATTTTGTATGTTTCATTGATGAGCACACTCATTATTGTGTCACGTACCTAATCACTTAGAAATCTGACGTATTTTCTGTGTTTACAGATTATATTGCCAAAAGTGAGGCCCATTTCAATTTAAAGATTGTTAATACGCACATCGATAATGGAAGGGAATATTTGTCTAATGAGATAAGAGACTTCTGTGTGGAAAAAGGTATCAGTTATCATTTGACTGTTCCACGAACCCCTCAATTAAATGCTGTCTCAGAACGCATGATTAGAACGATAACTGAAAAAGCTCGTGCAATGATTTCAGATGTTAATTTAGAAAAACATTTCTGGGGTGAAGCAGTTCTTACTGCTACATATTTGATTAATTTAACTCCAAATAAAGCTTTGAAAGTAGATCAAACACCATTTGAAATGTGGCACGGTAAAAAGCCTCAATTGAAATATTTGCGAGTTTTCGGTTCTACTGTTTATATTCACAATAAAACTAGAAAAACAAAGTTTGATGATAAGTCTTTAAAGGGTACCTTCTTTCCTTCCTCGTGCATCCTTCTCACTTCATCTATCTGCAATCCATTCGTTCTAAAATACCTTTCCCTTTCAACCTCCATCTTCGCACCCCTACGTCTGTTCTCCTTCTCCCACCAATACTCCCTAAGAGGCTTACTTCCCGCTTCTTCCAAAAATATCTTCTTACATTTACACGCTTGACTCCCCGTTATAATCCCTAAACTCGTTCTTCCTGTCTCCCTCCTGATCACTAGTAAAATGGTCTCTTAGATTATTTAGTAGATCAAACAAAAAATGTTCTTAAATCAATCAAATATTTTCTAATATAAAAAAAACGGTTTAAGCAAAAACTATGATTGATTGAACCAAACGAATTGGTTCAAATGAACGAGAAGTTTGTTCATCTAACCAAAATACTTTCTGAAATTAACCAAATGCGGCCAAAAAAAGATTTTGTAAAACAAAGAAAATTATTTTTGTGGTTACACTAATTTCTTCGTTTTATTTATGAGAAAATTATTTATTGTACTACTTTATACTTTGAAAAAATAATTTAGTTCTTCGTCTCTTCCTTTCTATGTGTGACTAGAGTTTTTAATTTCTAAAATAATATAATACCATCTGCAGCTCGGCTCCTAAATACATCACGTAATTCACACAAACAAGTGTGCCTGCAAGCAATGTACGATCGTACGCATTACAGAGGGTTTCTTTCTGCTTCTATTGAATCAAGAAACTTAAACCCACTTGTTGATGAACGATATAGAGAAGTTCTCTTAAACTAACAGATAATGTTTGTTTGTTTAATCCTATATATTCCATGTCACCAAACAAATGGACTTTCATATCAACAGAATGAATGATATAAAAATTATGAAAATATCTTTCCCCTAGCAGAAAAAAAATAATATAGATTCTTAAATACTTCAAAGTAATGCAGGTTTATTTTTTGCTTAAAAATTTTATTATATAATTATTTTCACAAGATACTTATGATTCTCCTAATGACTTCGAAAGTTAGATGCTCAGAATTTAAATTAAATTAATTAATTTTATAATTATAAGAAAGAATTAGAAGTTAACGGCTTCTTTAAATTAAAAGTTTTTAATTCATAAAGCAAACGTTTTTTTCTCTATTTCTCTATCCCTATCTATCTCATACGTAACAAATTAAAAGAATAATAAAATATGGAGAGTAATCATTTGATTACGATAATTGACAAATTTTCCTCCTTTATGTAATTCTTTAAGAAAGTGTTCAGGAAAAAAAATCTTGCGATTCGTTATTGAGGCAGGAATGAGTGAAAATTACTGTAAACAAACGAAGGTTAATAATAGTGATGAGAGCAGTTGCTCGTAAACTTCACACGCAATGTTCCCTCGTCATGCACGCAGAAAATAAGAATAAACCATGACAGTCAATTTATACTACATATAACCATATGCCTCAGCTTACATTGGTATATACGTGCGAAATCAATGCGAACTCTCTGTCTCTTCAAATAAATTATTGTTATATGTCGAGGGTCGATTAGATCAACCTATTTTTCGAACCACAACTTACAATAATTATCTGCTAAAAAGAACGATTTCAAAGAATCATAGAGGAAAAATGGCGTTTTGGTTCTTCACACTTGCACAATATAAAAAATATAGAGTTTTTAAAATATCGGATATTATTTTTTTAGCCTATCTTTAATCTTCAAAACAAAAGTATATTCAAGAGAAGATATATTCTCAATTGAACAAGGTTGGCAACTCGATTTCCTATAGAGAATCCTTCAAGGTTTTCTACTGGGATACACAAGGAACCCCCACACCACTTGATAATTAAATATTCACGGGTGACATTGTCAGAAGTATATTTCAGCTTACGCATAACAAATTAAAAAATAAATGTTAAAAATGTCAAAATGATTTCCTTTTCTTAGCAACGTAAATCATATTTATGAATAGCAAAATCAAATTACCATATGATATTGGATATAATTTTAACATATTATTTTATCGAGATATAGATAATTGAGAATTGAGTTTCGTGGACTACAACACACATGATATTCGAGGTTAAGGTCAATTACATGATATTTCTTCTGATTTACATGGCTACATATTATCGGATCTTTCTTTCTTTTTCGTCCTTTCTCAAATAATTAGGTTGAAAATTTGGGAAATTAAATAAAACGAACGTTATAGTGAATTCCGTAAAACCAGTTCTAAGGTTACATTTAACAGCTTGGTATTACGGAACAATCCGTACAACTCGAAACTGCATAAAAAAAAGGAAGTTCAATCTTGGAGTTTTTCTAATCCCTAATATATAATTACAAAATCACAAAAATAATTCCAAAGATTCAAGTCATAGGAAATGAAGAAAAAAAGATTTTGTGGACCAGACACTTATTGCGTCCATTTGACTTATTGGTTTACAATAAGTTTAATTAAAATATTTGAGCCACTTAGGCACGCTTAGGCAGTCTTGGCTAATGTCTTTAAAGATCGATATATAATTAAAATCATAAAAATTTGGACGATTTCAAAATCTTCCATTGATTATGATGGCAACGGTGATTTTAAATGAATCGCTTTGCACTTGGTTTAATAGATATATATTTAACTATAAATGCATATTACATTATGTCAAAAATTGAATGGAACATCGCTTTCTTCAATATTTTTCATGGAACTATCAAAGATAAGAGTAAAATTAATGCAATTGCCATGAGATTCTTGCGCATAATAAGCGAAAAACTCTGATGGACATAGTGAGCAACGAGATAATTCTCATAGAAATGTGGTGCAGAACAGACGCTTATAGACACATGGGAAAGAAATCGGTTAAGATGGTCCGGGCATGTTGAGAGAATGCCAAATGAACGGCTAAAGAAACAAGTGTATCAAGGGAAAGTAAATGGCAGCGTGCCCAGAGGCAGACCGAGGAAAGAATGGTTAGAATGTGTGAATGAAACCCTAGTGAGAAGAGACATAAGAAGCCACAGAAACACGAGAGCCTGCATGAAAAAATGCATGGACGTAAAAGAAGCTAGAGAAGTATGCCAGGACAGAAAAGTATGGCGGTAAATAGTTAATAAAAAGAGGGTCAGTAGAGTGAATGAAGCCTGAGACAAAGGACCTTGGACACTAATGGGCCCAAGCGGGGAACCTCACATGACGACTTTATGAGGATCTTCACTTGGGGTGATTTCTTGAGATATTGATCAGCAACCTGGGACGGAGCAGCCTTGCGGAACGGACGTATTATTTAAATAAATGACACGAGAATTCTGAATCAATCTAAAAATTCTATATCCCTTCCTCACATTACTACTCCCTTCCCCACCGAAAAAGTCACGCCTACCGGTGTCACACTCGTAGCCGCTCGTAATTGTATACCTACAACATCATCGCAGGAGGTTTCAGCCATCGTATTAAATTATTTGAATTAAATTATAACATTCTAATCTCATCAGTCACTTGACTTAGTCCGTGGCTATGATGTATAACCGGGTTTACCCGAGTATGAGTTTAATAAACCGTAATAATGAGGAAATTTCGCCTTCCGGTAACACGTGGGCAGTGGCACGTTTGGAATGTATAGCCGCAAAGTGTCAAGCTGGTCAGACACAAGGATACCATGAATTCTTAATCAGTCGCTTCGATACCGTTGTCTCGTCGAGAGAATATAAGCTGAAAGCTTATAGGCACTAAAGAATGTGGGACGCCACGTATGGTCCCGGTAATCAGGATGAACATGTATGGACATCTACTGTCCACTTTGCCACAGTGATCGTCACGATTAGTCCCACCTACATTCGGTTTTGGTCAATTTACCATATCTCTTCATAAATATGCAATCAAAATCGACAATACAAGCGTTTATAGATTTTTAGCTTTTCAATATAACACGAGCGTCTCATTTAAAAATGCCATCTAAATTTTAGTCAGTGAGGAATAGGTCCCTGAATCCAATAATAAGAAGTTTTTCTGATGAACAGTGAAATCGCATAGATTCAAAGTCTAGAGCCCTGATGAAGTTTTCTGCGCGATTTTTCTACCACGTCAATTGACGTGATAAATCATTTCTGGACCTACACTGTTAAAGATGTTTGCAATTTCAATATACAGGTGAATATTAAATCTAAAAAACTCGGCCTATGAAATATTGACTAAGAGGCTGCATATTAAATTCAGGTAATTTCACTTTATACAAATTAAAAATAATTTTGGCAGTAATTTTCAATTCTAAATAATAAAAAATATTTGTTTCTAGTTAAACATAAATTATACTGAATTTTAAGTGGAAAGGTTCAATTAAGCGAATAATTAAGACACCTCACTTAAAAGTAGTAGTATACTCACGTTCAAGTTTTGACATTTAAAGAGAATTTTGAAAAAAACGCTACCCGCACGTTACAGTTTGATTATACATAAGAATTAAGTCGATAAATTTTAGGTCACTACTTTAGTTTTAAATATTTGACAAGATTTGTCTGCATCAAGCAAATTTCACGAACATTGTTTTACTACACACATTTATTAATTTTACAAGATGATGGTTTATTAGATTTAGTACACGTATATTATACATATTGATTTCATTACATTTATAGCAAAATCGCAATAGAAATTTCTAACAGTGTAGCTTTGTGTTCAGGACACAAAAATTAATGAAAAAAGTATAAAAAAACGCAGGCTTGGGTAGAGTTTAAATTATAGTTTCATAAATAGTAAACTTGTTGATTATAAATAATGTTCAGAGAAGAGGATTAGTCGCATTTAAAAAAAGCATACAACCCGCATCATGCAACTCTTGTGTTTTTTAACGATACACCTATAGAATCCAGGAGAAGTATCCGTAAGTACTTATTTATAGAAATGTCCAGTACAGCTAACACAAGATATATTTGCGTCAGCGAATCAGATATAATCGTATTAGACATTAGAAGGCTTTTACAGTGGTAAAAACTGAATCATAAAATTCATTTTTAGTAATGCATGTGGGATTAGGAAACCTGATTAAACAAATTTCCATATGTATAAAACTTTTATTTCTTTAAAATTGTGTTTGGTATGAAGTACGCGCGTAGTAAATCAACTACACGTATTACAGGACATACTATGGCGGTTAATTTTTTGTTTTTGCATAAAATGAATCCTTAAAGTGAATGCTAATATTTTAATTACTATAATGAATAGGACGGACTTACGTCATTTAATTTTAAATGGGGAATTGTAATCACCTATAATTAGCTCTTTATAATCGAGATAGAACCAAATGTTTGAAAAACGAATCTCGTAAGCAATCTTATATTATTCAAAATAAAAATGTTTAAAATTGAATTAAATCATTTTATCCGAACAATATTTTAAAACGACTGTTTTTCTATTATTATTTTTAAATTAGTATATGGTGAACGCAAAATGATTATTAGACTCTATAACCCAAAAATTTTTCTCTTTGAGAATTTGTGATATGAAATATATTTATTTAATATCTAAAAATACATTTTCCACTTATGATTATTAATTTTGCGGAGACAGTAAATTTAATGTTCCGGAAAAATTGGCAAGATTTCAAGGTAAGTCTATTGTGTGTGCGATATCATAAAATGGCATTGTGTCATAACCGAAAGGCGACATTTTTGATCATAAGTAAATTTATAAATGGAGTTCCCGATTGATTTTCGATAACGTCACTATCGTCAATACTTCAAGTGAAAGAAAAAATTAATATTAGTTAATATTGGCGATTGTATTTTGCTAAGCCTAGGTCCAATGTGGAGCCGATATTGTCAAACGGAGTCTTGGAACAGGCTCTAACCTCAAGCTTTTAAGAAAATAGGACCATTACGGTCGTCAAGATTGGTCCAATATTGGCAGTATGGACTCCCAATTTTGGCCCAATATTGGGCTAATCGTACATTTTCGACTGGTTTGTTATGTTATAGAAAGAAAATTCTTTTTATTCATATGGAATTTATGTTATTCTGCGTTCAACAGAGTATGAGTGCATTATAATTTAAAAGCTTTTGTCCTTGACTTTCTTTCACATTAAATTGATGCATTTTAACTCTATTGTTCCATTTATAAATATTGCCTTATAGTATAAAACATCTTTCTTAGTGATTTATGGATTCTAGCTTAACTCGAAACATTGTAATATTGCATTTTATATTAGGTATGAAAATGAATTTTGTATTAAACATTTCAAACTTTTTAAATAGTGCATTTCATAAAAAGTCTGAAACAGTTACAAAATTGAAAAGCAATACTAACTATGTTTTATAATTACATATATATTGTAAATAAGGTTTTAGTAAAAGTTCCAATAGATAACTATTAAAAATGTAACATTATTGTTTTAGAGTAAAAATGTAAATTAAGCCGTTTGGTAATTGAGAGTTATTTCACAGAAGAGATAAAATCTGTATTTGAAAATAACAAATTATTCGAATTTCGACAAAGTTATACACATTGCAGTAGTTACTTCTACAAGAATCAATTTGTGCATGCACGTAGACATTCAATTACTGTATTATGTGATCGATTTGCATGACCCTGCTTTCGTGAAGGGAAGTCTCGATCTACACAAGCTAATTTTTTATTGAACAAGAAACAACTCTGTACGGGAATTCATGAACTAAGAGAAAGTCATTAATTGCTACGGTTCGACGAACGAAGGTAAAAAGGTGTTTTGACCCGATATCCTCATGTCGGAAATTAAAGCCTTTAAACACATACAGAAGATAAGGATCAAATGCACGAAGACTCTGATTTTCAATTCATCTTCAATTTCTTGTTTATTAACATATACAGTCATAGGCAAAAACCACTATCAAAATGATAATTGTAGGCTCCGTCAAAATTGCAGACAAAATATATCTAATTAATTTTGTATGTGATTCGGAAAATTATTAATGTTACTTCTGCAGTGTGAGATGTACATATTTAGTATTATTTCACTTTGAGATGAAATAACGGTAAGAATAATATAATTTCATTTTACTAACACGTGGAGTTAGGGTTAGAGGAAGTTTACTATAGATTTATAGAAAACTGTACCGTTGCAAATGTAATTATAAATAAAAAAGAAAACGCGGCCCGCACTGGACATAAGCCGCAGGATGTACTCGTTTATCAAAGATGCACGACAGTCTCTGCAGTGCCCAAGTAGTCATATGGTATATGGAGATTAAAGTCATCTTCTATTTCTGATGTGTTATAATGATGATGATGATAAGAGATGACATGCTAGAACACATGAACTTTGATCCTTGCTGACTATTAACAAGTGAATCAATCTAAATACAGTAGTTTTCTAAACTGAATGCATATACAGTCTGTCAAGTTAAAGCGTGGGTGGCTTTACTCGCAGTCGGTAAGGTGTATCGACATGACTTTGGTGTCAAAATATTAAGAAGAGCTCCCTCTT
>NC_046662.1:94839353-94848239 GCF_010883055.1 Belonocnema kinseyi
CTTCTTAATATTTTGACACCAAAATCATGTCGATACACCTTACCGACTGCGAGTAAAGCCACCCACGCTTTAACTTGACAGACTGTATATATATATATATATGCCTATATTGCATAATTTTTGAATGTATATATTTTCATAAATAATGCACGAATTAGATTAAGAATTTATCAGCGGTACAATAAAACAAGTTTATTCAGCCAAATCTTTTGGCTGACTTCACTTGGTTGATTAAAAAAACAATGTTTGGTACCAAATTTGTGTAAGTCGACCGAACTCGTTTGCTTTAATCCACCAAATTTTTTATACTATTACTTTTAATATTAATTTCACAGAATATTTGGTTGATTTCAGACTTTAAAAAATGAATATTTATTTATATTATTATTTATATTAATTAATTATGAGCATTTTAAATTCAATATTATCCAATTTTGAAAGCATTTTGAGTTCATAATTGGTCAATATGTAAATGATCAAATTTATTAATTTTTACTTTGTAATGCTTATTTTAATACTTAAATTCTTTAAGCTTACACATTTTAAAAAATTGTTAAATTTTGATAGAATTCACTTTTACGGTTAGCAATTTTGAATGCAATGTTTCGAATTTGCCCATTATCCAAGTGAAGTGTCACGGCATAACCATGTAGTATCACTTTTTAAAATAAGTTTTATTTGCTTCAAAATTCTCTAAAATTCGAACTACATTGTAGTAAAAAATAGAATTTTTAAATTGCTCACAAAATTATTATTTAAATCATTTGTTTGAAGATGATGGATGCGGAAAAACTCATAGAACCGTTCGTTTCTCAGTGGTAAAAATTACATAAGGTTCACGTATTCGACAATTTTTTGCTCTACCCAATTCTATCTAATTAATATGAATATAAAATAATATATCATGGTAATTGTTTACTTATACTACGTCATTAATTGGTTTGTAAGAAAACGGTAAAAAGCATAGATTATATGTATTTTTTTAGCAGTATCAAATAATGCTATTAGTTTTTCTGTATCTCACATTTTTAAACAAACTGTTTAAACAATTTACAAATAAATTATTTTCCTTCAAAAATATTCTAGCTATTTTTGATATATTAGTTTCCCAGCGACTTTATGGCAAAATAATTACTGCAAAAGTATTAAAAATCGAAAAAATGGTAATGACAAGTCGAACTTTATTTTATTTTGACGACTTTATCAATTGAATTTTTAACTTTGGACCATTTTATTTGCCTCGTAATACTTTTCTGTTTTTTACTCATATATTTTTTGTAAATGAGATTGTAAAAAATTAATTTTACAAATATAATTTTTTCATGGAAATTACATGATTCTGAAAAAGGACGATTTTTTTCTCAAAAGGTATTCACTTTTTTCAACATTTTTTTCTAGGATCTCTACAGCTCTATAAGCCCTCCAATTTCTAAAATTTTTCTATTTTTTATATAATTTAAATTCATTCAATTTTGAAGGCATTTACACTATTAGGCTCTTCAATTTTGTTTCCTACAGTTTTGGAATTATGATATATTTGAAAATAATTGAACAATCTTTAAATGTTTAAATTAAAAGTTTGATAATAATTAAGGTTTTTCTTATAAAGGTGCAGAATTTTAAAGGATTTAAATTAGAAAACAAGACGATTTAAAATATTTTATTCTGAAAGTATTTATTACTCGACGTTTTCAATTTTTAAAAGGGTTCAACTAATTGAAGTAAATTAAAATAATATATTATTCAATTTAAAACGTTTAAAACTTAAAATTCCTTTTTTCAATATAACTTTACTAAAAAGATAAAAAAAAATTTTTTTTAATTTAGTAGTGAAATACAAGTATAATTGGTTCATTTTTCATTCAGATTTAGGGAGTGAACTTAATATCATTCGACTGGAAACATTTCAAATTTAGAATTCTGCATATACTAAGGAATAATTCAAAATTAAATAATTGTACAATCTGAAAGTATTTACCCACTCAGAATTATTGCACAATTTTGAACTCTTTGAATTTGAAAATACACAATTCTGAATGACAGACCAACATTTTTATTAAACTAGCAAAAACTCAAATTTTTTTATCAAAACTGCATTTGTGTCAAATTATTATAAAGAATCAATTCTAAAAACATTTTTCTAACTTCGTTGTGAACAGACGGAAAACATTAAGGATTTTTTTTAATTGTAATTTTTTAGCAATGGTAATTTAAAAATTTGTTAAATCGTAATTTTTTCTTGCCGAATGTCAATCACATTCTCTTGATTCTTTGGTCTACATTTATGAGGTAAAATGAAAAATCTCGGTCAATTATAAGTCATTTTACTGGTAAATTGACCACGGCTCAAGCTACGACTTGCATAAGCTACCGGTTTTATTTAAACGGGATTTCTACTACTTTCTAGAAAGAGAACAGTTGAGACAGGTGGTACCAAGATTGAAACCAGTTTTTAAAAAAATATATTCAAATAAAACTAATGTGATATCAGAAATACGACTTCCGTAAATTTTCTATCATTTGAGTTTTATCCAAATTTTAATATTAATAAAGAGGCTATTCTTACATTTCTTTAATACAGTTCCTTATCCTAATATATAAAGAAAGTCAATTATTGACTTGCGCAGTTTGTCAGGTAGTCATGTTCTATAAATTTGAATTAGTGAGAACTTGAGAGGTACATCATTGAGCCATACCAGTAAGAATCTTCACTAAACTAATTAGGGAATTTGACTGATTATTCAGTAGTTATTCAGTAATTAATCAGTAAAAATCCTTACTAATTCGACCTTTTTTGATCAAAAAAGCGCCACACAATTTCTCTACACGGTATAATCTTAGCTCGACCACCTGTCCCAGAAATGTACAAAAGATGCGCTTCAGACCTTGAGCCTGATTTCTGGTTCCGCACGTTTTACATTACCACATTCAGCGCAATATCGCGCAGAGTGATTTGTCAACTCCGTCACGAATTACTGTTTTTTTCAATGGATGACCTTTCATATACTCAATTAAGGCGCTTGCTAAAGAAATTTATTTTAATAAATCTACTTTTATACTTTGCTTTTAATTTTCGACCTTCTTTTTAATATTGTCAATGAAAGTAATAATAATAACAACAAAAATTACAAATCTTGATACTAGAAGCCGCGATGGTTACAAATCCGTTAGATATTTACTGTAATTTTCTACATTAATTACACTGAAGAAATATTACATAAAATCACTTGCTGAAACTAAGGATAATCCTTGATAAACATCCAACTGCCTTGTATAATTATAATCATTCCTGATAAAAAAAATTTCATGTAAAAAGGCATAAGAAAATATTCTAGACTTTTGTCCTTGAAACTGTAAATAAATCTTTCGTGGAATGCCTCACGTTTTTACTGAAAATCCATGCATGGATCTCAATAATCAAGTACTACAGCTGAAACCAGAGATCATAATCTAGAACTTGGAAAAATTGCAGGTATAACACGCGATGAAAACAATCGACCATGCACATGTACGAATCTTCAAATAATTTCATGCATTTTAGTTTGAACTATGCAAACTAAGTTTGTTTCAACTTTCACATGCTTTAATTTAATGTAAACTCTTCCTTTTCCATATATCCTAAATAATTATAAAAACTTTCACAAAAAAAATAAAGTGTAATATTTACCCCGGCTTCAGAGACTATAGAATTTAGCCTCGACTCAAATTGTTAAGAAAGCATGAAACTTATGGTAAATATATCCGTAATAATATTCAGTGCCTTTTAATATTTATCTTGGGGATTTTGAAACAACAAGAGAACTCCCATCAAAATCAAAAAGAGAATGATCTTAATTATTTTGGAAAATAGCGGATCAAAAAACATGTACCAGTTTTTTTAAACGGACATATTATCAGTTTCAAAATTTTGTTTTATAATTTAAAGAAAATACATTTTTAATATTAGATTTTAGTACTGAACCACAGCAAAACTTAGGGAACAACATTTTTGTCCAAGTTGCATATTTTTAAATAAAAAGCTGTACATTTAATTCTTGTAAATTCTATAGCATGGAATAAGGAAACATCACATTATTTTTTTAAAAGAAACAAATTGCTACAAAAAAACTTTAAAGAAATTCACCATGTCGAGGAAAACCCCTAATCATAAATGTCCAGTGTAATGTTTCTAAAAGTTGGTCGTTAATAGTTTAAAACAGTTTTTTAAAACAAATAATAATCGATAAACAAAATATTCCGTTAAATATTTTTAGAAGGTTTCAATCAAGACAAGATCTTGTTTTTGTTCATATTTTTTCTGTATAATCAATCGTTTCCAATTTTGTAGCGTTCTAAACAATTATATTGTCATTAAAATTGACATATTTGCAGGTAAATAAAGCACGTGGCTTAAAAACTAATTTACATTTATACAAAATTTTTCGGTTCTATAGATGCTGAGGTATCTGTCCGTAAATATGTCAAGTTTAGTGTCAATTTAATTGTTTGTAACGCTACAACTTAAAAATGGTTAATTGTACAAAAAAGTTGAACCTTTCTTCAAACTTTCTGAACGATATTTAATATTAGTATTCATATTAATTTTAATATTTAGTATTTTTAAAAAAAAACTTGTTTAAACAATTAAAGACCCTGTTTTTGGACAAATTATTCCGGATATTTATGACCAGGGGCTTTTCTCGACAATTGAATCGAAAGTTGTCATCTAGTCTACAACTTTCAGAACATACAGAACTATAAGTGGCAGCTGGATTACCCCGCATTAACCAATCTTAGAATATTTTCTAAAATTTATTTTGGATGCGGAATCTCAAGTAGAAACTCATTTCTTAATTTCAGTCAGAAACTGAGAAATTGTATGTCCTCAAGCATCATTCCTGCGTGCAGATACGTAAGTGAGTAGTATATACTTTGCTCGTTGTCAGCTAACAAGATGAATAAGGTAGATGAGAAAAGAAATATAATGTAATTATGCTAAAAAGTGGCTTGGAAGATGACCTTCTGTCTAGCATTTATAGAGATATTCACTGTCGACCCAAATCTGATGAATGCTTTATCTTAAAAGAAAGATTTATTACAGTTAGAGTAAAGAATATCAAAAGAACTATACATTTAAATTTGTTTTAATTTGCATGAATAAATTGTGTGAGCTATCCAAGTTGAAGAATACTTCAAAATAAGTGTTCCAATATATACCGAGTCATACATTGAAAAAAAATTTCTATTTCTAGTTTGGAAATAGGAATGTGGACAGCAGCTGTGCATCTTCGAGGCTTAAAACTTGAATTTTTCGAAGGCATCTGGATATGTTAAAACCCATATAGCAGATGCCGGGTCCTGAATTCCTAGCTCATGTTGTACGAAATATGTTTCTTCCTTCGAAGTATTAAAATAGATATATGAAGTCCCTTTTTGTTCCGACGAAGCGGTCGAAAATAAGAACAACATAGGAAGAGAGAAAGAAAGTTCTGTTTAGTTCCATTTCTTTACCTAAACTTCATGCACTCTCTAATTTCTATTTCTATTTTATGCTGTTCTGTACTAATATAATCGTCTTTTAAATCTCGCGTGATAATATTAATTTAAAAAGAAAATTAAATGCAATATTTTACTTAAGATTTTTTAACCATTACACGCAAAAGCTTTTTAACACTGTTGTGATAATTGTGTTAGGATCAATTATAATTTGCTACTAGCAAATATTGTACCATAAACGCATTTAAACATTTTTACATACATACGTTTTAGACTTTCGAACAGTTAGATATGGTGTGTAGTTTTCAGAACACCCAAGGCACTTATGTAACTAACGTGTAACATTAAGTTCCCATCATACAAATGACATATTAATGATGCGTAAAATTTTTATATATTTAAAATTAAATTAGCAATTATTATTGTTAAATTTACCTAAAAAGGGTTAGATTATGAAACGAAACTGTAATTTTTGTTACAGAATCTTCTCTTGGATAATTACGAACCGAAACACAAGGGTTAAAAACCATTCAAAATTTTGAGCTGGTGCGTAATAAAAACATGTAGATTGCAACTATCCAGTTCAACAATGACACAAAATATAATTATTACAAAAAGAGTGAAATTATATATAAAATATATGACAAAAATGCAATGTTTGACAGATAAAGAAGAAATAAAATTCAAAAAAAAAACCTATAATAAAACTCACGAGTTGCAGTGCTTTGAGAATGCCGGGTTTACTCCGGATGTAATCCACATTAATATCATTAAGGTTGAACCCTGGAGATTGGCCAGGTTCCGTTTTTACGGTTGGTACCTGGCGAGGATTGTTCCCTGTGGTAGTTGTTGTTTCGTGTACAGTGACTACAGTTTCCGACATCATGCTGCTTTATCTTTCCGATTTTTAATTTTTATAATCCTTGCACAAAGTATTGCACAATTTTACCGGCGAACTCACAAGGTGCACTTTATACAACTCCTTTTTCCGATTAATTTGACGAAATTCGCCGAACGGTTCACTGAGATGAATTTAAAATCACCGGGTTTCGCAGTTACGGGACACCTCTAACACTACATCCGCTACAAAGCCCGCTACAGTGGCCACACCACTGCATACTAAGGCTCGGGGCACCTACACACCAAACAACAATCCGCTACTTTTCCCCGGACTTCACGGCCCCTCGTCGTATCATTTATCTTCAGTGACGGATTCTAGAATCTCTGGCCCCTCCCATGAAGAAATTCTCCTATTATTTCTCGGCTAAGGCCATGTCAAACTTACCAGAATCCTACCTTACCGACATTTTTATGTTAAAACTTGAGCCCACACAAAATGAGATATTGTGTTGAATATTTATGAAATCAAATTAAAGGGTATGCTCCCCTCCCTCCCTCAATCAATAGATGGCACGATTGCTTGAAGAAATTGCCTTTTTTCTTTTAAGAAGCGGATTGGCTAATCTTCTACTGAATCGAAATAACGCGTTTGGATCGGTCCTCATCATTTGAATAATTTGAGTCTGATAACCTCGATTCAGACGTTGTGAATGAGAAAACTCCAATTGAAGAAACATTTTTTCATTATTTTCCGACATTTTTGAATCGGATCAATATTTTTGAGGTTATGCTCTCATATTTTTCACATTATTAAAAAATAATAAATCAGATAGCGCGAGTGGAACGTTCATAGAAACGTTCTTTGTTTTCTTTTACCTCATTTTCCAAATTTTCAACTTAATATATCATTTCGTGTAAACGTAAATTAAAAAAGAATTGCAGTAAGGATAGGAATCTGGTAAGATTAGATCGCGTCTGCATTAAAGTACTAAACTTATAATTAGAAAAACTTTTTGTGAATTGAGAGCTTATTCTTGAAAAAGGATGCACTTCATTTTTTTAAATTTAACTAAAAAATTAATTTTTAAAATTTAAATCCTCCTGTCGTGTTGTGCAAACTGTTTAGAACGATTAGAAACGTTTAAAATCAATAAATTACACTTTCTTACCATTCCAACGTACCATTATACATATCACATTAGTTTGCAAAGATAAAAACTGCTTATTTGTTAAAAAAAAATTGAATTTCTGGCTATTTTGAAACAGATGAACATGTTTATCAACGAAATTGATTGAAGATTGATCAGAAAACACATTGTTCTCTGAAAAACTTTACAATGACATCGAGACAAGCATTTTTTTAACTCAAAATCTTCACTAGTTCTCATAAGATTATATCCCAACAGGGACTAAAGTTTAGAATACATACTGTTTCAGCAAGGTTTTAATACGACAAAAAGAATTCCCAATTAATTTCCTTTAAAGTTTGAACAAATTCGTCTCCAAAAAAATGTTTAGAAAGAATCTTAATGTGGACAACTTTTTGGGGACAAGGTTATCGGAAAAGTTACATTTTCTCAAAATTGTTCCAAGCGCTCATACAATTTATGACCAAAAAAGGACTGCTAAAATAGGATTTCTGTTTACAAGGATTTTCTTGATATATAAAGTCTGCGAGCACTTGTAAGAATTAAAAAAAGTACGCAAAGTACATTTTCCCCGAAACTAGGCAAGACAAAACGGGACGAGACGAGATAGGACGAGATGATATGAGACAATTTATCACTAAATTTTGTGAGTGAAATAAAAGTTTATGATTTTAAATACTCTTGAGACTAAACGAGAAGAGACAGCACAGGGAGAGACGGGACGAAACACGAGAGGGGGCATCTACCAACATAACTAAATATTCGAAGTAAAACAAAAATATAAAAGGTTAACATTTTAAATACAATATTAAATAGTTTACGAAACCCTTTTTTTGTAAATGCGCATTTTCGCCTGGTTTAACTAATTAAAAAAATTGGACTAGATAATGTAAAAGTCAAGTAGTGGTCGCAAATGATTCTCCATGTTCTCCAATCTGCAACACTTTGTTCTAGTATCAGATCAAACAGTAAAATCTGTGAAGTTTATATATATATATATCTTCATTTCAGTTAAAAAGAATTCAAACGTTTGAAAGTCGGAATCACATTTTCAAAATTTTTTTTTGAGATTTTGTCGTAGTGACGAAATATTATTGCTACTTGACTGTCTTCATTTTAAATTTTGTTACGCATATAAATTTAATATAGGTATTATTGAAATGTTGTTTACATACACTGAAAAAACTAGTTGGTTGGGACAACTAACAAAGTAGTAGGCCCAACAATTTTAGTTTGTAATATATGCGGCTGCTATTAAAGTGGTTGAGGCTACTACTTTTATTCGCAAGATTGGTAGTAGTTGCCCTTACTACTTTATTTTTTCTCGCTACAACTTTCGATGGTAGGTACTACTTTCAAGCAGCTGTGTTTACTACTTCAAATAGTAAGCGTTACTACTTCACTTAGTAAGTCTTACTATTAA
>NC_046662.1:94848339-94859732 GCF_010883055.1 Belonocnema kinseyi
TTTATATGACACATCGAGTTCACATGTAGGTTATCAATCAAACAAATTTGACTCAATATAACAAAGTAACTAAAAATAAATCCTATGAAATATATTCATTCCGAGATTATTTCAAAACAGACCTGCGTGAAAAGGTGCCCTAGGGCCTAGGCGTAGGCCGTAGAGGACGCCCTAAGGAGCTATACGATGCTCTTCAATATTTTCCACGTGTTTACACTTTATACGTAAAGGTTCAGATTAAAATGGCGATTATCGAAAACATGACGCGATATTTCGATGCGAATGTTGGCAGTACTGCTCATATTTCAGTTTTGCCAATATCGCCAAGGGGCAAAACTCGTAACCTTTACTACTTTCATTTCTTGGAAAATAAATTGCTGGTAAATGTAACTAATTTATTTGTTGTGACTACAATTACTATCCTTACTAATGTAACCTTCATAGGAGGACTAACGGCGACTTGTTGCCATACAAAACTGGTTAGTTACTGTTACCATCGAAGTAGTTGTTGTAGCTTATACCAACTCTACTAATAAGGATCTTCTTGTCGCAACTAACCATTTTTTTTCAGTGTAGAGAATACTATAACTTTTCATGATTTGACCCCCCTATTTTTCATAATTTTTGGAAGGAGGGTGGATAGAAACAAATTAATATTTTTTAAACAATTGAAAAATGTTTTCAGGTTGACCAAGAATCCAAATTTTGACAATAGAACAAAGAACGGAACTCTAGAGAATGATAAAAGAATGTATCTATGCCTGAATGCTTCTGTTTATCAAATTTTTGAAAGCAAATTCTTTTAAAAAACATAAACTTAAAAAAGTTCAATTGTGTAAAAAAATCTCAGAAGGTTTAAAAAGGGGAAAAAAATCAGTTAAAAAAAATATACACTTAGGGCCATCTGACGAGTGGGTTACGTGACCAGATTCCTACCTTACCGCCACCTTTCTTATTTCCCAATTTATTTTCACACGAAGCGCCACATAGAGTTGAAAATTTGGGATAATAAATAAGAAGCATAAGAAAGTTGGGCCTGCACCTACACTTTAATAATTTAAAAAAAAAGCAAAAAAAAATATTTATAAAAAAAACTTTTTTCATAATTATACAAATTTAGGACCAGCCCCACCATTCTTAGTGCTTCTTGTTTAGTATCCCAAATTTACAGCTCGATGTGGCGTTTCGTGTGAATATAAGTTGGAAAATTAAAAAAGTGACGGTAAGGTAGGAATCTGGTCACGTGACCATCTTTTCATGTTTTACAGGGGAAATACACTTTTTTGAGCTCATAATAATTATTTAAACAGTTTAAATTTATTAAAAACATATTTGAATTATTCCTTGAACATTTGTCAAGCCATAACTGAAATTCAATTACGCAAAATTAATAACAAGCAATTTATTTCTTCACGAATTTCAAAAATTGGGACTGGTCACCATCTCAAGTAAAAAAAAAGTAAAGAGGTAAAGTATGAATGCAAAAATAGATTATTACATTATATTGGTCAAATTGGTGTACTGCAATATTCAGATTTGGGCTAACGAATTTGAAATATAGAAACACTGTCGACATCTAGCACAAAAAATGCCAATCATCCATCAAATAAATATTTAATTAAAATGATCAATTATGATAAGCAATCTGAGTCATGCGTTGTATTTAAAAAAAATGTGTTTGAACAAGAATCGTCATTGCGAAATCTTCAAAAAAGTGTTTTCCTCGTTCGATATTAACAATTTGACCGCAACGCACCTACAATCAGTACTCGTACTAAATTCCAACGTAATTCGATTAGTCCTCATGAGAAGCTTCTCTAATACAGTCCTTTTTGGGGATTACTTTAGGTATTTCAGACTAGGTGGGGGAAATCCAATATGGCTACCCAATGAGGGTCAAACATATTAACACTTACTAGCACTAAATGCATGGAATGATACTTTATTTATTTAATATCTTAGGAAAAACTTATTTTTGATTATTAGTGTAATTGAATATTATTTTTTATCTCCTCTAACTGATCTCTATTTATTTTTTATTTTTTAGCACTATTCCATTGAATAATAAACTTACCACAATAAAATTATTGATTTTATTATTGTACTTAATAGGATTTGAAAAATAAGATCTATAAACACTTATGGCAATAATAATTGTTCACGAAGATTTTACAAAAATATAAGTTCGTGCCATATGCCCCTTGGTTGGCTTGTGGTATGAGGCTATCATGCCAGTTGACGTCACAACCCTGAATGTTTGGTTGCTATGCGCAATAACCGCAAAGATTTTAACAGAAATGTCATCGTCTGTCTTTACTCACAATCTTTCTTTTCCTCCATTTTCTCAGAACTACGTATGTTAATAGTTCACATACTTTTTTTACACCAATTTATATATATATATATATATATATGACCTAAAACACACAAGATACAGAATTTAGTCTAAAGGTGAACTTGAGTCAAGGGAAACATGATTTTTACGTTCGAGGTTGATGACTCATTTTTGAATAAATGTATGCTACACCATAGAGATACTCTGACAAACACTTCTCTCTTATTTACGTTCCTGAAAGAATAAGAGACACCGACAACAGTCTTTATTTTACTATATACTCGATATTCTCGAGGTGGCCTTTTTTTAAAATATTCCCGCGTAGCGAAATTCAAACCCGCGCATGCACCTTTTAAAGGAACCTTGGGGAAATTGAAACTCTAAAGTTTTCGATCTAAATTCAAAAGAAATTAATTCTTTCTATGAACTAATTATTTATCTAAAAAAATCCTTATGTATAATTTTGTGAATTGACACTACTGTTTTCTATTCGGGCTTCTTTTTTTTCATTCGTCGATCACAAATGATTGAAAATTCTTGATAATTTTAGGTAGAATTCTGCAATGCCGAGCGTAATGTAGCGGCGCTCCGACTTTGCATCGGTAGTTTGACATACACGTCTGAAGACCGCGCTCCCGTCGGGTAAAAGGGGTGCGGTGACAACCGACCGATTTACGGAACTGGGATAGCAAACGTAACCGAAGACATAGCGAAGCGACGGCAACGGAAAATGAGTGTCCTCGCATCGAGGCGTCGAAGAGAGGTTCTATTTTGACAGTGAGAATCGCGAATAGTGTGCGAAATGTCCAGCACGCCATTTAAGCCTTAATCTAAACCGAAAAAAGCGCATCCGACATCGGGACCGTGTAAGATCAGAAATACCGCTCCTCGGTTTCGGTGCTCGGGTTTCTGCTGCATGTGTCACTACGTGTGAAGTGGTGTGAGACTGTGAGACGTGAACCTACACCAGCACTCGCCTATACACAAATTCGACGTCGCACTTCACGTGCACGACGATTCACAATTTCACACCACCCTGAGGCCCCAATGCGCTCAATGCGTAGCTGAAGAATACTGAATCTGAAGTGCGTCGCACCGATGTGCCTGGTCGCTTCATATTTTTTGGTGGTGTTCCTTTAATTAATTCGTGCGTGTGTGATGCCCGGGAGTCGCGCCAGTACCGACCCAGAGCACAAGTCACCGCGGGAAAGTGGTGAAGATTCCGAGGATGAGAGCGAGATCCTGGAGGAGAGCCCATGCGGGCGGTGGCTCAAACGCCGGGAAGAGGTGCGTACGTTAAGGCTCCTACCAGTTTTCGACTTTTCGCTTAAAGCTTTACCAGAATCAACACGCTTTGTTGACTTCCTGACATTAACAGGAGGTTAGTGCAAAAATTCACGTTGTCTAAATTCTTCCCCAAAAGGATTGCATTTACAATTGCCCAGGAATATCTCAACTCCAAAAATGTCATATTTTCAAATAGACTTTGTTCCTCTTCCCGTCTTTGACAACTTTTCCAGTTCTAACAAATGATAGGGGGTTTCTTATGAGTCGATTAAAGTTTCCTTCGTGTTAGTTTTATTTATTTTAGGTTAGAAATCAAATTCTGTTATTAATAAACCAGGTTGAAAATTTGCTCGGGTTATTTACTAAATTGTTCTCTTGTGCCTTCAATTAAGCTTCATTTGCACTAAGCTTTGTGTAGAGGACAATCGGAAGCCGAAAAGATTCACTTTATTAACAGAATAGGTCAATTGCTGTCGTTTTTGGAGCATATCTTGATTTAATTGTAATCAAGTTTTTCCTCGTAATTCAGTTGTTAGCGTTTTCTTTTGGAGTACTGGAATTTTGTTTCGATTGTTCAGGGGTTTGGATAGAGGGAGAGTGCATAATGTTGATGATTTTATTTAAATTTGGATAATATAGATTGTGTTGTTCTTTTTGTAGGTAGGATTAATTAAGTTTTTATACTTTAAAGTTTCAAATAAAAAAAAGTCAGAACTCAGATTAGGTTGAAAACCAGTTTGAACATAACCTCTTATAGGACAAAGCGATGAGTCTCCATGTGAAATTGTGTGTGTGTGTGTGTATGTGTGCGAGGAATTCAGTTATACATGTGACAAGTAGAATATAAATTTGTTAAATCTTTTTAAATATTTCTAAAAAGTATTGCTTAAATTGAAAGTAATATACTGATGCATCTTATCTTCTCGTTATTACAAAATGCCAATTAAAAATAATAGCCAACAAAAGAGTCAATTTGAATTCGTATTCGGTGCAAGTGTCCTTAGCTATCCCAACATAATATTTTACGTATTAATAAATGTTAAAAGCATTTTCAGATTACATTTTAACTTTACAAACCTTTTACACAACAAAGATCTTAATTGGAGGTTGATCCTGCCTTGCTTCAAAATCTATAGCCAGTACTCGATGTAATGAAAATCCATTCAAACCCATAAAAGGCAGAGGTCAAATATACGATGATCTTACTTCAAAATCTCTGAACTCAAGACAACATTCTTTAATAAAATTGTCTTTACTTTAATTTAAGAAATACACGTAGAAAAGCATTTTAAATAATGATTGAAAATATTGACTCTAGAATCCAACAAGTTTTTGTTTTATAAAATAAATAACTAGTTCTAAACTTTAAAAAACTAAGATTTATACAGTTTTTAAGGGTGAATGTAAGGAAAAAGTTATTTTGTAACATTTTTTTATGATTTTTATCTAATTACCAAATTAAAATTTATTTAGCTTGTAGGCTGAAAGTAAAGGACACGCTTTAACTTTATATAGTAATGCGACATTTCATCACATTTTAAAAACTGCATGATCAATTTCCATGTATTACGTGTCATTAGAGTGGCACATTGAAGCATCTTTTACCTTTACCTTTTGTCTAAAGACAGTTTACACGAACGTCAAACTCTTTATAGAAGATCCACATAATTAATCAATTTAAATATAAGCTTTATGAAAGTTCAAGGTTCTGCTTTTTATAGCTTTTTTATTATTTTACAATCATTCATAAACTTGCAATTTATAATTTTTAATCTGCTTTATATATTACTCTTGATCCCAATAAATTTGTTTAACAATTAAGAAAAAATGAAATCTAATCAAATTAATTTGATTTCTTTTCTATCAATCGAGTGGTTAAGTAAACATTTAAAGCGCAGTTTAATTATAGATACAACTGAATATCAGAGAAATATTCGCCATCGGGCGATTAACTTATCTTATCTTGGAGTAACATGCTCTGCTGAGGTATAAAAGTATTCAGATATTCTTCATTCTATTATATTCCAACTCATTCATCACATATAATTGCATGCAGTCTTTACCTTGTTTTGAAAATTTGAATTAAATCTTGCACGAAACATACCAAAAAACAAAACTGTACGCACTAAAAATAGTTAAATAATAGAATTATAGAGCTGAATTAATTAATATATTGCAGCATTAATTCATTAACCTTTAATAATAAATGAAATACGGATGCGAGGAAAAAACATATGTTATTTTAAATGTATTCTGGCGAGCAAAACAATGTATTGTGTATTGATTTCCAACTTTTCGCATGAAAGTTCTTGTAGAAACTTGAAAATTTTAAAATATAGGAAATGCAGGGATCACGACATTTGAAAATAAAATATTTGATTACGCGGGAAATTCTCTGAAATTATTTTATTAAACTGTTTTTAATTCAAATTAAAAATGTTATCAAGTAATTAATTTATAATAATTAAAACAGTAAAATCAATGTTTAAAATATTGAATCAATTAAATAAATTACTTCTAAATAAAATTAACAGAAAATAAAATTTAAAAACATGTTCTAAATATATACGTGCAACAAGCTTCAAGTGTGAAACCTAATCAATTTTAATTTCCTTTAAAAAAAGGCTGAGGATATTTATCCGCGGCTAGCAGTACACTATTTTGAAAAATCATGCCAGACCTCGTTCGGCCGTCCGTACGAATAGATAAGTCTGAAAAAACACGTCTAAAAATTTAAAGTTGAAACCGTTTAAAGCATGTTGAAAATGCGAAAACCAGAGACACAACTTGTTATCCAATCTAAAATGTAATTATAGTACTTTTAAGGGCATGCTCTTCGGTGTCCACGTGATCAACTAGTCCCTAGTTATGAACATTTTTTTTTGGTGTTCACTGTGTCCACGCGGATTGAGATATTGCTTTAAACCTTGACAGATAAAATAAAGAGCACTAAAGAACGTTTTTATGCATCAATATATTTGTAATTTTAAAGAAAGTTTATTTATAAATTGATAAAATAGGATATTACCATTCGAGTTATAGAACTTTGCAGATCATTTTTATTTTGATGAATTTCAGATTTTTTGATTCGCTAATATTGAGCACTGACACCAATTTTAGACTAAATAGTCTAAACCTTGAGAAAAAGTAATAAAAGCAATGAAATTGATCAAATCAACAAATAATTATCTGCATACACGTAACCTATCATTATTTTTGGGCATTTGAGCGATTTCTAGCGGAGAAAAATAGAAGATTTGTACGTCAATAAAGTCGAGATCAAGTGACTAAGTTCGTTCATGAAATTTTTGTGTAGAATGATTTTCATTTTTTTTGGTCCTAAAAATAAAAGATAAATTTCAAATTGGAAACATAGCAACACCAGCAACGTGCTAAAATTCATTCTTCGGAGTTCTCCAACTAATTTCCATAATTCTTAACGTCTAATTTTTGACGTTGAATCGAGCAGCTGATAACTATTGTTGACAGAGAACCAACTGACGGGACTCAGCGTCGGAATCGCCTTGTCTTTCGCTCCTGGGTGAAAGTTTATTTTTATTTGTTTTGTTATTAACTTAGAATTGTTGCACATCAGTATAAAAAATCCACAATAATATCTAAACATTTGAAAATTTTAATTGTTTTCTGAAGATGCACATTTCTCAAGATGGGACTTGGACGGATTTTCGAGTATCACATTATAAGATGTTCCTCGATTTTTTTAAATCGAGGCATCTACTTTATCGACGTTAAAAGTTTATTTCCTATTCCTATAGTATTTTACTAGAAAACTTTCTTCGTAATTATAAACATTTTGATATATACAAACGTTCCTTTAGTGCTTTCTGTATAACTTCCTAGATCCTGAACATGAAATCTCGATCCGTGTGGACGTAGTGAGGACCAAAAAAATATGAAAATCAGATGCTCAATTTGTTATTTGCAACGAATGTGCAAATTTTATTGGTTATATTAATGTTTTCTAAGATTTAGTCTATTTAGTCCAGAATTGGTGTCAGTGCTCAATATACGCGAATCAAAAAATCTGAAATGCATGAAACCAAAAATTATCTGACAAGTGCTATAACTCGAATGGTAATATCCTATTTCAACAATTTATAAATAAACTTTCTTTAAAATTATAAACATATTGATGTATACAAACGTTCATTAGTGCCTTTTATTTAATCTGTCAAATTTTAAACACGATATCTCAATCCGTGTGGACACAGTGAACACCAAAAAAATTACTCATAACCGGGGACTAGTTTGGTCACGTGGTCACCAAAGAGCATGCCCAAGTATTAGAAGGCGAACACTAGCGTGGTCCAAAAAAGCATCGCAATTTTTTTTCTCACTTTTTTCCGGAGAAAGAAAATCCGTTTTTTTTTCTCGAAATTCGAACATTAACACGTCCAACCGGGCACTTGAAAATCCCATATATTATTTAACTTGAAAAAAATTTTGATTTTTGAAAAATTGGACATACTTTAGGGTTTGATTGAAAGTTGCTTAATCTTCCTGAGATAAAAGAGGAGTTTCTACGAAATAAAACCACACCAATAACTTTAATTTTTAATTCACTCATACCCCCACAAAGCCCCAAATATGAGCCGATAATAACAAAACTAGATTTTCACATATTATTGCTAATTTTATGAATTTTTTGCCGTCTTTTTTAATAAAAATAATTACCAACGGACAAATTTGAATATCTCCAAGACTTTTGAAACATTTTTTAATTGTTTGAATACATGTAACTTATTTAAACAATTATTTTTTTCCTAGGAATGTAAAAAAGAATCATATTTTCTGAGTGAAATGTAATAGATGTTCATTGTTTGCAGGAGTAAATTTTGTTGTAGCAACATCGTGTAATTATGTAAACAATTAATTTCTGTTTATTTTCTAAATTTCTTAACCTCGAGACAGAGATGTCCTCTTTTTCTCAAATTGGTATCCCATGCTACTCATTGTTGAATATTTACTTAACTGTGTTAATTTTCTTCTAATTTTTAACAAATTTATATTTGTTTAAACGATTTTTTTTGCTCAAGCAGTTTTTGTTTGAAAATTTTTAAAAATAGTATAAAATAGAACACGTAGAAAGAATATATGTATGTAATTTTGTAAAACAATTATTTATCCCAAAAAATATTTTAAACATCGTATTTTCTAAATCGAACCATAACATTAAATGGTGTTTTGAATTCTGTTAAAATCATCTAGTCATTGTTTAAACAATTTTTATGCGTTCAAACAGTTTTATTAAAAAATGTGAATAAATAAAATAGAACATATAGATATTTTCTCATTGCTATCTGGAAAGTGTTTTCTATAATGTTTTTAATGTCTTAAGTAAATATTTTTCAATTCAGAAAATTCAATTTCTTTAAACAATTAAAAATGGTTAATATATTCTTTCTATACACTAAACTGTCAGAAAAATAGTTGTATGTTTTCTTATTTGTATTTTTTTTTCAAATTTTTCAAAAGGTCACTGCTTGAGCCAATAAAAATGGTTTAGACAAATACAGATTTGTTAAGTAGTAGAAGAAAAGTATCCAAATTATGTAATTTATCAGTAATGAGTAGCATAGGATACCAATTTAAAAAATGTGCACGTCTCTGGCTCCATTTTTAGAATTTTTGGATAATAAAACGTAATTAATTGGTTAAATAATCACATTGATTTTTATTAAATACTTGAAATAATGACCAAATATTACGTTTCATTCAAAAATACGATTATTTGTTCCGTTTTTTTTTTTAAATAATTGCTTAAATAAGTTATACTTATTTAACCTATAAAAAATTCTTTCAAAAGTCATTATGGATATTAAATTGTTCATCAGTAATTATTTGTATTAAAGAAAGGCAGGCAATGCTAGAAATGAACAATGATTCGTAAAAATGTAAGTTATTGATATGATTTTATTTCGTAGAATACAATCTCTGAGACATTTGACTGATAATTGAAATGTTCAATGTAAAATAATTAAAAAATGGAGTGTTCCAAGTTGATCAATTGTGTTGAGTAGTCTTACATTTTATTTTTAATTCTTACCAATAGAAAATTAAACAATGTTTATTTGACCGATTTTTAACTGAAATATTTAAGATTTTCAGCCTATAAAAATTCTTTACTTAGACAATGTTGTTTTTCATCGAACTTTATTTGTATCGTCGTGAATAGATTTCTAACGATCTAAGTTTATACAATTTTCAGAAATACATTCTTTAATAGAAAAAATCATTTTGCATTATTTAATAATATAAAATTTCGTATAAAAATTTAGTTAGCTCTAAACGAGCTGGAAAAGGACTTATTCTTACGGAAAATTTCGTAGAGTCACACAGTTCGTGTGCAAATAAATATAAATTTCATTTAAATCTTTTAGTTTTCACTTTTTTTGTGAGAAAATTACCCAATCCCCCCCCCCCTCCTCCTTTTAGCTCCTTTTGTGCTGTGATCCCTAGAAATACATATAATAAAATTAGAATTAGATTCATTACAAAATATTATAGTGTATCAAAATACTAATTTATTGGATTACAACTTTCTAACTGACAGTAAAATTTATTTTTGGACATGTAGATAAATTTCATCTAAAAGTAGTCTCTACGTGAGGATGCATTTTTAGATTATTGGTGAAATGAATTTACGTACATAATGAATTCATTTAGTCTACGTTCTTGGCACTGGCTGTTTCATATTTTATGCTAAAAATAAAACAGTTCGCATCGGCTATTGAGATATCTCATCAGATATCTTTCAATCTAGTCAGAGCTTTTCGTACGATTTTCTCCATTTTTGACCATTTTTGCAAATTATATTTTAGGCAGTACTGTCCAATATGCTCTTCTTTATATCAGGTTTCATTCAGGAAACAAAAATAGACAAGAGTTTTTTTACTTTGTTTTTGGGCAGGCGAAACATAAAATAAATTGATAGTTCTCCTGGATTTAACCCTTAAACGGCCAAAACGCCACTACCGGTACACTGCTTTTCAACGGCCAATAACTAAGACTATTCGACACTAGAAAAAATTGAGACACATATATTTTTATTGCTTAAGATCTCCTCTTTCCGACGGTGCACATGAAATTCCTCAAAAAATTTACTTATTACCCCAAAATGCAGTTTAAACAAAAAAAAACGTGATTTTTCGTGCCAATTTTTTTTTGTGAACCATTTTCCAAAGCTTTTCGAGTCTGTAATTAACCTGGAATCTCACTAACCGGTGGAATAAATGTCTAAACTTTGAGAATCCATGGTTCAAAGATCGATTTTTCGTTTTAGTATTTTCAAAATGGCGTCTTAATGGCAAAATTTTTGTGAAAACATTCATGAATTTTTTTTACAATAAAAAATGCCAAAGCGTAAAGCCTCAAAAATTGCAACAAACTGCGAATCGGAATGGGATTCCGATGGAAATGATGAACGTATCATCATACCTAATCCAGATTACTCTGGCTCTGATGGAGATGATTCATCAGATGACGAGAATTCGGGATCGGAATTTCCCAGACCGAATTTTAAAATTTTTTCACGAATTATAGAATCATCATTTACAAATGCTACCGTAATTTGGAAAATTTGCAACAAGAATAATATAGCTAAATTGAAAACGAAAGATTTCTGTAAAAAAATCAGCAGGAAATATTGGTCGCAATCAAAACTAGGTGATTTCGAAACTCACAGATACGAATCACGAACAAGAGCATTATGTAATAATGAACAATGTCGTCAGAGGACTACTAGATTTTG
>NC_046662.1:94859832-94863037 GCF_010883055.1 Belonocnema kinseyi
TGAATTTTTCCGGAGCGTTTTGAGCAAAATTTTGAATTTTGCAAAAATTGTTCATATGCAAAATCCAAAATTTTGCTCAAAATGCTTCGAAAAAATTCAGGCTTATTCCTTGGCTGATTACAAGAACTTTTTATTCTTGATGATTTTTCCGAAAAGCGCATCGTTTATTGTATAAAAATTCATGAATGTTTTCACAAAAATTTTGCCATTAAGACGCCATTTTAAAAATACTAAAACGAAAAATCGATCTTTGAACCATGGATTCTCAAAGTTTAGACATTTATTCCACCCGTTAGTGAGATTTCAGGTTAATTACAGACTCGAAAAGCTTTGGAAAATGGTTCACAAAAAAAAATAGGCACGAAAAATCACGTTTTTTTTTGGTTAAACTGCATTTTGGGGTGATAAGTAAATTTTTTGAGGAATTTCATGTGCACCGTCGGAAGGAGGAGATCTTAAGTAATAAAAATATATGTGTCTCAATTTATTCTAGTGTCGAATAGTCTTAGTTATTGGCCGTTGAAAAGCAGTGTACCGGTAGTGGCGTTTTGGCCGTTTAAGGGTTAAGCATTCACAGAATCCACCTGCGTTACTTTAACTTACAAAATTTTCAATAGAGGATAGACGGAAATATCAATGAATATAGCCTAATTCTTTTGATAAAGTGTTTCGATCAGCGATAGTTTTTAACTATTTTTTTTTTTTTTTTTTTTTTTTTTTTTGACAAAAGCGGCATCTCTTATGTCTAATTGATTAAAAGTGGAATATTGTCGAGATTCTAAATTCTTCACTTGCATTCAATATTAAAAAATTCTTTTTTAAGTAAAAATTTCGAAAATCACAAGTTCGTAATACATGACGTGTGTTTTTTCTTGAAATTTTAGGTCTATGTAGGTACAAAGTATTCCCTAGGAGAAGGCGCAAACTTTGCAGTATCAAAAGTTGGTGAAAACGAAGTCTCTGAAATGAAGGTACGTAATTTAGAAAGAAATATGATTGTTGTTTTATTTTATACCTATATTTCATTCTGTACTATAACATGATTGTTTTAAACGAACTTGTGGTTCATTGAATTTCTAAATTCCATTGGAATTCTCCTTCATACAACTATATTCACGTGTATCGCATGACAACAGGGTAAATTAAATACATTTTGAGAGTTTATGTATTCATACTTTATTCAAGAGGGATTCTTCTATTGGACACCACTTTATTAATTAGTTACTATATTTGACTTCATAATGTGTCATACAAGTTTTATTCTCAAGAACTAAGAACTGTCCGCATTGTTCATTTGATATTTTAGTCCATCATCAGGTCTGCTTAATGGTAAACCCTATTCTGTACTGTTCCATCTCCCCTCCGTACATTCTTGGCAAGGTCACATTCATGTAATGGCAAATAGGCATGAAATCATTCCAACTCTGCTCTGAGTAAGCTGATAATGGATAATTACCGTTTTTCAATAGATTTCCTAAAATAGTCTACTATTGTGACACTTGTGTAGGATTTCATTGCGCATCCTGATTTGACCAAAATTAGTTAATAGTCACTGTTCAATTTCTGTCTAGACCTCAAACCTAAGTCTGCTAACTAGTGTCAGATAAGAAACTTAATTAATTACTTTTCATGCTCTATTTAAATACTATAAATGTTTTCCTAGCAATTTTCCTTCACATTTATCCCTTAAAACTTTTAATATACTTTCTGGAAGTATGTATCTTTTTTAAAACCTTTAATATTTAAAGGCACATTAGTGTGGGACTAAAACGCGTTATTTTTTTATCCTAAAATGGCACTCGTACAAATTGTTCTTTTTAGTGTCAAAAGTTACCCCTGACTTTTGGCAGAATTAACAAAAATATGTAGGTATTTAGCCGTCCCGAAGGCCGAGTTTAAGGACAAAATGATGCTTTTAGTTAAATAAGTGCTATTCTTAAATTCTTTGAATTTGAAATGGGTACAATGTATTCGCTTTAGTGAAATACATCACCCAGATTTTTGGCAGAATTAAAATATATATATTTATTTATTGAACTCGGAAGCCCATTTTTGCAAGAAAAAAATTACTTTATTTTAATCGCAACTGGCAATGGCTTCTTTTACTTTAGCATTATATATATTCTTATTATTCAAGTAAGTCTCTCAGATTTATGAAACAATTATACAAAAACATTTAGGGCTTTTTTCGACAAAAAAAACGTTTAGGATTTAATAAAAAACGTTTCTAATCGATTATTTTTACTTTGGCATGCGCAACTTGTTTCGTTCAGTGAAATTCATCATTCAAATTTGGCCCAAGTTTAAAAAATTCTTTTAAGGGCCCAAGCTCGCATTTTAGTTTTTTTTTTTTGGTGTCATCAATTGTTTTTATATTTTCCTTTAACATATTCAGTTTTTTTCATCACGGGCGTCTACGCGTATTGAGATAACGAATTAAAAAATTTTGAAATTAAATAGAAGGAAAAGAAATGTCCTTGAAGTTCTGAACTTTCAAATTAACGAATTTTTTTACTGATGACTTTGTAAACCAGAGAAAGTGCTCAAATGTTTGTTAATTTATATTGGAAATAATGTATTATGTAAAACGAATTATAATGCAAATTTTAAATTGCAGTGGGAACAATACTTATGGGTAAAACAGAAATGGGGCAAAATATTTTATTCATTTGATCGTTCGGAACTTCAACTACATGTAAAAGAAATGTAAAAAACGCCAATTTTTAGGCCTAAAGCTTCGGATTTTTGTATTGTATATTTCTATAATGGAGGTTGAGAGCCTTCTGGAACACTGTATGAAAACCTTTTTACGTTGGGGGAAGCGAAAGTTATCGGCCTTCTAAGTTTGAGTAATGTATGGTGGGGCAAAATCGCGAAAAAATATTTAAAATACGATTCCGGCTAGAATTTCAACCGATTTCAACGTTTTTTTCAAAGTGAAGCTAGATATCTTTGTATGAGATTTTTTGCCTAGATCATAAAACAAATTTTGTTGTTTATTTAAACATAATGTTTGAATAAATTGTTCATTTGAAGGTAGAGATGAAATAATAACAGGCAAGTTATCGAGAATGAGTGATATAAATGTGCAATTGATGAGAAAAGAAATACCAAAGCACGAATTGTTGTAGCTAATTAAGAATTATTAATGACTAATTTGTTATTAACAATTGTATTTTTTATAAGCACCAGTAGATCTTTGCAT
>NC_046662.1:94863137-94867324 GCF_010883055.1 Belonocnema kinseyi
AAAATGTTCCTAAAACTTTTTAAAATTACTTAAACTACTAATTTGCTTAAGCAATTTGTTAATAACAGTAATAAGCAGGATTAACAAATTGCATAAGCAAATTCGCAGTTTAAGTAATTTAAAAAGTTTCAGGTACATTTTTTCAATAGCACTTTGTTTAGCTTGCTAGTGATCATTCGGTAAGTACATTGCCATTTCATTTCAAATGTGATTGTTATAATCAAATTACATAATCATATTTGTAATTTGAGCAATTTTTATAAAGTTTCTTCAGCGAATAAGTGGTCACTCCCTTCGATTTTTCGTGTAAAGTACATTAAGAAATCACAGGATTGCATAAGATTACATTGGATTACATGAAGTTGTATAATATTACATGGGTCTAAAAATGGGATAGCGCAATATTACATGGGATCACACGAGAATACACAGGATTACATGAGATTGCATAAGATTGTAGGGATTACTCGGGATTATATGGCATTTCAGAAAATTACAAGAAATTACGTAAGGTGTTACATGGGATGAAAATTGCAAAACGCGGATGCAAAAAAATTGAAATCACTAATAATAATAAAAGAGACTGTCGTATACATACAAAAATTTAATTTTTCAATAAACTATTACGGAATTAAATATTCTTTTTCCTTGTGAGATTCAACTTTTATTAACAACTGAATTGTCATTACTTAGAAAAGGTCTTTGAAATAATCTACACTTTTTTATTGTTTTAAAAATATACTTTTTGAATTTGTTTGCGTTTCTGGCTATGAAACTGGAAATACGGCATATCAAGGTCAGAAACTTGTTTGAATAAGGTTTTTCAATTCTTTTTGACATATTTTTTTCTCAGGAATGAACTATATTTTTAGAATTTTAAGCAGTATTTAAAAAATTCATGCAATTACCTCATTAATATGGCACAGTGAAGGATAAAAGGAAAATATTCGAACAAAGGTCGAAGATTAACTTAGAAAAATGCAATATTGCTTAAGCGAAACAGGTACAAGTGATACGAAGCTTATGAACGTACCATAATCAACGGATTTGTATTTTTGTTCTAAGCACTTTTTGTTTTAGCTGGTTTTTCGAAAATGCATATATAGTGCTAAAAACAGTCTAATCTCGTGTTAAATATTGATTACACGAGATTACAGGCAAACCAAGCAAATCACTTTAAAAAAGTACCATAAACTTTTAAAAATTACTTGAACTTTGAATTTGTCTGTAAGAATTACTTTTTCCAATTAAAGACAATGTACTTTAATAAATGATCACAAGCAACCCAAACAAAACACTTTCGAAAAAAGTGCCAGGAACTTGAACAAATTTCTCAGATTGATAATTTGCTTATGTAATTTGCTTGATGACTCTTTTTAAAAAAGAGTGCCTGATCAGTTCTTAAAAAAACGGTGTTTTTAATGCATTTTGCAATATCTTTAAGCTCAAAATGTTGTTAGTGTTTAAAATAAATGTATATTTTATATTTTAGTAAAAATTCTTTTTGAAAATTTCTATGTTATGTAACATATCCCTTATAACAATAAGAAATATGATTTATTGTATTTTTTAATGTTGGCAGATTACTTGAAATTAAATTAAAGACAAAAACAGCCTAGTCAATGCCGAAAAACATTTTTTAAACTTGACCACTGCTTATAACAATACAATTGGTAATGAAAACTTATTTATTTATAATTACCTATATTAATTCGTGTTTTGCGAATTTTTTCTTATCGATTGCACAGCATAATGCATTATAAATAGCTTATATGCTATTATTGCACCCGTATCTTAAAGAAAACAATTCTATTGAACGTTTATCTATCTTCAGTTTAAAAATAAACATTTAATTCGATTATAAATTTAAACCGGAACCGTATTTTGAACGTTATTTTATCATGATGCCCCACTTTGCGTTACTCAAATTGAGAAGGCCCATCACTTTCGTTTCACCATCATAAAAAGCTTTTCATAGGTTTTTCCAGAAAGCTCTCATCTTTTACTGCGTACACACATATACAATAAAAAAAGTGTGAGGGTTTGGACCCATAAATCGGCTTTGTTTTCCCTCCTCCCTTAGAAGCATTAACACTTGATCAATTTTAAATAGAAGTATTAGAAATTGAAGAATTAAAAAATAAAATGTTTAAAGTTTTGTTTAAATAAAAATAAAATTGAATATTATTGTATAATATTGTACACATTCAAAATTACACAATGTATAATTGTAATCTTTAAAAATTGTATTTAAAATATCAAAATGTGTATTATTTTTAATTGAAATGAGCATATAATTTCCAATGAATAGCATGAACGATTTTCAATTCTGATGATTTAAGAGACTTTTTTTAAGAACTTTTATTTACGATCTTGATTTTACCTATAGAAGTAATTTACCTGCCGGTAATACCTTGAAACTTGTGAGTGACTAACTTTGAAAGAATTCGAATTCTAATACATTAAATTTTAAGGCCTGAGTCGAATTCAAATAAGCCAAGAGTCTCAGGAATCGTTATAAACAGTTATAAGTACGTGCAGTCAAGAAGTATTATTAAATACAGTGATTACTGGGTCCTTGATCCTACGTTGGATTTAAAAACTTTAAAAATAAAATCAATTTAAATGTGGAAATTCCAGAATTAATTCAAATCGTCTGAGTTATAAGAATTCAGTTTATGAAACTTTAGAAAGTAATAACTTTAGATTTGAAAGACTACAAGTTGAAGCATCTCAAGTTAAAAAAATTAATCGAAATTTAAAAGCAAGTTTCAAATAGTTGAAGGAAGAAATGTTGTAAAAAAATGTGAAAAAAACCCTGTTTTAAAAAAACTATTTCTTCAGAAGTTCTCTATATTTTAAAGAAATGATCTCTCAGGGTTGCTACAAGACCTGCAAGACATGGAAAATTCATAGAATATTGAAAAATTCCGAAAAAAAATCGAAAAGTCGTGCAATTTTGAAAAAAATACTGAAATTTTCAGTTGCACCCTACTAATAAAATTAATATGAATGTAATTCTACATCGTTGTAAAATGTTATAAGAATGTTTATGATATTTGCTTAGAATTCACTAATATTATTGAGAAGCATTGATTAATAATTTTATAAGAAATTGTTGGCAAATTATTTTTTGGCCAGTAGCAACCCGGTCTATGTTTATATTTAGCAAGAAATAGGTACTGTGATCCCTTTTATAATAAATAATTATACTTTGATGAATTCAAAGAATGATTATATATTTTTTTGCTTAGGTCGAGCAGCGGGACGTTCCGGGCATAGATTGCGCCTACTTGGCGATGGATACCGAGGAAGGCGTGGAAGTTGTCTGGAACGAGGTGCAATTTTCTGAGCGAAAAAACTTCAAAGCTCAAGAGGAAAAGATACAACTGGTGTTCGAAAATTTAACGCAGTTAGAGCACCCGAACATCGTAAAGTTTCATAGGTATTGGACTGACACCCACAATGATAAACCTCGGGTGAGTCACTCATATTTATTAGTGTTCTATACATTTTACTTACGTAAAAGGATATTCTTTCAAAAGGCCACTTGTGGCTTTGAAATACATAATTTATTTTCCTTTTTTTCCTAGGTAATATTTATTACGGAGTATATGTCTTCTGGATCTTTGAAGCAGTTCCTAAAACGAACAAAACGTAATGTTAAAAAGTTACCCCTGCAAGCGTGGAAAAGATGGTGCACGCAAATTCTCTCTGCACTGAGGTAAAGTTTACCCCTAAAAAAAATGTACACATTAAAAAAAAATGATCAAAGTTATCATTAAACTAAACAAGTCCATTTTCAGTTACTTGCATTCCTGTTCTCCCCCTATAATTCATGGAAATTTAACCTGTGACACTATTTTCATTCAACACAATGGACTGGTGAAAATTGGTTCAGGTAAGTAACTTTCTAATTGGTCGCAATTATTTTCTTCCAGTCATAAAGTTTGGGTGTGTTTTATTTTCAATTTTATTCACTTTTATTGAAATCAAAAACGACCTTTCAGATCATTAATTTTTTGTTTATTAAATTGTCATTCTCACATAACGGATTGAGGATCATTGAATTCATGAAAAATGAAGCTCTCTAACTACTGTTATGTAGAGCTCTACATGTATGAATGAAATTATGTGGTCTTATCACGGCCGCTTAATACTTTCTCAATCGCGTCATATCTCTGGAT
>NC_046662.1:94867424-94880260 GCF_010883055.1 Belonocnema kinseyi
TTATTATGTGGCTGGTAAACCGAACATAAAATTGTGATGTATTCTAAATTTATGAATTGGTATGCAATTTCTTTGTTCGTGTTTTTCCTCTAGATATGTTTATAAATTTTCCTCTATAATACGCATTAACAATAGAGACGTTATAGTTGAATTCTTGAGGCGCAATTCTACGAAGTTGCCTTGATAAAGCGGTTGGAAAAGTATAAGCGAACTAACGAATGATTGGGGTCTTAATCTCAGTGGCGACAAAAACTATAAAACATCTTATGTTATTAGAATAGGTTGCGTATCGATGACTCGAGTAGATAGGTATCTTAAAATATAAAAATAGCTGTAATTCACGACGCGAGAGTTATTGAGAAATATTTAATCGGAATGCGGTATCGGGAGCAAGCTCTTTTTTAGAAAAAGAATTACAATTCGGGCTATCTGCTGTTTTTATTAATTCGATCAGTTATTAATATATTACTGTGAAGAGGGCATACGACGTTCAAAGTCTTTGAAACCCGACTTGTTTAATCCATTGAATTAAAACTACCCACAGGAATTCGCCGTGTTTAGAACTCTGTGGCCAGAATATTGATTGTGCTAGAGAATACTTGATTTCGTGTACACTTTATTCGTAGCAATGAAACACTCTAGTAAGATTGTTTTTTAAAGAATTTGTGTGATATGAGTTCATGAAGGAGTAAATTGAGTCCCCATTTTTAATTGTAGAAAATAAACTAAGCTAGGTAATGAAAAAATACAGCAAGACCTGCGAAAAGACCAAGTTCTGCGATTGCGACGATAAAATTTGTTCGGAAGTCTTCAAAGGTGGCTAAGACGGAGAAAAGTCGAGAAAATTAACAGCGGCTGCTTCCAGCTAAGTAAATTAAGAGATTGGTAAACAGCATTACTTTTATACTAATTATAATTGAAGAGTTGTATTGCATCACGACATTTTTTTAGTTTGCTTTCCTAAAATGCACGGAACGGATGCACTTATGAGTTTTTTTTTAATGGAACCTATTTAATCGTGTGTGATGACATGTTTTCATTTCACCTTTATCCAGTTATTTCTGAGTTAATTTTATTTCATGTAAATGGGAAGCTGGAGAAACATGGAAACGAGGAAATAAAGATCTTTTTTCCAGTTTTTGTTTATAAAAATCATGTTTTCAGTATTTAAATATTCTTTCTTTCGTTCCTCGTACACAAAAATAGATTCTACTTTAAAAATAACGCATATCACAAAATTCTCAAACCGAGAATATTATTAACCGTCAAACAAGAGAATTGCACTTTCAAAGAATAATTATATTTTATTAACATTATTAAAATAAGAAGGTTTTAAAGATGCATAAGATAGTTTCAGAAAAAAACAGTGCAATAATAAATATTTACTATAGTGCACTGTTGAAAATTATGAGTACTCATCGAAAATATGCCGCCGTACATTATATTGGAATAATGATTTCTGTCCTGGGGGCTCAAGTTACTCTTAAGAAGCTATATTCGATCGAAACACAATAAATTTTTCTACCTCGAAAGAATGCTATAGTCTATTCACTGAAAATAGTTCCAAGGTTACTGATGGGCATTGCTAATTAAGTTTTCATTAGTCAATTGATTGATTCTCGATTCCTAAATATAAATTTGACAACTGTTCTGACAGTTTGACTCAACGCAGTTATTGGGAGACAAAAATATAAATAATATCTTACTCGTGATTACAGTGGCACCTGATGCGATTCATCAGCATGTCAAAACCTGTAGGGAAAATATGAAGAATATACATTTCGTAGCGCCCGAATACGGAAGTGAGTAATTCGCGTAGTGTAGAATATAAAAAAGGGATAACAGTTATTTACATAAACTTTTATTCGCAGGTTCGTTAACACCTGCCATAGATATTTATTCTTTTGGAATGTGTGCCCTGGAAATGGCAGCGTTGGAAATTCAAGGGAATGGTGAGACTGGCACGGTCGTTACGGACGAAAACATTAGGAAAACGATAGAATCATTAGATGATGCTCAACAAAAAGACTTTATTAGCAAATGTCTTCAATCGGACCCACTCTGTAGACCGAGTGCAAGGGAACTATTGTTTCATCCTGTCCTCTTCGAAGTCCATTCGCTCAAATTACTTTCGGCACATGCCTTGGTCAATTCGGCCAGTGAGTTACTCTGAAAAATAAAAAAATAATAATTTGCAAACGAGCGGTCGACCTGTCGAACCTTCAATGTACACAAGATTTCACAAAGGTTTCAAAGATTTTACAAACATTTCCAAAGATTTCACAAAAAATCTCAAATATTTCATCAAGATTTCTATGATTCCAAGAGATTTCAAAGATTTCAAGAGTGATCATGCCCTTGTTTGCAAATATTCTTCGAAATGTTTCATTTATTGATTCTCGTTTCTCTTTTTACAGCCAATATTTCAGAGACTATAACCGACGAAGTTCTGCAGAGGTTATATGGACCTGATACGATAGTCGCCGAAATACGATATAAAAATCGGCCTCCTCAGGAAATTCGATTTAGCGATATACCGGCTGCAGAGAAATTAGAAAAATTTGTGGAAGATGTGAAGTAAGTTTACCTCAGATATTTAGGTTTTTTTTAAATATATGTACAAATTTTCGATAAATTGAATAGGCCTCTAGACATTTTTTGTACGTTACTTTAAATATATTTGTAAGGATTACCTAGCAAGCTTCAGTTTTCAAATGTTCTGTATGCATTGATTTGACATGGAGTTTTTTTTATTCAGATATGGAATTTATCCTCTGACTGCATTTGTCGCGAAACTTCCGCCTCCCGCTAGGCCGAGGGCGATATCGCCTGAAGTTACGGAATCTGTGAAATCGGTCACACCAGAACCGTATGATGAAGAGTCTCGTAGAGTAGTCAATATGATGTGTAATGTGAAGCCTAAGGAAGACAGTAACGAATTAAATGTAAGCGAATCACTGATTTACTATACATATCTCTTTATATATGGTATTTCAGTGTTGTTTCAATCATTGAAATATGTTCTTTCTTAGATGACTATATTACTACGAATGGATGATAAAATGAATAGGCAATTAACATGCCCTGTAAACCAAGCAGATACTCCAATGCTCCTCGCTCAGGAACTTGTACATTTTGGGTTTATTAATGAGGTAAGAGTTTTTCTATAAAAATTTAAGTAATTTAAACTTTATAAGGTTGATAGGCTTGTATCTCTTATTTTTACTATTTTTCAGTTATTGTGGGGTGGTCACAATACTAATGAATTAACCCGTAGTGGTAACGCATTATTATTCTTATTAATTATCAATTAGTCATAATTGATCATTTATAATAAAATGTACAGTTTTTCACATGTAAAGGGTTTTTTTCACTTTATTTTACATGTTCATAACTGATATATCTGGTTTCATGAGTTTCATGAAAATTTATAACTTCAAATTGTAAACTAAATCAACTTTTTCCAAAATTTGTTATATTACTATTTTACTTCTTCAAACTATTCTATTTTGAGAGTAAAACGCAGGAAACTTGTTACCTTTATCTCAAAAATTGAAATTTTTATTAATATTTTTTTGAAAAAAGTCTAACTTCCCAAAAAAATTTTTTTTCACTTTTTTGCAAAATAAAAAAACGTAAAAACGGGCAACAAATTATGGGATTATAAATTGGGAAATCTTAAAATAAATTCCAGTTCAAAGTTTGAGTCGATATATCAAGAAGAGAGCAAATGGCAACTGTTTTTTTTTGCCTGGGGTCCATTGGACACAGTGTGTAGCCACTGCGTTATTTTTAGGAGGTGGGACCACTACAAAACAGTTAAATTTTCAATTAAAAATATGAATTTTCTACACAGATGATTAATTAGCAACAAAAAAGATTAATTCAAAAGAAGATATCTAAAATTTTAAACAAACAGTTGAATTTCCATCCAAGAAAATTATTTTTCTACCTAGAAAGACGAATTTGAAACAAATTACATAATTATCAACTAACTATTTTGAAAAATGGACATGCTGTCAGTCCAAATTTGATTTAATTCATTTTAGCTTATATGTTTTCATTTATAAAATATTTTAACCAAATAGTTGAATTTTTCAACTAAAAAAGGTTAATTTTTTAACAAACATGGAAGAGTTTAAATTTGCATGCAAGAGAATTAATTTTCAATGAAGCAACAAATTTTCAAGAAAAAAAAAATCAGTTGAGTTTGTCAACCCGAGAATATGAATTTTCAACCAAAAATTTAACTTTCATCTAACCAGTTGAATTGTCAACCAAAGAATTAAATTTTCATTTAAAACTTCATTTCTAACAAAAAAAAAGAAAATCGAATTCGAAACTAAAATTATGAATACAAAAAAAAACTGTTAAGAAAATAGTTTAACTCTCAACCAAAGGAGTTGCATTTTCAACCTTAAAAGATTAAATTTCAAGTTAAAAAAAGTCGAATTTTCGACAAAGTACATCAATCCTTAACTGAAACAAATATATGCAACCAACAAGATGAGTTTTCAACACAGAAGATTAATTCAAAACAGAGTGTCTAAATTTTGAAACAAACATTTCAATTTTCAACCAAGAAAATTAATTTTGTACCTAAAAAGACGAATTTTAAAACGATTACATAAATTACCAACTAACTATTTTGAAAAATGGTTTTGACGTTAGTCCAAATTTGATTTAATTCATTTTTAGCTTATATTTTTTCATTTATAAAATATTTTAATTAAATAGTTGAATTTTTAAACTAAAAAACGTCAATTTTTTAAGAAACATGGAGGAGCTTAATTTTGATATTGGGAATTAATTTTTAATAAAGCAACGAATTTTCTAAAAAAAAATCAGTTGAATTGTCAACCAAATAGTTAAATTTTCAGTTAAAAATTTGATTAAAAAAAACGAATTTGAACGTAAAATTATAAATACAAAAAAAACGGTAAAGAAAATAGTTTAACTGTCAACCAAAGGAGTTGCATTTTCAACCTAAAAAGATGAAATTTCAATTAAAAACAAAACAGTCTCAACAAAATACTTTAATCCTCAACTAAAATAGATTCAGTTTCATTCTTAACCAAAAATTGGCTTTTTTTACAAAAAATTCAATTATCTACCAAATTGTTGAGTTTTCTAGATGAAAGTAGGAAGTTTCTAAAAAGTTGTTGAATTTTCAACAACAAAGTTAATTTTTAACTAAAACAGATTAATTATTCATAAAACGGTTGCATTTTCAGGGTGTTTACTTTGCGGGATTTGAAGGAAATGCAAGAATTGTCCTTGATTTTATTTTTGGTGCAGAAAGTGCATTTCATTTTCTTATAATATATCATTTTTAAATTATCCCTTTGAGATACTTTTTCATGCTTAAAATTAATAAAAACTAAAAGAATATATTTTGCGCATGTTTTGCGCATTTACGCAATTTACGCATGTCGCAGTACAATTTTCTATCTAAGAAGGGACCTTATATTTGTAAACAGGAAAATGCGGGATTTGTTCGGAAATTTTGTGGGCAAATTTTAGGGGACCACCTGATTTTTAACCAAATAAATAAAATTCCTACAGAAAAAGATAAATTTTCAAAGCAGAAAGTTGAATATTCAAGAAAATAGTTGAGTTTTTAAACAAACAAAATTTGAGAACCAAGAAAGAAAAAATAGTTCAATGAAATTGTTAGATTTTTAAGCCGAAAAGATGAATTCTCAGAAAAACAGTTGAATTTTGAACCAAGAAATATGTCTTTCATAAAATTGTTCAATTCACAGAAAAAGAATTTTCCATACCAGACGGACGTTCGTATTGTTTTCCTTTACTTCTGTCTGGCACAAAAAATTGATTACAGTTATTATACTGTAAGGAAGTTCGTTTAAAAGAATTGGTCACGTGACAAATAGGAATTTTGATCATTTATAGACAAAACAATATAATTTTAAACAAACATTTTTTTCAAATTCGGCAGATTTTCCGTATTTCATAATTCTTTCGTTTTATAATTTTTGAAAGATCTCAATCAGAAAGCATATAATTTTCAAAGTGTTTAGAATAATTAAACTTTAAAGGTTCCCATTGTTTTTCACAATACTTAAAATTCTGTAATTTTGAAAGGTGAAAATGGCAGGAATTTTTTTGACATAAGTCAAATTTTTTCTTTAAAAAATCTATCCAATCATTTTGAACTAAAGTTTTTTCTTAAATTAGTTTTTATCTTAATTTATTGTAGATTTCAAATTTTAAATTTGTCACTATTGTAGTTTCAAATTCAAATATATATAAAAAATGACAAGACCATTCCGCTATTAAATATTCTGAAATTTCCTATTGAAAGCCTTGATAGTCAATTTTGAATTTGATCATTTTAGATGTAAATATAAAGAAATTTCGAACTGCAAAGTTTAAAATTGTACACTTAAAAAAATGTTATCATATTACAGCAATCTTGTTGTGCATTATTTATTTCAATTTACCAGATAGCCCAATTTAAACTTTTCCTTTTCATAGGATTTAATTTAGCAACTAAATTTAATTGGTTCAATTTTGGAGAGTTTAATTAGCAATTAAAAAATTATCAGTTTTAAAGTTAAATTCACTTTAAATAATTGAAATTTTAAAGGGCTTGATTATAAAAAAGTTTTAATATAACAATTTTGGGTGACTAAATTTTATCAGTTTTAAATGAAGTTCGCAATCGTTTAAGTTTCAAGGTTTTGGAGTAGAAATTTTTTCATTTTTCATGTTCCGCCTTTAAAATTACTAAATTTAGTTTGAAATTTTTTTTCGGTAAAATTCAATTCATTCTTTAATTTTCTAAAAATTTGTCTAATCAGCTTTAATGTCAAATTATAATTTCGTTATGTAATAATAATTTAAAATTCTAGAATTTCAGAAGCTTTGACTGAAAGATTCAATTTATTTTTCAATATTATATTGTCAAATCTTAATCTCTTTAAATTTAGAATTTTTCGAATTCAATAGTTTCCGATTTCTAATTATTTAATTTTGAACGCTTTTAATTATGTATAATACAATTTCAATTTCTCTGAATTTTAAATGACCTAATTTTAAGATATTCATTTTCTAAGGTTTTAACATTGTCCTATTTTCTAAATTTTTAATATGATATCGCACAACTTCGTGATTCTTCAATTTAAAATAAAATTGTTTACTTTGCAGGGCTTCGACCGAGAAATTGTACAATTTAACTCTTTTTTTCTTATTAAATTCTTTAAAATCGTTTTACAACTTTTTTTCATTATTTCAAAAGCCTTAAATTCGAAATTATTAATTGTTGTTAACAATTTTTTTCAAAATTTCATTATAATGGGCTTTTAAATTTTCATATATTTCATGTTAGGAGATAAAAATCCAGAGATGTAAACGCGTGGTTTGCGCGTTGCAATTACGGTTAGTGTGCAATAAAGTGCATCTTTGTCACGGTGGACTGGAATCAACATTTACTCAAGCCCAAATGACAACCAAAACGTTTCCGAAAAAATGATAGGTAATCATTGATAGAAGCATAATCCATATTGCATGAAATCCTAGCAGATCATTTTTTTATGATTTACGATGATTATTTCCAAGTATAAAGAGTATAAAAAATATTTAAAAAAAAGGATTAGCTTGTATCACAATATAAATAAATAACATTATATGTATTTGAAATTTATAAATATTTTGTAAACATTGCATAGTAAAAAAGAAGAAATAATAAATGAAATTAAAGGTGCACAAAAAATTATTCAATTTGAAAATAGATAATTTATTACCGAAAATAAACCAATGTACATATAACAATATATTAACAAGTATTAACCTTGTAAGTATATAACAAGTTTTAACTGTTTTTAAAAATGGTTATTTAATTATTTAATGAAAAATAAACAAATTTCTATTTAGAAATATATTTAAACTTAGTTTTAACTGATTTTTAAAAATTATTATTTAATTTAGTTCAATTTATACAAAATCTATATAAATTTCAAATAGTTATAGTGTAATTTACTTAAATTGTGACACAAACGCGTAAATATGCAAATTCTTGGAAATAATCATCGTTAATCATAAAAAAATGATCTGCTAGGATTTCTTGGAGTATGGATTATGAATCAATTCCTGTCCACTGTGCTGCATTTCTCTTTATCAGGCAAACGAATTTCCTTAACCTATTTCTATGATTCAAGCTCAATCGATTTCTTGTAAAAGGGTTTACTGATTCTTGTGGATGTTCGTGATTGATCATGAAAAACTGTAGGTTTCGCAAAGAGAGTTAATTGTTTTCCAAAATGGGAGAAAGCCGGGAGACGAAAATTGACAAAATAGTGGCCACCCTGACTATTGTAGATGCGATTGAAATGAATAATTTTCATTGAATTGCAGAGTGATCGTGACAAGATAGCAAATTTGATAGAAGAAGCATTGCGATGTTGCTTCAATAAACAAATGATGTCGCCAGGAATGGTGTCATTGACCAATCTTCCTTCCCAAACGACTTTACTGTTGCCGGGTCCAGATTATCCACGCTTAAAAGACACAGAAAAATCGGCAGGTAATGCAGTGACATCCAGTAGTGATAGTGTAACTAGCATCCCGCCAAAAATCTCAGGACTTTCAGATTCTAGTAATAAAAGAAAAAATTACCAAGATGAACCAGAACCGTCGACCATCACCGAATGTGGCAGTTAACCATCGATGACGCTTGGTACTTCAGTTCTCTGTGCCACTTTGCACGCCCTTTGTATAGACTGGCTATGTATTTTTATATTTAAGTAAATTTAAAGATAGCGAGCAAGCGAGCGTGCATGAGAGCGAGAGATACATGTCGACTGAAAGAAAGTAAAGGTGGGGGGTGCTGTGGCTTTATTATTATATTAAGCATGTTCACATGTGTGTGTTTGCTAAGCAAATATAGTATGAATGTTTTCTTCTTTTCATTTTTCTAAATCGTCTAAGCAAACCTTGAACTTCCAGTGTGAATGGAGAAATCGAAGGGCTTGAAAAACTGACAGTGAAACTAATGTTTCCACGATTTCGATTTAAGACCATTTTTGGTACTCCTTTGCCAAGAAAAGAAAGAGAAAACTATCAAATTAAACTCCCCTTGAAATATCACTTTGAGCGACATTAATTTTTTCATTGCTCTTTTCTTTTACCGAAGTTTTCATGGAGCTCTTTTGGAACTGGTAGCTTTGAAAATCGTCGTGAAACTCGATTTCGAGCCCTTTGATCAATTTTTTAGGCTTTCTCTTAGGCTTTGATGAATATTTTGCAGGTGGAAAGTGACTGCGAGTTTAATTTAATTTAAACTTTCCAGTTCGCGCTAACCAGCGCAGTATTTGTTAAAGCCTAAAACTTGTCAATTCTATCGACACCAACCGATGCTCACGTTTACTCATTACGAAAGCAGTCGTGTTTTGGAATCTCGCACAAACAGAAATGTTGCATGTCAACAGTCATTTGAATTTTACAGTGGAAAAACTTTAGGCGAAACGTTGGTTTCAATCCAAGACTTCTGTAAACGCATTATTTATGCAATGTCGACTCCACTGACCAAAGTTGTTGAATCAAACCGCATTATTGAGATGATTGTATGTATATAAACATCGTGAAACTGGACTAAGTGATCTGAGTGTCTACAAATCATCGAAGAAAAGGAACGATGAAACTGTCGTTCGTGTTCGGCTGACTAATTTGACTAAAATCAATATGCAGTAGCTTGTATTTATTTAATTATTTCATTTATTGCAAATGAAAACTACTATTTAATATCACGAGGAAAAATTCAAGTCGCAGGAGAAAGGGAAAGATTTGAGAAAAGGCCAATTTTACGACAAATAATTTCGATTTTATTTTACATATATAAATTGACGAGAACTATATTAAATCACCTTCCTATTATACAGTCAAGGATTCTAGATGCAGTCTCGAAAACAGAATCGGCAGCATTTCGACTCGTTCGGGTGATTTATGAACCGATCTGCGTTTGTTTTGATTCTAGGATTCCAATCCTCAGATTCCGATCATCATCCATTTGGTATAATTTTAATAATTATGAAGAATGCCGAAAATATAATTAAGGACCGAAATAGAAAATTACAAAAAAATACCGATATTGTTTATGAACGAAATTTAAATATTCCGAAAGTGAATTACAAATTCCCGAAAAAATGATAAAATCTCGTGGAATTGCACAAGTATTTTACATTTTATGTAGCTTGTAAGTAACCCAGCATGTCACTTTTAAATTTTAAGAGGTTTTCAGTGTCCTATCACGTATATAAAATAAATTAATCAAATAGATAACAAATTTTCAACATTATTTTGTGTATTTTTCCGGGAATTAAAAATTTCGGTAATTTTAAAGATGGGGATTTTGAAAATTCGAGCATTAAGATTTAAACAATATAATAGAATTACTGAAATCTGATAATTTGGAAGTTTTCTATTTTCACAATTATATTTTCAGTATATTTGAACATTTGGGATTTTGCGTTTTCGGTAAAATGATGCCATCCTTCACCATCACGACCTAGTATCATTGTAAAGATCGCTGTGATGTTGATAGACAATGTGGTCGTTGTGTAATAATTGCTGGATTAAACAAAAAAATGTTTACGTGGTAGCTTCGAATATCGGTTTTTGATTCTTTTACGGGATCAAAACAATCAGGAAACTCTTGCAGTTGGACGAATTTTGCAGTGTGCTGCAAATCTTGAATACTGCTTTAATACCTGCGTATTTTCGATGTGATTACAACACAATTATTAAGCCTCGATGAAAATTAGCTGAAATCCTTGTAAATAATTTATATTTTTAAGAGAATCTGTTGACACAGAAAACTAGTCATATAGCTATATTCGAGTGCTAATGAACTAACACAGACCTTGTTACTTCTTTTGCATTTGTAACACGTGCTTGGCCAAGAAGCTCTGCTCCAGTTTCATACCTCGGTAAAAATCACCTTCTGTGGCGCATTTTACTAACCATATTAGAGGTAATTATTACCAACACCATAAACTTCGATCATAAATATGTAAGTAGGTTATGACTTGAAATTCAATGTATGACTTTACAATAAATGAAATTATAATGAAGCAAGCAAAAAATAGTTCGACTGAATCGTGGATATTATGAAGGGCTGTACAATAACAGTGATAAATAAATAATGTGACTCGAATCATACACTCGATGGACTTTCATTCATATGTACAAGCGTTTTTGCTCCTTTATAATATTTTGACAATACTGGGAATAGTTAAACTGCGATGCGCCATCTGGTGATAAAAATCCGAACTAGAAGGAATATGTACGATTTTAATTTGTGCATAAAATTGTTTTAATGATTTTTTTAGTTTAAAGTATTTATTTGATAATAAAAATAAGTCTTTATCAAAAACAAAGGACTCAAAATCGAATTTACATATTATACAGTGAAAAAACCAGCCCTGTGCATCTCTCCACATTTCAGACTTTAACTTGACCCCGTAACTATCCTAAGTTGATTAGTTCCTAATATCTCCAGCGCGGCGCTAGTTGTACCATCACTCCCTGTTTTTACATAGAAAGAAATGGGACTAAAACACCTTTTTAATTTTGTAGTAAACAAAATGTTATTTCCATACAAAAAAAATCTTGAAATTAAAAGCATGTTACTTATTTAACATTTCAAAATACTTTTCCAATCATTTTCTATGAATACTAAAGACAAAATATGATCGTATAATAATCCTGGAAAAGTGGAATATATCTTAGATTTGAATTAGAATGAAAAGTAAAATATGATTCTTAAAGTTTATTCTCGAAAACAAATTAACAATATTATTAATGGAATGTAAAAAAAGTTCGGAGAAAAATTTGAATAGTACTAAGTTTAAACTTACCATGCGAATCTGTCGCTTATGAATATATAATGGATATAAAATATTTCTAATTGAATTTAACTAAATTTACATTTGAAACCATTCTATTTAATAATCAGTGAAAAATAACAAATAAATTTCTATAATTACTCTTTTATCATTATATCCTTTTAAGTCTTTAAAATAAATATTCTAAAACATTGATTATATTTACATCTTGAACGTTTTGTAAAATTATAATTTATATTTGTTCCTTTGAAAAATAGTTTTTCTTCAACAATTTGAATTATTGAATAAACTATTTTTAATGTTTTTTTAAAAATTTTTTTATGTTATATGTTCATGAATAAAAATGCATTTAAAGTTACAGAAATATTTTTCTAAAATAAACAAACAATTACTCTATTTATTGTGATTTTTACAAGATTATGAACCATAAAGAAACAAAAGTTTGCTTCTACATGTAGAATGAGTATTCTTAAGAAAAAATAATTGTGGGAAAAATCTTTTTGTCATTTTTCACCATTTTATTTTTTTTAATTAATATTTTCTAACTTATACATAAAAGAATAAAGTTACAACTATGTTAACTACATTCTCGCTAGTTTGAGAGCGCCTAGTGCGCGCGACTGTTCATTATCGCGTTTCGCGCTCGATAATATATTTATCTTGCGCTCCGTGCTCAGTGTTTGCATTACCCTCCACATGTGTGCACAGACCACAATGCGAAATTTTCTACATTGTATGTTTAAAACTATTATATCAAATTCCTATTACAATTTCTTTTTGTGTGTACCTTGTTTTGGCACTGCTTATTCAGATATTGCAAAATAATGTTCCCTTTACACACACACACTCACTCACAAATATATATATATGTTCGGTTCGGTTTTGATTCCTCTAGAATCAAACCGAAGGGCCTATGACAAAGCCACCGAACGCATCCTCGGGTTGCGGATAGAGGGTCCCTGTACCAAGGGT
>NC_046662.1:94880360-94884496 GCF_010883055.1 Belonocnema kinseyi
GTCGGATGAGACGTTTGTATCTGCTTCGGAGAGTATCCTTTATAGATGTCACATCCTGAATGCGGCTCTGTGGCACGCCCAGGTATGTATAAGTCTCCAGCGTAAAGGTGTCGTATGGCGCTTCTATCAACGATCTCAGGATCTTCAGGGAATGATTGTTTAGATGCTGAAAACTAACAATAAGTTTGAGTGGCAGCTCCTGAGTGGTGCCAAAGTTAACTGGAATACTGTCTATCATGTAAAAAATTCAAGTGAAGAAACGTCATTTTAGTACACTTCAAACCCATTGAGGATGATTGTTTTGGTGCAAACAACTAACAAAGAATTTGACTGGCAGCTCCTGAGTGGTGCCAAAGTTAACTGGAAAACTGTCAAACATGTAAAGAATTCGAGTGAAAAAACGTTATTTTAGTGCTCTTGAAACCCATTGAGGATGATTGTTTTGGTGTAAACAACTAACAAAGAATTTGACTGGCAGCTCCTGAGTGGTGCTAGAGTTAAATGGAAAACTGTCAAACATGTAAAAAATTCGAATGGGTTTCAAGAGTACTAAAATCACGTTTCTTGACTTAAATTTTTGGCATGTTTGACAGCCTGCCAGTCAACTTTGGCACTACTCAGAAGCTGCCAGTCAAACTTCTTGGTAGTTGTTTGCACCTAAAAAATCATCCCCAATGGGTTTCAAGAGTGCTAAAATTACGTTTTTTCACTCGAATTTTTGACATTTTTCACAGTCTGTTAGTTAACTTTGGCACCACTAAGGAGCTGCCAGTCAAACTTATTGTTAGTTTTTAGCATCCAAACAATCATTGTCAGTGGGTTTGAAGAGGACTTAAATGATGGTTTTTCATTCGAATTTCCGACCAGTTTAACGATAAATTGTTGCAAAATGCACCAACAGCTGTTAGCCAGTCAACGAGTTTCGAACCGTTGACATATGAAAACAAAAAAATCTGAAATTTTAGTAAGTACTCAAATGACGTCCATGGAAATGTGGCGACCTCCCGGATATTTTGAAGACTAATAATATCTATATTTTTATAAAATACGTCCACGTTGACAAAGTACAGGGGGGGGGGGGGGGGGGGGGGGGGGGTATTTGTCAAAATTCCACGGCTGTCCAAGAGGGGGAGAGGGGGGTCAAAAAGTGGTGAAAAATTATCAAAGTGGTATATGGATGGCCCCTTGAAGCTATTTATATTTTCTGAGTCTTCGTCCAGTCTATGCTGCACTTCGTTGACTTCTCTCCAAAATACTTCGACCTCCTCAGTTTTGGGTGGGTGTTCGACAGTAACTGGAGGGTCTTAGAAGAGTCAAGATGGGTCAGAGAGCAACTTTTGATTTTCTCTGACCCACCTCTCCCTCCGCTCTAGACTTCTCTTAGCGTCAGATAGTATCCGTATTCTCTCAACAATATGCTGCCTGATGGTCAGCAGCTTTGACTTGTTAAGTGTGTGATAATGGATCCGGAGTTCGCGCGCGAAAAAGCGGTGAATAATTGTGCACGTGGTATATGGATGGCCCCAAAAAAATTTTATTTGGATAATTTGCAAGTCTTTGACCCATCCATGAGAAACTTTGACAAAAATTTTTATAAGTTGAAAAAAATTGAAAATTTTGAAAATGTTATAATTTTTTAAATTTTGGGCTAATCGAAAAATTCGGTTAGAATAGTTTAAAAATATATTTGGTATCTGTTAACAAATGCGGTCTCGATTGGGCAAATCCTTCAAAATTTAGCGTAGCTACAACATCCAGGTAACCATACATACAGACATACAGACAGACAGACACCGATGAAATTTTATGGTTTTCGGAATCTGTGAGTGCCAAAACGTAAAGATCCGTTAAAACCCAGAGATTGAAATCTCAGGAATGAGAATGTAAAAAATAAAATAAAGTGGTAAAAAATAAAAATAGTTTTTCCCCCAAATTATGTGTTTTTCAAAAATACTTTTTTTGTATGTAAAACAAACCTTTTTTCTCTTTCGAGTTTTTTCAATAATGCATAGATTCCGAGGTATGCAACGTTGAAAAAAGTATTTTTCTTTTCAAAAAAATGTCATAACTTTAAAACTGCTCTGTAAGAAAATGTCATCTTGATTCGTTTTAAAGAAAATACAATTACGCATCTATTTCATTTAAATTTTTTTAAAACTACAAGTCTCTTAAAAAATTACACATGTTTGTTTGGGAGCAAAAAAAAATGGAAAAAACAATGATTGTTTTTTTACCAAAAAAAACTCAGTTTTTAAATTTTTTGACAAAGTCATTACATTTGAAAGGTAATGATTCAAATTTTCAAACCACGTTGGATTTTTTACATACATAAATTTTTGACAAATATACAAAATTTTTTACTTGGACCAGTTTCGCTCAGGGTGGGCAATAGTCATTGATCGGGAGTGTACATTTATATGTCAAGTAAATAATTAATTGCAAGTGAAGGAGGTCGTTTGAGTTAGCCCTTGATGGCTTGAAAACTGTGTTTGGAAAATTCAACTTTTCAACATATTACTTTGTAGGAAATTTCATCACGCATCATATTTCTTGTGGCAAAAAATTTGTATCTTAAACCGTTTCTGTGAAAAATAAAAAAGAAACTGGATATTTTCTAATGAAAATTTGAGAACTTGCCCTTCAACGTGTTCTTAAGATTATATATGATATTTAAAACTTATTGGGTATTTTCAATAAAATAGTTATACATTTTTTGTCAAGCATTATCAAAATAATGATAGATAATTTGTAAACGCTTCATTAGAATCCTCAGCAAATATATTTATAAATATTGAAATTGAATAAATAAATAAGTAACTGTGGTATACTTTACTGGAAACTCCAACTGGAGGAAGAAGGGAACCAGAAATAAAGAAAATTGGTCAAAGTATATTATCAAAGCAAAAAAAAACAACATATTTTACGATGTTAAGAAAATAATACAAGAATTTTCAGCTAAACCAAAAAATTTTAAAAACAAAATAATAATTGTTTGAATCATATGATATTTAGAGGTCAGTCAATCGATATTATTTTTGCTGTTATAAACTTTTGGGTTAGCTACAAATTCTTGTATTATTATCTTAACATATATGCAAAATATCTTGTTTTGTTTTGTTTAAAAAGATAATAACTTCCATACTTATGAAAGTGAATAAATAATGAATAATTGATTTTTAATATTATTTTTTAATAATTTTTATTTCCCTAATATTTTGCAGAAGTAATATATTTAGGGGACATTTTATATGTATATTTTTATTTATTTTTTTTAAAAAAAGATTATTCAATTTTTAGCTTGATTGATGAAATCAAGAAGAGTAGTCACATTTTTAAGTATAACAAATTATGGAGGAGAAATATACGTTTACCATAGAAAAAATAATTTAATGCGTAATTAATAATTTTAAAATAGTTCTTAGTTTTACGTTTTATTTAAATTTCAGAATTTAACCGTATTTTTATTGAATCTCACCTAATAGCAGAGAACGTTCCGCGGGAACGTTCCCTGAACGTGTAAAATGTCCGCGGTTTGGGAACGTTCCCCTGGGCCATGTGGAGAACCTTCCATACTTGTTATTTTATTATTATTATTATTATTACACCATTAAGCCATTTCCCTTTCGGGGTAAGCGTGACTCACTCGGCAGGGGAAAGGAGTAGTGCCTGGAAGGGATAGAGATTTTTCAGATTGATCCAGAATTCTCGTGCTATTTAAGTAAATAGCACGTTCGTTCCGCAACACTGCTCCGACCCAGGTTGCTGATCAATCTCTCTAGCAATCACCCCAAGCGAAGAACCTCACGAAGTCGTTATGTAAGGTTCCCCACTTGGGTCCATTAATAGCCAAGGTCTTTGTTTCAGGCGTCGTTCACTCTACTGACACTCTTTTTATTATCTATTTGCCGCCATACTTTCCTGTCCTGGCATACTACTCTAGCTCCTTTCATGTCCATGCATTTTTTCATGCAGGCTCTCGTGTTTCTATGACTTCTTATGTCTCTTCTAAGTAGGGTCTCATTCACACATTCTAGCCATTCTTTCCGCGGTCTACCTCTGGGGACGTTGCCATTTACTTTACCTTGATACACTTGTTTCGTTAGTCGTTCATTTGGCATTCTCTCAACATGTCCGAA
>NC_046662.1:94884596-94885876 GCF_010883055.1 Belonocnema kinseyi
AATTCAGTGTTTCTCGTGTCTTATCTTTGAATTTTTCATCGTTAATCTCTTCAACATGAACTCCTGCAGCATCACTTTCAACGATTTCCTGTTCTTGAATTTAAACTGGCGCATTATCTCCAAGAAGAACAACTCCCATTTGTTCAGTTGGTTCAACTTCGTTGGTGACGTTTGTGTCGAGACTTGAAGTAGAAGATAGTTCTGTTAGATCTTCTGTACCTTCATCTTCCGTTTTTTGCACAACATATTTCTCAATGTTCATAAACTTTTTACTCTGTTCAAACTTTTGCTCTTTTTCAGTTTTCCGTTTTCTGTATTCGTAGCCAGACGGCTTTCTTTTAACGTTCGAAGTTTTGTCCGACATTATGACATATATTGGTGCGTATCACATACCATTTACCTGTTTGGGGAGAATAAATAAAAAATCACAAAAATGTTTTTTAAATGAACCCATTAACAGACCCAATAATTTTTGCTATAGATCTACTTTTTCTGCATGTAGGGTGTAGACTGCGTATAGTTTCGTGTAAACTGGACGGACTCTGCGCAAAATAAACAAATAGATAGAAGGACGGACGAACATATAGAAAAGCCATTGTTACTGAAAATCACAAGTTAAAACGTTTCGCTATTTTAGTATTTTACATAAGCGTGTAAGCGGTATTGGTAAAATGATAGCTACTATGGCAAAGTTAATAAACAATTAAAAATATACTCTTCTGAAGTGCTTACATGAGATATAAAGGTAGGAATTGGATGACAGGTTTCTAGGTTAGACTAGAGGAGCCTTTAACCTCTGCCCTCAGTGCTCCCAATTTTCCGTCAAATTTTCAATTATTCATCCGTCTCCTTATAACAGAAAATAAATAATCAACTAATCAACTACAATAAATTTCAATATGCATCTGCAGATAACCACAGTGAACAAAAATTATCACTCCAGTTTTCGATTTAACGTAATACGTAACCACGTGTTTCAGATCAATCAGCTGGAGCACTGACTCACTGAATATAGACAAAGATTTTTTCTGTAGCGCTGGAGTTGTTGGTAGCTGTAACTTTCAGGCATTTAAGTGTGACGTCACACTGTATCGGTAAAATAAATTCCTAACAAAAAAATATATTTTTTGATCCAGAAAACATAGACGCGGCATCTCACTAGCGAACCTATAGTAGGTTCCAAGAACAACATGAAACATAAACAACATGAAACGTAGGGCATCTGCGGCGCCCTTACTCGCTCGGCGCCTTCGGGCGGCACCCGACCTCGCCCCCCCCCC
>NC_046662.1:94885976-94888467 GCF_010883055.1 Belonocnema kinseyi
GGAAGCGGGTGCAATTTTTCAGATTAGCACCCGCTCCCGGCGAAATCCTGCGGTTGTCCTTATGACAAATTTTTAATTATATATATATTGAAAGTCAAGAAAATTTTAATTCTAAATGTGCAGAATTGGAGAAATATAAAATGTAGATCCGGAAAAAGTATAAAAAAAGACCAAAAAGACTAATTTTCAAGAAATATTCATATCCGAATCACAGCCAAAAACAGGTATTTTCGATAAAACAGTTGAATTTTCAACAATATAGATAGACTTTCACTTGAGATGAAAATGTCAAGCAACCAAAAGAGATCAGTTTTCAATCAGAAATTTGTACCCCTAATTAAAAAAAATTGGATTTTCCACCGAATAAAAAGAATTTTGGAACGAGAAGGATGAATGTTGACCGAATTGTCGAATTTTGATGAAAATGATTCAGTTTTGAGCCAGGTAGTATAATTTTTGACAAAAAAAGAACCATTAACAACAAATTTCATTGTAGACGTCGCGACTAGAAAGAATAAGTATGCACACATATCCATATACATACACAAAAATACACATGTGCATATACATACACACACACACACACACATATATATATATATATATATACACCCAGTGCCGGCCTTAGCCCATGTGGCGCCCTCGGGCAAAATCTTTTATGCCGCCCCTTTCAAAATGAAAAATGTCCCTATTGTTTAAATTTTCGAGATTTTTAGTAGAAAAAAAAATCACGTTGGTCGAGTCCTCAGAAAAATCATGTTATTTCAGAAAACATATGTTCAGAATACATACAAATTAGTACAAAGAAAACAAAGCAGGTGAAGATTATAAACTAAGTTTTTTTAATTTCCGAAGTTAACTTTTCGGGCTTTCTTATCGGAAAAATCTTTGATTAAAGCAGAAAAGTCTAGGTTTTCTAGGATCTTGTGACATTGTAGACCTTAAATAAGTTTTAATTAATTTCAGTTTAGAAAAACTTCGTTCTCCGCTCGCTACAGTAACAAAAATTGTTAATAAAATTCGCAGAGCAATCCATATATTCGGGTATAAATCTTGTAAACTGTGCCGCTTTATAAAGTTCAACACCATGAGAGGATTATTTTGACCTTCAATCTTACCAGAAAGAAAAGCTTTCATGCTTACTAATTCGTCGCAAAGCAGAATACCGTCAATTTCAGATTTCGAATTAACCATGAGTTTAATTTGAAGATCGGCACATGATTTAACAAGTTCTTTTCTTTCTGGTAGATTATCAACATTGTACAAAAAACCCCATGTTCCTGAATAGCCGTCCAGCTGCTCAAATCTTTCCTTCATAGACATTAAAGCTGTATCCAATAGAGGATTGAAGAATTCGATTTCTAGGTTTTTCTCTGGACAAACGATGGGTTCATCTTAAGCGATTTCATCGAACTGGCGCTTCACACGTCTGATTCTTTTTATTGGCCTAAATGCTGGCTCAATTTGTAGTTCCTCTGCTAGACCTTTTGCTGTAATAATGGCTCGCTTAAACCCATTTTTTCGATAGTCTTCTAAAAATGCACAACATTTATTGAGCATTTTTACGCATTTAGCAATGTCCATGTTTTTCGCTTGAAGCGCTTTACTGACAAAGTAATTAAAGCATCATGAACACCAGAAATTTGATAACGAACTGGCTTGACACTACTAATTTTGTGCTTCCCAACGTGTGTCACTTAGTTTCTTCAAAGTAAAGATTTCTACGTGATCAGTTAGAATCTTCCATCGATTGACCGAAGCTGAGAATAGTGTAAACAGTCTTTGAAGAATACCGAACAATATAACTGATTTTACAGAAGACTGTGCAGAGTCACATAATACAAGATTCAAATTGTGACTCCCACAAGGCACATATGAAGCTAATGGATTCATATCTAAAATCCTTTTCTGTACACCAGTATTCTTTCCCTTCATGTTTGATCCATTATCGTAACCCTGACCTCTGCAGTTACTGAGCTCGAGTCCGTATTTAGTCATAATATTAATCAAAACTTTAGTAAGACCTAAACCAGTAGTATCATCAACGGTGAAGAATCCTAGAAAATGTTCTTTAATTTGTACTGTATCATCTGTTAAGTCAACAAATCGAATTGTAAATGAAAGTTGTTCTTTCCGAGAAATGTCTGGAGTGCAATCAGCTATAATTGCATAATATATAGCTACCTTGGCTTTGCTTATAATGTCGGCATTTACTTTTTCAGCCATTAAATCTATTAACTCATTTTGAATCGTTTTTCCGCAATAATGATCCGAAATATCACCATTCATTGCACGTGTTACATGGTTCTGCATCACGGGGTCATACTTTGCAAGAAATTGCACTAGTCCTAAGAACTTTACATTATTAGGTGTATACAAAGTGTCCGATGTTCCCCTGAAAGCCATATTATTCGCCGACAGGTACAGAGTAATATTCAATAATCGATGGAGAACATTTTGCCAATGTAAGCTTTCTTTTTCAATAATTTTT
>NC_046662.1:94888567-94903643 GCF_010883055.1 Belonocnema kinseyi
TATCGAAGCACAATTTTAAGAAAGTGCATTTATACAAAATTGAAAATTTTCTATTTTGCTTTTTCTCCAACCGAGTATATGAGAGACCGCTCTCTTTCGAATAATAACAATTATCTCGTAAACCATAAGAGATAGGTAAAAATAGATGTCATTTCTGTGTGTTTGAGTACCGTATACACTACATTCTAATATGGCATCTATATCATATACTGACATTAATTTTGACCTATCGCTTACGGTTTATCGGAAATTCATTAATAATAATAACAATAAGGATAATTTATTCTTTGAACGTTCCAGTGTAGGACATTTTACACGCTCAGGGAACGTTCCGAAGGTTCTCTCACAGGAACAGGATATACCGGGATATCCCATTTGATCCCATTTATCTCCCAGGTTGCTCCAAGGATATCCCAGGGATAACCCGTCGGATATCCCGCAAGTCGGAAATTTGGATATTCCAGGTATAACCCCAGGATATCCAGGTTAACCCTGGGAAGTTTACGGGATATTTAAATGTCCCAATTAGGATAGAGAAATTTTTCGAGATATAGTTGAATTTTCAACCAAAAAAGATTTTGTTTGACTTTTTAGCATTGAAATATGAGATATACATAATAAATTCATTTTCTATCAAATTAGTTGAATTTTTAACAAAAAATTCAATTTTCAACCAGAAAAGAACTTTTTTTCAAAAAAATTGATGACTTTTCAAACAAATAATTAAATTTATAAGTAAAAAGGTAATATGGTGGAGAAAGCCACTGCAAACAAATAAATGTAAATACAAGACAAACATATCACTCACAAGAATATTATACCATGCGGTTACCGTAAATCTTTCCTGTTAATTTTCTCTAATCTCCCACTGACCAATTTTTCATTTTTCCTGACCATATTAATATTCAAAGAGCAAAATCGTAAGCTTGTAATATTTTTAACCTAAAACCTTTTAATAACGAATTAAACTAATTTCAAATTAAAATTGAAAAAATTTCAAATTTATTTTACTTGACAGTTTCTCTAACCAATAAAATTCCCTGACATTAAAAAATTGTTATTAGCCAGGTTCGTTTTTACTCACCAGGTTTCTTCAGCTTGTGATGTTCCGACAAATTTTATTCGTGACAAGAATAAAATGCCCCCTTACGTAAAAAATCAAAACAAAATCTTTACAACACGCCGATTACCACCAATACTGAACCTTCATGTTTCGTCTGCTAGTCGCACGCGCTCAAGAAGCGAGGAGTGCGCAACTGCGCATTTATTTACGTCACGATAACTGATATTTCTGTTACTATTTAGGAGTTTTAGGAAAATATACGTAATGTTCAGAAACCGCTTTTGAAGTTAAATACAAATTTAGTAAATTTACTATAAAAGTTACGGAATTTCATTTCCAGCAAACCTAATTTCATAAATTTCAGTTAGTTTAGTATCTTAATGTGTCGGAATTTTCCGAACATTTCTAACAGTGCAGAGATTTTCTTTCTGTGTTTTAAACACAAAAAAAATAAGTAAATAAAAAAGATTTTAAAAAGTGTTCACAAGGTGGTTCATTTTCTTGGTGTTGGGAAATTTTAAGAATTGTGTCGTGATGACTATGGGAAAAAGAATAAGGAAAAATTGAGAGGTTGGCTTTAGTGGTCTCTTTCCTTCTTTTCACCCTCTTTTTCCCTTGGTTATTTGTCTTTAATGAGCCGAAAAAGACTTAGTTTGGAAATCTTATATTTGAATTGTGAATCTTTTTCACGCTCTGATTTCTTTGAAACATTATTCATAAGGAAGTCGATTTAATTTCGATCTTTAACAAACAATTTTAAATGGTGACAAGGCCATAGTCAGGGAGAGGGGATGCTACGGGTTTGACCCCCGGAAATTTTTGAAACATTTGAATTATATACATATACTCTCATGTGTGCCGCAGCATATCCACCCTCCGAAATCTTTTTCTGCTGCTTAACCCCCCTCCCCCAGAAATTTTTTCTAGCTACGGCCGTGAATAAAGAAATGATTCATTCCAATCTGCAGGGCTCAAATCTGCAATCTGCAGAGCTCAAATCCTGGCGCGGCGCGCGCCAGGATTTGAGCTCGGATTTCTCGCGTTCTACACTTCATCATACCAGTGCACTTTTTTATTTTTCTTATTTTGCGTTGCCATTAGTTACTAATAATTTTATATCTCGTAAACTCAAAAAATTTGCCCACTCGAAAATTAGCACAAATTCTTCTAAATACAATTATAAATAATTGCAAACCGAAAAAAGCTATAAAAAAACGGGACAATTAAAAAGTTTAAAAATCATAACATGAAAACAAAAAATCTCGTATTGCAAAAAAAAAAATGTGTCAATTCTTTTACTCTAAAGAATGCGTGAACAATTTTTCGCTGCAATCAATTTTTTAGATGTAAGTTGACATGAAATGGCCTGTATAATTTTGGATTGCTTTTTTTCTATTTAGAAAATGTAATAATATAAATAGATTAGTTCAGAATCAACCAAAAACTTAACATATCAGAAAAATTTTCAAGTGCCTTTGTATATTATGATATAATAGCCTTAAAAAAGGCTTACTTCCACTATTTAGGTTAAACAGTCGAAGCCACTTATAATTCTTCAAACAGAAATTTTCAAAAACTTGCGATGGAAATTATTATTAAGCATATTGGTTAATTTTTGGCTGGGTCTAAATGTATGGACCTGGAAAGGGGAAGGGGACAATGATATGTGGGTTGTGTACGGACCTAAAGACACATTATACCTTAATTTTTTCATAAGTGTCGCACATAATAGGGAGGTGTAGCATAGCGTTTCATTGGGTACGGTAAACGCTCAAAATGATACGCTAATCAATGAACGTCAGTTAGCGGAAACAGTAACGTTGAACTCACAGAGCATGCGCAAAAACGTTCTCACGTGACTTTAGAGTTGCTTTAGTACCGTATGCTACGGAATGATATGCAAAATTTCCCAAATATCAAGGGCCCGGATTTGTAGCAGAAAGGGCGGTGCCTGGCGGACTGAATGAACGGAAAGGATACGCTACAGCATACCCTTATAGTATCCACATTATCCACTTTACCCACTTATAGCATATCCACATAGTATCTCTTTTGTATCACGCAAAAAAAACATCAATATGGGCATTTGACTGTTGCGATTTGGTTTCTACGTTAAATTTGTCATAAGAATGTCCCATAATTGCAATAGATTTTTTTGCAGCATTAAAAAATTTAAAATATGCCATAACTTCTGCTGAAGGCAACTTCAAGCGCAGCCATAGTCGGTTAAGTAGTATGCTGATACTGAGAGAAGATGCGCTTGAACTCGCCTTCAGCCTATGTTAAAAACAGGTGGAGTATTTTTTTTAACACTGCAAAAACAACTATTGCAATTATTCCGTGACCTTCTCACGGAAAATTTAACGTCCCAGTCGGCACTGGGACATCCTAAAGACGTCCTTAGGACGTTTTTAAATGTCCTGGGACATTCTTGGACATTGGCGTATAAGTCCCAGGGTTGTTATAAAGACAACATTAGGACGTCCTAAAGATGTTCTATGTCTGTCCTAAAGTTGTGCCAAGGATGTCCGCAGGGCTGGCCCTAAAGACGCCCCAAAAAGACCTATGAGAGACATGATTATTTTTTCACGCTAAAAAGTGAAAGACCACCCTGTGGGCACCAGGACATCAAAAGGACGTTCTAAAAAAGTCTTTATATGTCCTACGACATTGTGAGTATAATGTGAGCCATTAAGAGTATGAAATTAAACGTCGAAACAGAATAATATTGTAGGGATTTAGAAAAGCAACATTTTTTCCACGTACTATTTTCATATCGTGCCTTGCTTGGCTTAGAATGTTAATTATCGTTTGTTTTTTGGGGGGCTCGAAAATGCTATAACTTTAATAATTTTGCTTTTATGGAAAAATTCGTTGTGATAAATTGTTCGTTTTTCTGAGTACTACGGAAAACCAAACGTAGAATTTTTAAATGTTTTAATGCTAAAAAAAGTTGTTATGATAAAATTGTAAGGCTTCCCGAAAGAATTATTTATTTACTCCTGACTTTTTTTTTATCATGCGTTGCATGGTTAAAAATGTTAAAAATGTTAACGTGGTTTCGAAAATTTCGAAAATGTGCTTAGTTATCAAAAGAAGCAAGTCGTAGGAAGATCTTTTTCTTGCTACGAAAATGTGTTTAGTCACACGAAACCAATACAATAATTTTGTCACACACATTTAAAGTTCGTTTAGGCACACCGTGATCCTTTATAACATTCGGACGTCCTTAGGATGTTACCAAGGACGTCTTGAGGAGAACCTACGGACATCGTCAGGATGTTGTCAAGGATATCCTGAGGACAACCTTACGGACGTTCTCAGGATGTTGTCAAGGTTGTCCTCAGGATATCCTAAACGGTATGCCTAAACGAACTTTAAATGGGGATGACAAGATTATATTGTATTTGTTTTGTGTAAAATCGGCCATGGTCGGTTTTCATCAAATCTCCACGTTTTCAAACTCCCTGAATCAGAAAAAACTATTTTTATGAAGGTGTCTGTACAGAATATATGAATATATCATATATAAGGATATATGAATATCCGTGCAGAAAATTATTGAATTGCGAAAAAAGCGGTCACAAACATTTTCAAAATACGCTCACTTTTTGAATTTGTATCCAAAATGGCTGTCTAACCAACTTTACCTTCATTTTGAGATAGTGAATTAATTTCCCAAAGGAAATCCAATCAGTCAATTCTTTCGAAAGTTATCGTGATAAAGAAAAAAAAAACATCCACGGACGGGCAGACACATTCATAAAGACCTGTTTTTCGGATTCAGGGGGTCTAAAACGTGGACATTTGACAAAAACAGTAATGGCAAGAACAGCAACACTACCCTATTCTACCCAACACTACCCTACCGATAGAAATCTTACGAGTATTCTCAGTGGAAAAAGCCTGGCCGGTTTGAGACTATTTTAAGGTTTATTTTGAATGATTTAATCTCTGAGATAGTCTGAGAGATTTGGGTCCTTTTCAAGGTCCTTTTCAAGGTCCTTTTAGTGGTCCTTTTAAGAGTGATGCGACGATAATATAATGTTTCTTTTGTATTCGTCAAGTACCGGGCGGGCAGAGTTATTTACAGTAGTTGGTCGTGGCTAATCCGCTCTCCCTTTTTAAATTTCTCTTCAAATTATTAACACTTTTTTTTAATTGATGAATTTTCTCATTATACTTATTTATAATTATAACTTATATACTGATATACAATTTTCTAGTTGAATTAAAAAAAGTTGTCTTTTTTGGAGTATCTCATTCCATTTACGAGAAACGTTCTATAATTCCAATTTTAAGCATTAAAAAAAAAGTTAGATAGATATTGGGTCCCCATTCGGTTCCTTTTTAAAAAACTCATAAAAACAGCAAAATCAACTTTTAAATTGTTGAAATTCGGATTCTACGTTAAAATTTCCCATAGAAGGTCACGGAATAATCGCAATAGTTTTTTTTTCAACGGTAAAATTTTTTTAAAAATATAAGACTTATAACGCCTGTTAACTGATACACTTCAAACGCATCGCCTGTAAGTAGCAGTCAACAGGCGTTATACGTCTTATATATTTTTAAACTTTTTACCGTTGCAAAAAAAAACTATTGCGATCATTCCATGACCTTTTATAGGGAATTTTAACGTAGAATCTTAATTTGAAAAATTTTAAAGTTGATTTTGCTGTTTTTTCGAGTTTTTAAAAAAGGAACCGAATGGGGATCCAATGGGGTCTTTACAGGTACTCTGTAGAGGCTCTATTCGGTTCCTTCGGTCCGCCGGGGAAATTATTAACACTTTGTTTTTAATTGACGAATTTTCTCATTATACTTATTTATAATTATAACTTATATACTAATATACAATTTTCTAGTTGAAATAAATTATTTGTCTTTTTTGGCGTATCTCATTCCATTTACGGGAAACGTTGCATTAATTCCGATTTTAAACATTTAGAAAAAAAGTTAGATATCTGAAATCATCGAAACTCTGCTTGTTATTTATGATCGAATTCTCATTTCAATTTCAACCTCACTGCTTGTTTTTTATGATCGTATTTTCATTTCAATTTCGAAAAGGACATTTTAAAACATTTAAAATATTTAAACGAGCTACCTGGACCTTTAAATATATCTGAGTGCCTGATGAGAATTTGTTAGTTTTTTTCTCAGAGTCTTAAGAATCTTTAGCATATACTCTGAGTATTCTATCGATAGGACAGTCCTCAAAAGTACTTCGTTAAAGAAATTTGATTCTTTTAATTTAGCAGAATTTCCTAATTTAAATCGTAATGTATCCTGTATATTATAGTTTTTCAGATAATCCTAGTAAGGAACTCATCATTGTCTTAAAAAAGACCACTTTACCGATTTTAGGGTTGTGGTATTTTATATTTCACACGTGACCTAGTGGAACTCCTATGCGCATTGAACTTAAACTTTGAACGGAAATCACATAGAATTTCTTCATGGTGTCTTTATGATGCCTTTATGATATCTCCGTGTAATTTACAAATTTATAATGAAACAGTTTTTCCACTTTTAGAACAGTTTCGGGCTTACTCTAGAGGATGTTTTTGGTTTCGTTCACATTTTCACAATAAAACTTGGAGAAATCTCATAGCCGAAATATTTCTAAGTTGAACTTCAAAAAATAAATCTTAAAAATTAACTCTTAATCATTTTTTATGTAATATTTCAGAGCATTTAAGCATTCAAGTCTTGTGAGGGAAAAATGTAGAAATGCTTTGAGTTTGGGTTGATTTCGAATAATGATAATCTTATACAAGACGCTTCAAAGATGTCCTAGGGACATCCTTACGACATTGTCCCCTCGATATCCTTTCAAGACATGATTAAGACGACGAAATTCCAGACATAGGACCTTTCAAAGACATTCTTAAGCCGTTCTGATAACGTCTTTAAGTTATACTTTATGGGACTAGATTAGAACGTGTTTATTACGACATCATGACGTCTTTTTGTAAAAACCTAAAGACGTCCACAAAAAGACGTCTTTAAGATTACTTTAAGCCAAGTGTGCCCACTGGGGTAGAATCCGAATTGCAATAAATTAAAGATTCATTTTACTGTTTTTTTTGCGTTTTTGTTGCATTGTGATTTACTATTTTCTTGTTTCCCGCGAGAAGTGTGTGAGTGAGTGCCAGTCCTTGACAACCACAACAACGGCAGAAATTGAGGTTATATCCATTTTTTGCAAACTCAAGTAAACTTGACCGTTGGAAATTTGAAAAATAAAAATCTAGCTAAAAATCTAGCTTAAATTAATTTTTTTATTTTCGTGAAATAAAGAAATGTGTTACCTAATATTATACTGTATTACACTGTATAATGTATATTTAATTCTGTACAAAAACACATGAATAAATAAGCACGTATATTGACAAACTTGATTGGCAATATTTACGGGATCATAACCTCAGTTTTTAGTTGAAATTCAATACGGAACTCACACGCACACTTCTTGTGGGAGAAAAGGAGATAGCAAATCACAGTACGCATGTCCCCTTCGTTGTGAGCATTAGCTTCAAACGTCTAAGTCTGGCAGTAAATGTACAGTTACCGAAGTCAAAACTCGAAACGCTTTGTACAGCATGATCGGTCTCCTTATTATTACTCCGTGAACTAATCCTTTCGTTCATTTGGTCCAATAGGGTAACATGAACATGTCACGAAATAGCTATTTGTGATATGAAGTGCGCCACATAGGTGCTCTTTGCATCCATATCCCACAAGCGACTCGGCAATGTTTTGGCACGCCCATATGGCTTCGAGGCTGCGAATCAGTAATGAAATAGTACCTCTAAGAGCACCGGTCACATGTACACTTTTTAAAATGTTTTTGGCTCATTTTAGAGTCTCAAATGCACTTAACATTATACTAGAAAAACCAGCCCTGTGTAAAAAAACGTCAACCTAATAATAAAAACTTAAACCTTGGTGTTGGCATTTTTGAACAGCCCAAAAATGAGAGACTCCATTTGAACCGTAAAATTCGAAAAATATCAGAGACTAGTAACACTGTAATATTCCGAAAAAGATTGGTTTGCACAAAATTATGTTTTATTGCTAAAAAGGGACTGATTTTTAACGTCAAGTGTTGGGGACCAAAAATCGGAGTAGGTATTTTTAAGAAGCCCAATAATTATAAAATCTACTGACACAGGAAAATTCTAAAAAATATTAATTTTTGACAAAGTCATATATACATGGTAGAGAAGGGTTAATTTGATAAGTTAAGGGTTGAAGCCCAAAAATCGGAGTGGATATTTTCGAGAAGCCCAAAAATCAAAGACTACTTTAACACTAGAAAATTCTCAAAAATATTATTTTTTGACAAAGTCATATAAACGTGGTAGAGAAGAGTTGATTTTATACGTTAATGGTTGAAGCCCAAAAATCGAAGTGGATATTTTCGAGGAGCCCAAAAATCAGAGACTACTTTAACACTAGAAAATTCTCAAAAATATTATTATTGACAAAGTCATATATACATGGTAGAGAAGGGTTGATTTTATACGTTAAGGGTTGAAGCCTAAAAATCAGAGACTCTACTGACACTGGAAAATTCTCAAAAATACCAGCACTGATTTTTGGGCTTTAATCCTCAGCGTATAAAATCCATCCTTCTCTACCACGTATATATGAGTTTGTCAAAAAAATAATACTTTTGACAATTTTCTAGTGTCAGTAGAGTCTCTGATTTTTATGCTCCCCGAAAATACATACTCTGATTTTTGGGCTTCAACCCTTAACGTATAAAATCAACACTTCTCTACCACATATATATATATCTTTGTCAAAAAAAAATTATGTTTGAGAATTTTTTAGTGTCAGTAGAGTCTCTGATTTTAAGGCTCCTCGAAAATACTCACTCTGATTTTTGGTCTTCAACCCTTAACGTATAAATCAATCCTTCTCTACCACGTATATACGATTTTGTCAAAAAAAAATATTTAAAAAATTTTTTAGTGTTAATGTAGTCTCTGATTTTTGGGCTACTCAAAAATATCCACTCCGATTTTTGGGTTTTAACCCTTAACGTATAAAGTCAACCCTTCTCTAACACGTACATACGAATTTGTCAAAAAATAATATTTAAAAAAATTTTTTAGTGTTAATGTAGTCTCTGATTTTTGGGCTCCTCGAAAATACCCACTCTGATTTTTGGGGTTCAACCCTTAACGTATAAGATCAACCCTTCTCTACCACGTATATATGACTGTCAGAAAATAATATTTTTGAGAATTTTCTAGTGTTAATGTAGTCTCTGATTTTTTGGCTCCTCGAAAATATCCACTCCGATTTTTGGGCTTCAACCTTTAACTTATAAAATCAACCCTTCTCTACCATGTACATATGACTTTGTCAAGAAATAATTTTTTTGAGAATTTTCTAGTGTCAATGTATTCTTTGATTTTTGGGCTCCTCGAAAATACCCACTCTGATTTTTGGAGTTCAACCCTTAACGTATAAAATCAACCCTTCTCTACCACGTATATATGACTGTCAGAAAATTAATATTTTTGAGAATTTTCTAGTGTTAAAGTAGTCTCGGATTTTTGGGCTTTAACCCTTAACTTATAAAATCAACCCTTCTCTACCATGTATATATGACTTTGTCAAAAAGTAATATTTTTGAGAATTTTCCAGTGTCAGTAGAGTTTATTATTATTGGGCTTCTTAAAAATACCTACTCCGATTTTGGTCTCCAACACTTGACGTTAAAAAACAGTCCCTTTTTAACAATCAAACATAATTTTGTGCAAACCAATCTTTTTTGGAATATTACAGTGTTACTATAGTCTCTGATATTTTTCGAATTTTACGGTTCAAATGGAGTCTCTCATTTTCGGGCTGTTCAAAAATGCCAACATCAAGGTTTAAGTATTTATTATTAGGTTGACGTTTTTTTACACAGGACTGGTTTTTCTAGTATAATGTTAAGTGCATTTGAGACTCTGAAATGAGCCAAAAATCTAGTGCATTTTGGATTTTACAAATTTTATTTTTTGCAAGGGGGTGGTTTTTTCAAAATGTAGATAGTTTTTAAATTCTTTTTATGCATTTTAGAGCCCAAAATAAGCCAAAAATTCTCGTGTTCTTTGTTTTTGCCGAATTTGATTTTTTACATAGGGGGTGGTTTTATATTTTGTAGGGTTAGTTTTTGGAAATTGGTTGTTGGTGCGTTTAAGAGCCCAAAAAAAGCTCAAAATTCTGATGTGTTTGATTTTTTTTTCTTTCAACTTTTATGTAGTGGAGGTGCTGGATTGATTCAAGTCAGCACCTCCACTCAAAATTTGAATTTTTACAAAAAGTAGCGGAGCCCAAAAATCGGCAATACAGCCCAAAAAAAGACCAAAATTCTGACACAAAAAAATTTGGGAATTTCGTTTGTGGAGGTGCTAGCTTGATATATCTGAGTCACTCCACCTTCGCCAGGATGAGTTTGAATCACTCGTCCAAAGGACCATTGCATTGGTGGTATATTATTATCTGTTACGTGCTAACGTCTTTGACATTCAAAACAAAAAACGAAAAAACCTGGTTCCTCTGATATATAGTTTATTTAACTGTGATAAAAACAAGTAAAATTGGAAGAAGAACTTTGAAATGATTGCTAGCTGACTCTCAAGATGAAGTGGAGAAGTCAGCTGCTCGAATTGTAATGGTTGTGCATTTCCGGCTACTCTTTTGAAATTATTTTCAAATGATTTTATAGATGCTTCCTACAGGCGCCCCAAAATGTAGAGCCCGAGGGGTTATGAAATGCCAGTAAATTCCCTATGACCTTAAGTGATTTGTTACCTGAACATTATACTCAAAGGACTCGAACTCTTTGTAAAGCTCCTGTAACTTCGTTATTGGCACTGACCAAATTAGTTGCATTGTCTGATGATGTTGATTTAGAAAGTCCTCTGCGAGCGACGAAGCGTGATAAGCAAGCAATGAAAGAATCTGAATTCAAATCGCTTGCGAATCCTAAATGTACTTGCTTCTTAATATAGAATGGTCCACAGTAATCTACACCCGCGTAATGGTCGTACAAAAGAAACGCGATTATTAGGTAAATTCCCCATTAAGTAATTTTTGTCGCGTGACATCGCTCGAAAACATTTTACACATTGATGGATAACGCGTCGAGTTGCGTTATGACCGTCGATAAGCCATTACTTCTCGCGAACACCGTATAGCGTTGCCTGAGCTCCGGCGTGAAAAAGTTTGTTCTGCTCATCGCGAATAACAAGATTTGTAATGTGATGTTGTTTTTGAAGGATGATTGGATGCTCTGTGATTCGGGTATATTCGCGTTTACTAATCTTCCTCCAACTCGTACAATACCCTGATCTTGAAAGGGATTTAACCTGAAAAGAGTGCTTTTTGAGCTGACGTTTGTGTTTCGCGATAATGCACTGAGTGCCGCGAAAAAGCTTTCAGCTTTTGTCAATCGAATAATCATGGAAAGTTAATCGAATGTTAATCGGATGTTAATCGAACATGGCAAGCTGCTTCGAGTTCCGCTTGTGATAGCTGATCTTTTATCCTAAACCATTTCACAGTAAAAAAAAATTTGAAAATTATGTCAAAATCAACATAGTTTTGATATGCAAAAAGAATGATATCTAAATCAATAGAATTTTGATCGGCTGGAATGAATATCCACTTTTGAGAGCATAATGGTATAATTCGGGATCATGTATCAAGTCAAACTAATATGGCTGACTACTACCTTAGCTCATATGCAAGATTTTTATGGTTTCTGATTGTGCAGTGTGCTTGAAAAGCAAAAAAAGATTAAATCTGGCATTAGAAAATATCAACTGTTAAGTATAGTTGTGATTGCGTGCGATTAGATGGAATTTTTAGGTTATGTCGCTATGATATCGGCGTCAAAAATTGGCGGCCGGTTTGTTTAGTCTGACAAATGGATCAAAAAATAAGATCAAATTATCTGAATGGACAGATCATTATGATCTCGAAAGTTAAATGATTACTGAATCAAAATGCTCTGCAACAAAATTTATGCTTCTTTACTTTGTGGCCCTTAGTTTTTAAATTATTAAAAAATATAAAACAATGAGCGACAACGTGTCGAGTTTTTTAGATCATGGGATCTAGGTAGTGCCGCTGTTTTTAACGGCGTGATTCGCGATTTTGAGCAAATAAAAGCACAATCGTGCTTAACTTAATCATTGGACGATCGAAGATATAGACAAGCACCGTTAAGTAATTTTACATTTCCAGAGTTACTGAATCATTTTTTTGCTCTAACTATAACTGGCCCCAGTAATCCTATAGGACCGAAGAGCTTGGCAGTTTGAGACAAAATTACTCGCTTTGTTATTGGATTCTTAAAAGTTGGTAACTGGATGGTATATAAAATGGTATCAGTGATCACGGCCAAATGCGATCCTAATTTTTTCACTGACTCCCAGGGATCGAGTGATTTAAAAGTGGTTGAATTTTAGCGTGCAGCTTCATTGTGTAAATCGAGGTGATTCGAGGCCCATTTTCGTAGAATAAAAACACCTTTTACTAGAATTCATGCCGTAGAATTTGTGCTGCGGTAGGATAAGGTTCCTATTCGTCGTCCGCGAGCTGATGCAACGTACGTACAGCGAGAAATGGTGCATACGCAGTGACAAAGGTTCTATTGCGGGAATAAATTTTGATAGGTTCTGTAGGTACTGCACACCATAAGATTTTTTGGAATTTTATGTCTTCCGGACCAACCCGAATTTGCCGATACATTTGCTGAATTTCAGCTGTAAAGGCAAATGGAAAAGATCTGAATCGAATCATAATAGAAAACAGGTCCTTTTGTATTGTCAGATCTACCATAAGTGTGTCGTTTAATAAAAGGCAGGCAGATGTTTTCGCCGATCCGTCACATACAACTCCGGGTTTGGTCGTGAGGTTCGATGCCTTGACTACCGCTATATGTGGCAGAAAATAGCCTGAATTTGAAAGTTCATTACTTGGAACGAGAGACATGTGTTTCTCCTCGATGTAACCCTGAATACATTCAACGTATTGTGATTTAAATTTCAGATTTTTCTCGAATTTTCTTGCCAGGGCATAAAAACGCTGAAAAGCGGTGTTTCGTGAATCCCCGAGAGAATCTTTTCTCTCGTTAAATGGCAGTTTTAATACGTAAGGATTAGTCCTGAGATGATCCAACCGAATTCAGTTTCCTTGAATATCGCGGCTTCGCCTGGTACGCGAATTTTTCCGTTGCGTAAAAGGACATAATAAAATTTGACACCTATCAAAATGTCTATCTCGGCCGGTTTGTGAAATTCGGGATCAGCTAACTGAATATTTTAGGTATCGGAAAAGCATTTGGATTGAGTGGCATTGAAGGCACATGACTTGAAATTTTTTCAAAAAGTAAGAATGACTTTGCTAATTGAGTGTCGTTGATTCGAGATTTGATTTTGTTGAAAGTTACATATTTAATTTGGTTCTGAAGGCAATCTACACTTTCGAGCTGAATATTTATACGTTCTTTTTTGACACCAATATAATTGGCAAATTTGTGCGTAATAGACAGGTTATGATTTCGTTGTTCTAACCTTCGGCAAATCTCCCCTTTTGTACTCGACAGTAGAAGGATTAACGGGGTAACAACTGACACACTTTCCAATAATACCCCAAACTTGATGACGCCCATCAGTTATCCAAAAATTTTGTCGAATTGCGTAGAGAATATTTTGGATACCGATATGATAATATTTTTTGTGTTAATATCAAATTATCAAATCTATCACTTAATGTGCTTTTGGAAACAGGATCTGATGTCGCTGCGAGTATGCTAGAGCTGGATTTTTTAATCTTCCCCCCACTCTCAGGATTTTTTCGTCATCGAGGAATGGATCTAAAATCAAGAAGGTGCTTGTTTTCTCTATTTTTTTACCCTCTGGTAACAAACGTATTACATCGGCAAACGCATTTTGCTGTATTATGTTAATAAAACGAATTTTGGAAGTTTTTCTTTCTTTTATTGTCAATGGGCCTCTTATTGTCGCGTCTTTAAATTATTTGAAACGAAAGTAATAAGCTACAAAAAATGGTCAAACTAACATTTGAAAATTTCAATTGGCAATTGCTTGCAGTTATTGACAGGAAATTGCCTGGATTTTCTGAAAGACCTGTATTGTTCCAGAAGGCTTCAGGATTTATCGATCAACAGAACATGTATTTCGTCTAATTTTAGACGATTCTAATGTGAAAATCATACTGTTGATACAAGCTATACGTGTAGAAGCTCGGTAGCTTAGGTCCGCATCGTCAATACTCCAAATTTATAATCACGGTGCAAGAATTTTAATGGTTATAAGTAAACCCGTTACTTTGTCAATGTTCGAGGTACGCTTTCGGGGAGTAAGAGCAATGGTTTACATTGGCAAGCAGCAACGGGAATTTAAATATTAAAATCATAAATAACAGTATCGTTTTACATCGCAGGGCATTGCTTTAGTTCCACTTTTGTCCACGCGATGTTGCGGGAGTATCTGAATCCCGTCCAATCAGGGAGGAGCAAGACGAACATGACGTAGGTTAGGTTAGGTTATAAATTCTCTAGCGTGCAGCCAAAGATTTATAATAATTAGTAATAGTCTTGCGCGCGCCTATTTATCTTTTTATGAAAAAGAATAAATAAAAAGCCTATCTTTTCTATGTTATACATATTTAATGAATGTTACAAAATATTAGTATAAAATAATAAAAGACATCGCAAGGGATGAGTTCTGTATCTGAAACTGTAATTAATCTTTTATAATAGGATTTCCACGAATTCTTTATTTTTAGGTAGAAAATGAACTATTTTATTCCAAATGAGCTTTTTTTTATTAAAGATTAATTTACATCTAATATTGATTAATAGCATTTACTACGATTTTACAGTCTGTCAAGTTAAAGCGTGGGTAACTTTTTTGGTAAAATATTTTATTTAAACGCATGTTTCTACATGGAATTACATTTGTCAAGGTGTCG
>NC_046662.1:94903743-94919114 GCF_010883055.1 Belonocnema kinseyi
GAGGGAGCTCTTCTTAATATTTTGACACCAAAATCATGTCGATACACCTTACCGACTGCGAGTAAAGCCACCCACGCTTTAACTTGACAGACTGTATAGCTCACGTTGATGATAATCATATTCTTTAAATAATGAACTTTGTATTTTTACACCACAATTTTGATAAATAAATTTAGTAAAATTTTTGAACGCGCATTGTAATAATCAATAATGACCTTATATGTTGAAAAACACATGTAATAAGCTTGTTGCCACTTGGTAAACTCTTCCCTGAAAATCTCGGTTAAGTCTCCCTAACATTAGTTCATGCGTTCAATGTCATAAAAATTCAACTCTGGTTAAAAATTTAAATTTTTTGTTGAAAATCTTTTCTTTTTGTTTTAAGATACCACCACTACGTTTTCATTGAGAATTCTTTTTTTTAATTCAACTCTTTTTGGTTAAAGATTAATTTTTTTTGTTTGAAAATTTGGCCATTCAGTTTAAAAGTTATATTTGTAGGTTGAAAATTTAACTTTTTGGTTAAAAGTTAAACCATTCGGTGTCAAATGCAAATCTTTCATTAAAAAGCCAAATTTTTAATACAACCGTTTACACTGAAAATGAAAATGTTTAATTTTCATTTTTAAATTATTAACGAATTTGCAATCAAATAGTTACTTATTCATCCAAAAATATAACATTTTAACAAAATGGTTAAACTTTTGAATAAGGAGATACATTTTCAACAAAAAACTAAAAAAATGATTATTCTAAAACAACAACAGCCGAATTGAATAAGAAAATTAATTTCAAGAAAATTTTTTAATTTTTAACCAGAGATACATTTTTAACTAAAATAATGAATCTAAAACCAAGAAACAATTTTAGTCAAGACATAAAAAAATGCATCTAAATTGTTGAACATTTTCAAGAAAAAAATTTAAAAAACTGTTCCCTTATAGTTTAAAAATCAAGTAATTGGTTCAAAATTCATCTTTTTTGTAAAACATTAATCTTATTGTTTAAAAATTAATCTTTGAACATAGAATTTTTTTATGACAAAAAAATAGTTTTCTTAAAATTTAATCTGAAAGCAACAAAATTTCCTTCCTGATCGATTCAAAGACTTGAATTGCAGAATCTGGCTAATGGTAAATGGGTTTATATAACACTTTTTTTGTTGGAAATTAATTTTTTTTTAACAGAAAATTAAACTATGACATTTTTGGTGAAAAAGAAATTTTTTAAATTCAAGTTTAATCTTTTTAGTTAAAAATCTAACTAATTGTTAAAAAATTTATGGATTTTGTTAAAAAGTCGTCTTTTTTAGTATAGAATTAATCTTCTTGTTTGAAAATTCTTCTTGCTGATTTAGGATTTAACCATTTTTCTGACAATTCTTTTTTTTCAACATTAATTTATTGAAGTGAAAATTTAACTTTCCATTTTTGGTTAAAAACGTATTGATATTTTTAATTGCAATCTGATTTGGTAGAGAACTCAGCTTTTTTTCTAATTGTTCATAATTTAGGCTTCATCTGTTTCGGTTCAAAACGAGCCTTTTTGATTGGAAATTCAACTATTTTCTTCAAATTTCTTTTTTTTTATTAATTTCTATATTGATAAAATCTACTTATATTACTTTTGGTTAAAAAATGATATTTTTTGGATAAAAATCATATATTTGTTTGAAACTTTCTAGATTTTGTAGAAAATTCGTAATTTTTTGTAGAAACGTAATATTATTGGTTGGAAATTGATATTTTTCATTAAGGATTGATTTATTTAAAAAAATCCTTTTCAGTTTGTCAAAAACAAATTTCTTTAAAAGAAATTTAGATTCTACTATTTTTGGTTGAAAATTGATATTTTAAATTGAAAATTGACCTTTTGTACTCAATAATTAAAACTTTTTAATTTTTATGTTTTGGTAGAAAATTAATCCTTTTGGTTTAAAATCAACCTTTTTTCGTCAAAGATTGAACTATTTGGAAATAAATTTATCTGTTTTGATGCAGTATTTAGAAATTCAGAATTTATTGAAAATTCGTCATTTTTGGTAGAAAAATAAACTTCTTAATTGAAATTTCATCTTTGTTTCGAGGATTCTATTATTACATGAAAAATTCGTTTTTTGGTGAAAAACTAATTTCTTTAAGAGAAAAATCAATTATATCATTTTTGATAGAAAAATAATATTAAAAAAAAGTTGAGCTTTTTTTTTTGTTAAAAATATCATTTTTTTTTAAACCGTCTTTTTAAACAGGAAAATTAATCTTCGCGGTTGAAAATTCATCTTTTTCATTGAGGGTTCAATTGTTATTTTTTTGAAAATTCCTTCACAGTTAGTCAAATTAATTTATGTAAAATAAAATTGGATTATATCATTTTTGGTGGAGAATTGATATTTGAAATTAAAAATTTATCTTTTTCAGTTGAAAATTCAACTCTTTGGTTTGAACATGCACATATTTCGATGAAATTTCGTTATTGCGGTAGGTAATTAGTCCTATCGTTTGAAAATTCATCTTTGTGATTAAGAACAAAACTATTAAGTTGCACATTCCGTTTTTTTTTGTTAAAAATTAAATTCCTAAACTAAAAATTTAACTCTTCCACTTTCGGTAAAAAATTTAAATTTTGAATTACAAATTGATATTCTTGTGTTGAAAAATCAATTATTGGTTTCAAATATCGTCTTTTTTTATATAAAATTAATCTTCTTGGTTGGAAATTCATCTGTTTGTTTGAAACTTCAACTATGTATTAATGCCTTTAAGGAAAATTTTCATTATGTCATTGTTGCTTGAAAACTAATCGTCTTTTGTGGAAAATTAATTTTATGGATAAAAAATGAATCTGTTTTTTATTACTTTTAACACAGATGTCTAAATTCGAATTTTTATTGTCTTATATGAGAACAAAACCGTCTCGCATAATTGACTAGATAATTTGAAAATTAATTTAGTTAAAAACAATTTACATCTGTATAAGGTTTCTTACAATTTATAATAATAAATTTCGTACGAACAGATCATCTGAAAAATAACAAAAAAGGAATGAAATAATAAAAAATTTAATATAATTACATATACGTCACTGAAAAAATCATTTGTAAACAACTTTTTCGATTGAAAATGGTTTCATTAAACAAAAAAATGATGACAAAACTTTTTCGATTACATTGGTATTGTTTTCTCATCAGTTGCACTTCTTTAAAATAAAATAATGTTTTAAGATTACTGCAAGATTTATCAATAGTTCTTAATAAAATTAAACAAAATTTAAATTCAAAAATAAGGATTTTCATTATTTATTAGTTCACAACTATGATATTACAAGATATTGTGTACTTTTCATAGATTTAATAAAATTCTCTGATATAGGCCACTATTGTGTCTACTGTTTGGTGTGAAATTCATCTGTTTTAGTTAAAATTTGAAATAATCTGTAGAAAATTTCATTTTTTTGATTGAATATTAACTTTTATAAACTAAAAACTGCATTACTCTATTTTTGTTTAAAATTTAATATTTTTTATTGAACCTTGATCTTTTTTAGTTAAAAGTGGAATTATTTGTTTGAAAATTTATGTATTTCGTTGAAAATTTGTGTTTTTTTTAGAAATATAAAACTACTTCCTTGAAAATTCATCTTTTTAATTGAGAATTCAACTATTTTGTTGAAAGTTCCTTTAAAGTTAGTCAAAAATTAATTTATGTAAGATAAAATTGGATTATATCATTTTTGGTAGAGAATTGATATTTGAAGTTAAAAATTGATCTTTTGTAGTTGAAAGTTCAACCCTTTGGTTTGAAAATGCACATATTTAGATGAAAATACGTTATTTCGGTAGGAAATTAGGCTTCTCGTTTGAAAATTCATCTTTGTGATTGAGAACAAAATATTAAGTTGCACACTCCGTTTTTTTTGGTAAAAATTAAATTCTCTAACTGAAAATTTAACTATCCCGTTTTTGGCGAAACACTGAAATATGGAATTAAAAATAGATATTTTTGGGTTAATAATTCAATTATTTGTTTCAAAAATCGTCTTTTTTGTATAAAATTAATCTTTTTGGTTGAAAATACATATGTGTGCTTGAAAGTTCAACTATGTATGTATCATCAAATCCATCTGTTTTAGTACAATTTCAATTAATTTGTTGAAATTTAATTGTTTGTTGTTAAATATTAATTCTTTTAAATAAAAAGGAATTATCCTATTTCTGGTTTTATATATTTATATTATTAATTAAAAATTTATCCTTTTTAGTTGAAAACTCCACTATTTGTTTGAAAACTGATCCTTTTGATTAGGGTTCAACTATTTTGTTAAAAATTGATTAGAAATTTAACAGCACAATTTCAGGATGAAAAATTATATTTTTAATTAAAAATTAATTTTTTCATTTGAAAATTCGTTTTTCTGGTAGAAAATTATTTTTCTTTGTTAAAATCTTATCTTGTTTATTTAGGATTGAACTATTTTCATGATTTTTTTTGTTTGTTAAAAATTAACGTCTAAGGAAAATTTTAATTATATCATTGTTGCTTGAAAACTAATCGTTTTTTTTTGTAGAGAATTAATGTTATGGGTAAAAAATTAATCTGTTTTTTATTATTTTTCGCATAGATGTCCAAATTCGATTATTTTGGCTTAGATTGGAAAAAAAGTCTTGCATAATTTACCATAAAACAATTTTAATCGCTGAGAGATTCTGCTAAATAATGTGTAGAACCTGCCTGATTTCAAGTGAATTCTATTTTATTTCAAATACTTGTGATAATATTGTTCTCGCATTGAAAATTAATTAAGTTGAAAATTCTATTATTTGTTTAAAACAATGTTTTTAAATAGAAAATTAATCTTTGTGTTTGAAATATCATCTTTTTTGTTAAAACTTTTACTATTTGGTGTCAAGTTCATCTCTTTTAATTAAAATTTGAAATAATCTGTAAAAAATTTCATTTTTTTGTTCGAATATTAACTTTTATAAACTACAAACTGAATTATTCTATTTTTGTTTCAAATTTGATATTTTTGTTGAAACATCATCTTTTTAGTTAAAAATTATTTTATGGGTGAAAAATTAATCTGTTTTTTATTATTCTTAACATAGATACCCAAATTCGACTTTTTTTTTGTCTCAGATCGGAAAAAATCGTCTCGCGTAATTTACTATAAAATAATTTTAATCGCTGAGAGATTCTGCTAAATAATGTGTAGAACCTGCCTGGTTATAAGTAAATTCTATTTTATTTTTAATTCTTTTTATAATATTGTTCTAGCATTGAAAATTAATTTAGTAGATAATTCTATTATTTGTTTTTAGAATATTTTGTTTTATTAAAAATTAATCGTTGTGATTAAAAATTATCTTTTTTGTCAAAACTTTTACTATTTGGTGCCAAGTTCATCTGTTTTAATTAAAATTTTTAATAACCTGTAGAAAATTTCATTTTTTGGATTGAATATTAACTTTTATAAACTAAAACCTGAATTATTCTATTTTTATTTAAAATTTGATATTTTTAATTGAAACTTCATCTTTTTTGTTAAAAATTATTTTGTGGTTAAAGAATTAATCTGTTTTTTATTATTCTTAAAATACATGTCCAAATTCCATTTTTTTTGTCTTATATCAGAAAAAACGTCTTGCATAATTTACTATAAAAAAATGCTAATCGCTGAAAGATTCTGCTATATAATGTGTAGAACCTGCCTGAATTTGAGTGAATTCTCTCTTATTTTGAATACTTCATATATTATTGTACTTAGATTGAAAATTCTATTATTTGTTAAAACATTTTTTTAAAATAGAAAATTAATCTTTGTTATTGAAATTTCATCTTTTTTGTTAAAACTTTGATTATTTGCTGTCAAATTCGCCTGTTTTGGTTAAAATTTTAAATGACCTGTAGAAAATTTCATTTTTTTATTGAATATTAAGTTTTATATACTAAAAACTGAATTATTCTATTTTTGTTTAAAATTTGATATTTTTTATTGAAACTTGATTTTTTTGGTTCAAAATGGAATTATTTGTTTGAAAATTTCCGTATTTTGTTGAAAATTTGTGTATTTTTTTAGAAATATAAATATGAAGACCCGATACATCTATAAACCTGAACATAATTCATTCAATCCCACATTTCTTAAACCATATATTATTTGAAAGCACATAAGACATTGGAAGCCTATACATTTTATACAGCTGTTTTATTGTGAAGGTCAAGTGCAAGAAGCTTAATGGTACTTTTCTGATATTGAGTAAAGTTAGTGTAACATTGGTATTTTTTTAGTTATAAGTTAATGTTTTAGTTATTATTTGCATTCAATATAAACATTAAGTATTATTCCTGTGATGCATGGAATTTGTTATACAATTTCATTGCTGATAAAAAATGCGGTAGCAACTTATTGAGATTTTCAGGTTACCCTACCGAAAAGAATCTTTGGGTATATACTAAAAATTCTTTAGGTCAAAGAATCTCAGAGAAATTCTCCGCAGGCACTCAGGTAGATATTTTTAAAGGTCCAGGAAGCTCGTTTAAATGGTCTGAAGGCTTTAAAATATCCTTTCCGAAATTGAAATAAGAATACGATCATAAATAACAAGCAGAGGGGCTATCTCAATAGAGTAGCCGACACTCAAGGGTCCTTTGTTAAGCTTTAGGAAGGCTTTAGTTTCGGTGACTTCAGATATCTAAATTTTTTTTTAATGCTTAAAATTGGAATTAATAGAACGTTTTTCGTAAATGGAATGAGATACGCCAAAAAAGACAACATTTTTGAATTCAACTAGAAAATTGTATATCAGTATATAAGTTATAATTATAAATAAGTATAATGAGAAAATTCATCAATTATAAAAAAGTGTTAATAATTAGAAGAGAAATTTAAAAAGGGAGAGCGGATTAGCCACGACCAACTACTGTAAATACCTCTGACCGCCCGGTACGTGACGAATACAAAAAGAACATTATATTACCGTCGCACCACTCTTAAAACGACCACTAAAAGGACCTTGAAAAGGACCCAAATCTCTCAAACTATCTCCGAGACTATTTCGTTTCAAATCGACTTTGTTTATAGACTCAAATGGGCCAAGCTATTTCGCTGAAGAAAACTCAGCGATTTCTTTCGGTAGGGTAATATTACGTTTTACAATTCAAGAGCGAACTGCTCGCAGTAAACAAATTTATCAAAAAGACGTAAGATGAAAACATAAAGAGCTATTTTTTATTTTACTCCTGATTAAAATAGTTTCTGTTTTTTCACCAAACATTTTATGAATTTGAATGAAATTTTTATGTAATTTGTAAGAAAAATTTCAGTAAAAGCTTAACTTTCTTAAGGTTTTTGTAGTACATTTTCGTAACCTTTTATAGCAAAAAATAATATTTGATAGATTTTTGTAGATATATGCGGAAGATTGACATTAAAGTGGCCACAATTATCTAATTCTGCGACCAGCAGTTCGCTTTTGTATTCTAAAGTTAATTCCTAACGTCAAAATTTTAAAAGTTGTTATCGGCTTTTCCACCAGCAATGGACTTTAATAACAAATTCCATGCTTCATAGAAATATTAATTAATGTTAATGTTTATATTAATAACAAATAATAGATTAAACATTAACTTATAATGAAAAATATACTAACCCTACTGATAGAAATCTCAGAGTATATGATGAAGATTCTCAAGGCTCTGAGAAGCTCGGAGAAATTCTCCGCTGGCACTCAGGTAGATATATTTAATGCTCCAGATAGCTCCTTCAAATGCTTTGAAGGCTTTAAAACGTTCTTTCCGAACTTGAAATAAAAATACGATCATAAATAACAAGCAGAGAGGCTTAAATTGAAATAAGAATTCGATCATAAATAACAAGCAGATGCCCTGTATTGCGATTGCAGTGGTCGGGTGAAAAGGTGGTGGCAAATGAGAAGCGTTGGTTAGTATTATCGACCTCGAAATTTGATTCGATTATTATTCCTAACAGTGATCCAAAAATACTTGCGCATGCTTGAACTGTGCGTCGCTCATTGGCTCTAGTTCGCGTACTTATTTAAAAATCAAGTACAGACGCGCACCGTAGCCGGTGAACGTCACTCAAATCCAAGCAAGCGCAGATCAAGCCAGCTTCGTTGGGATAATTTAACTTCAAGAAAACGCGTGTAACGTTCCATTACTGTCTAACTCACGGTGACTCACGAGTGTCCCTTTCACATGCGTGTAGCTATCAAAGAACGAGCAATCGTGAACATTTTTTCAATATTTTCTAACTCTGTCTAACCCATTCACAACTCGTGTCTCATGCATATAGCAATAAAAATCGAGTAGCCGGTCAGAACACTTCGGCGGTGCTATTTATATCTCTATCTGCCTTGAAATTAAATCAAGAGATTGGGATTTTAATATTTCCAGATTTCGATGCTGGCGATTCTCATCATTTGAATACTTCGCGCGCCTCTTTATATGTGTATATTAAGAGGTTACGTTACTTCAAGTATAAAATATAAATGATATAAATATTAATACTAAAATATATATAAATATATACACATATTATTAAAAACTAATTATTTGGTGGAAAAATTAATTATTTCGTTAAAAATGTAACTATTTTGTAAAAAAAGTCCACTTTTCTATCAAAAGTTTAACTACTTTGTTCAAATTTATTTATTTTTTATTTGAAGGTTCATCTCCTTCGTTGAAAATACATGTTTGAAACTAAATTTTTTTTTAAATTTGACTATTTGGATGAAAGTTTAACTCTTTGATTGAAAACTCATATTTTTCGCTTAAAAAAATTCAACTTTTTGTAGATAATTTGTCTTTTTGACTTTAAAATTAAATAATTTCGTTGAAAATCCATATCTTTTTTTTTCAATTTGCCTTTTTTTGTAGATAATTAATTTTCTTGGTCGAAAATTCATCTTATTGGTTGACAATTTAACAACTTTGTTAAAAATGAATTTTTCCTGTTGAAAATTATTTATCTTTATCTGAAATGTAACTATTATAGGATTGATTAAAAATTAATCGTATGTATTGGTAAAGTTGAAAAATCGTTTTTTTATAGAACATTGATCTTCTTGGTCGAAAATTCACCTTTTCCCTTGAAAATTTAATAATTTTGTTAAAAATTCCCCTTTTTTTCTTGCTTAATTCAAATTTTTATCACAGTTTTTATCTGGAAATTTAACTCTTCTATTTTTGCTTGAAATTTTATCCTGTACATTGTATTAGTTAAAAACCCAATTATTCGATAGAAAATTAATTTATTTTTTTTCGATTATGATTTTTTTTTAATTGAAAGAATTTTTAAATAAAATTTTTCTAATTGAATTTAAATGATTAAAAATTAAAAAATAACTGATTTTACAAGATTATTCTGAATCCGTTCAAAATTAAAGAATTGATAGATATTAGTTTTTAAAATTACTTTCAATTATGACTTCAAATATTATTTCAGTCTAAAAAAGTTTTATTTTTAAACCATTCAATTTGAAATTTTTTAATTAAAAAAAGAAAACTTCGTTAATTATTAGCAATATTTGACCGTCCATTTAAATAATCCATTATAAGCAACTAATAGAAACTATACAAATTTGAACAGAATGGTTCCAAATAGAAAGCCTTGAATTATTAAAATTTTAATGTTCTGAATTTTAACTTTGAACGCTACAATTTTAATTTTAAAAAATATTTAAAATTAGTTTAAAACTTGAAATTATTACAAATAATTTGAAACACGATGTAGATTTTTGCAGATTTAAACGAAATTAAGCTTTTTGAGAATTGTAAAATATTTAAAAAGACTAATAAAAATTGTTGGGATTGCTAAGAAAGTTGAAAATGACTTTTTATTTTTGATAAATTAATTTTTAATGAGTATTTGAAAAGATTAAAAAAAATAAATAAAGAATCAGGACGATTTTAAGGCAATTTTTTTATTTTGCAGTTTTTTTAATGTTAGGAAAAAAATCTAATTAACAAAATATATCAATTCTCTACCCAAAAGTTTACTTTTTAAGCAAATTAATTAATTTTCTATCAAATAATTGGTGTTTTAACTAATACAATGTAGAAGATAAAGTTTCAACCAAAAATGGAACAGTTCAATTTCCACATAAAACGATTAATTTTTAATCAATCCTAGAATAGCTATATTTTCAGATACATAAATTTTCAACGAAATTATGAAATTTAAAAGTCAAAAAGACGAATTATCTACGAAAAGTTGAATTTTTTAAGCGAAAAATATGAGTTTTCAATCAAAGAGTTAAAATTTCAACCGAATAGTTAAATCTCCATCCATAATTATAAAACGTTGTTAAAAAAGCGTATTTTTTTACAAAGTAGTTCAACTCTTAGTGAAATAATCGACTTCTAAACCCAAGAAGATGTACAGTTGATATTTCAAGCAAACAATTTCATTTTTGACCAAAAATGATACATTTTCGACTATAAAGATTAAATTTTTACCAAGCAACGTCAATTTCTAACAAAATAGATGAACTTTCGACGAAATTATTTAATTTTAAAGTCAAAAAGAGTATTATCTATAAAAAAGCTGAATTGTTAACCCAAAAATATGATTTTTCAACAAAAATTTTAATTTTCGACCAAATAGATTAATTTTCTATCAAATTGTTGACTTTTAACTCCCAAAAGATTCATTTTTTACAAAACACTAAAATTTGTAACAAAAAAGTTAATTTGAAGGCAAATAGTTGAATTTTCAACTATAATTATGAATACTTCATAAGGAAAAAATTAATTTTTTAACTAACTAGTTCAACTTTAAGTGAATAATCGAATTTTCCACCCAAAAATGATGATTTTTATTTTTAACAATATATTTGCATTCACAACAAAACGACTTTGCAATCAAAAAATATTTACAGTTGACATTTCAACTGAAAAATCTAATTTTTAACTAAAAAGTGTAAATTTTCCATGAAACAATTGAATTTCTATACAAAAGACGAATTTTTAACAAAATACATGATTTTTTCAACCAAAAATGGTATAGATTAATTGTCAGTTTCAAAAATGTATTTTCAACAACTCATAAAACATATTTTCATCAGAATAGTTAAATTTTCAACGAAAGAGATGAACCTTCAAAGAAAAAAATAAATAACTTTGAACAAAGTAGTTGAACTTTTGATAGAAAAGAGGACTTTTTTACAAAATAGTTACATTTTCAAGAAAATACTTAATTTTTCAACCAAACAATTGAGTTTTTATCCAAACGAAATTTTGAATATGTTCTGAATATTTGAATTTTAATAACTGTTAAAATGATTACGTGAATTATCCAAAAATTGTCCAAGTTTTTCTTTAGTGTGTGATATTGTTTAAACTAAAAAGAACAAGGTAAATATTTGTATTACAAATCTATCTGTGTTACCTATCTATAAATATTTGTATCAATAGTTTAAAAGAAACAAACTTTAAAGAAATATGTGGATAACTTCTTGACAACACACCTTATCGTTTTTTTTAAACAGATGTAGTAATGATTTAGTTAGTAAAGCCATTTTCAATTTTCTTAGCAATCAGAACAATTTTTGTTATTCTTTTTAAATATTTTACAATTCTCAAAAAGCTTAATTTTTTTAAATCTGCAAAAATCTACATCATGTTTCAAATTATTTGAAATAATTTCAAGTTGTAAATTAATTTTGAATCTATTTTTAAATTAAAATAGTAGCGTTGAAAGTTAAAATTTAGATCATTACAATTTTAAGAATGCAAGGCTTTCTATTTGGAAACATTTTGTTCAAATTTGTATAGTTTTTAATAGTTGTTTATAATGGATTTTTTTAAATGAACGGTCAAATATTGCTAATAATTAACGAAATTTTATTTTTTTAATTAAAAAATTTCAAATTGTATGGGTTAAAAATAAAAAATTTTTTAGACTGAAATAATATTTGAAGTCATAATTGAAAATAATTTTAAAAACTAATATCTACTAATTCTTTAATTTTAAACGGATTCATTTATTAAAAAATCCTTCCAATTAAAAAAAATCATAATCGAAAACACATAAATTAATTTTCTATCAAATAATTGGTGTTTTAACTAATACAATGTACAGGATAAAATTTCAACCAAAAATGGAATAGTTCAATTTCAAAATAAAAACTGTGATAAAAAATTGGACTGAACAAGAAAAAAACAACGAATTTTCAACAAAATTGTTAAATTTTCAAGGGAAAATGTGAATTTTCGACCAAGAATATCAATGTTCTATAAAAAGAACGATTTTTGAACTTTACCAATATATACAATATTTTCAGTTTCAAAAATGTATTTTCAACAATTGAGATGAACCTTCAAATAAAAAATAAATAAATTTGAACAAAGTAGTTGAACTTTTGATAGAAAAGTGGACTGTTTTACAAAATAGTTACATTTTTAACAAAATAATTATTTTTTCCACCAAATAATTGAGTTTTTATCCAAACGAGATGAATTCCAAATCGCCAATTTCTTTAATTTCTTTCAAATTCGGATCAAGATTCCATTTCCTAATCTTTTGAAACCTCTCAGCCTTGACTTGTTTGCCCGAAAAGCAACAGCAATAACCTTTTAGTCCAATAAATGTTGTTCTGATATGCGGTAATTTCATTTTGTTTTCATTTTAGATGGCCCAGAAAGCCCTGAAATTTAATTAGTTGGCCCAGAAAGACCGAAAATCTAATGTAGTTGGCCGAGAAAGCCCTAGATTAACTTTGCTTCATTTTAGTTGACCAAGAAAGCTCTAAAGTGAAAGTTGTTGTCTAGTAAGCCCCCATTAATGTATTTGAGGCTAGGCTTGCCACGTGGCAATGAGATTTCCTAAGATTGAATCTTTTCTGAATTCGACATTTCGTGAAATATTTATTTTGCGCTCTGATTTTGTGCAATTTTCCAATGGTAGAAATTTGCGTTTCTCAGTCGTTTGCCCCATGCCCTGACTTTTGTGAATAGTTGTTTTCACCCTTGTGCTGCCCAAAAGTAACACAGCCACATAAAAAAAGTGTGCGGATCTGGTAACAAGACACACGTATTCCTATGGATTTTGGGGCGCTGAATTCAAATTCGGTATCAAAAATCACCCATCACGTCATGGTTTAGCCATAACCTCAAAAAATGACGAAAAATCATGCACTGCCCTGCCGAAAAGAATCTTTGAGTATATACTAAAAATTCTTTAGGTCAAAGAAGCTCAGAGAAATTCTCCGCGGGCACTCAGGTAGATATTTTTAAAGGTCCGGGAAGCTCGTTTAAATTGTCTGAAGGCTTTAAAATATCCTTTCCGAAATTAAATAAGAATACGATCATAAACAATAAACAGAGAGGCTATCTCAATAGAGTAGCCGACACTCAAGGATCCTTTGTTAAACTTTAGGATTAAAATTTAGAAGTAGATTTTTTTAATTTCACAGTTAACAGTCTAAAACATAATAATTCGGAATCTACGGGTTTCGATGACTTCAGATATCTAACTTTTTTTTAATGCTTAAAATTGGAATTAATAGAACGTTTTTCGTAAATGGAATGAGATACGCCAAAAAAGACAACTTTTTTGAATTCAACTAGAAAATTGTATATCAGTATGTAAGTTATAATTATAAATAATTATAATGAGAAAATTTATCAATTAAAAAAAAGTGTGAATAATTTGAAGAGAAATTTAAAAAGGGAGAGCGGATTAGCCACGACCAACTACTGTAAATAACTCTGTCCGCCCGGTACGTGACGAATACAAAAGGAACAGTATATTACCGTCGCACCACTCTTAAAAGGACCACTAAAAGGATCGTGAAAAAGGCCCAAATCTCTCAAACTATCTCCGAGACTATTTTGCTTCAAATCGACTTCGTTTATAGACTCAAATGGGCCAAGCTATTTCGCTGAAGAAAACTCAGCGATTTCTTTCAGTAGGGTGAGGCAAATAAATTTCAAAATAATGCCATTGATGCAAATTTTCACTTTAAAAATATGTTGACAACTGTGAAGGATCAACCCTTGCCTGATATCAACTTATTTAACAAACCTTTACCCAACAGAACCTGACCTCACCTAACCTGAATTAACAGAAATTGATTGAACTACACGTAAAGCTCTGGAAGCATATTTTCCTAGTAGAAAATGTGTGCTACATCGAATGGGTTAACTGGAGCCTAACCTAGAAATAAATCTAACCTAGCCTAACCTAACCTAACCTCACAAAACACAATTAAACTGATTGTGTTGTCCCCTTGTGTTTGCGGCACCGTTTCATTCAGCTTCGGCTTAACCTACATAGAGGTTTAACATATCCTAACCTAACAAAACCTGACCTAACCTAACCTAGCCGAATGAAATTCAACCACACGGGTAGCTATGTAAGCGTACGGTTCTCAGTCTTAAATGTGTGCTATATTTAATAGGCTAACTCGATCTTAACCTACAAATGAATCTAACTTAACAGAACCTAACGAAATTTTGCCTAACGCAACACAACTTAACTTAAGTGTTCCCGTTATAACATAATAAAATTCATTTCATTGTACTACAGGTGGTTAAAAATGTAGGCGCACATTACTCATTTGAGTAATGAGTAGATTTGACTCCATTTCAATTAACCTGACAATGTTTCTATCAATTAAAATGTAGAGCTGCAACTTAAACATGCAAATGAATAAGGGTTTTACTCAAATTTTTTTTCTCTCTGCTTTTCTTAGACTTAAGGGATATATTTATACTATCTTTCGTGTTTACATTTTATCTTGCTTTTTATCGTAATTAAATTATTTATAGACCTACATCAGTATATTTTCTGCCTGCTATAACGTGTCCCTTTTTCTTCGAAGGAACGATGCAAAGGGTTACGCTTATGTTTAAGACCTACATTTGTTTCCCTTTTCAACATCCAGCAAAAATGAGCCATCATGACCTCGTCCCATCTACCCTGATATCGTTGTTCCATCACTTTTATGCATTGATGAAAACGTTCCCCTTGTTCTTCGCTGAAATCACCAACATTTTCTGGAAACTTATCCAGATGGGAATCTAGAAAGTGAAGTTTTAAATTCATCAAGCAGCCTAACTTTTTGTAGTTTTTTATCATTTTCGCAACAATATTCTCGTAGTCTGGACTTTTTTTTGTTACCGAGGAAATTTGCGTTTACTGCTTTAAAACTTTCCCAAGCGTCCATTTCAATTTTTGTCATGTGGCTCACGAAATTAGTATCTCTTGTCAATATTCGAATTTGTGGTCCATCAAACACTCCTTCTTTCAATTTAGCGTCTGAAACATTAGGGAATTTAAGGGATATATACTTATAGCATTGCCCATCTTTGTCTAACGCCTTGACAAATTGCTTCATGAGCCCAAGCTTT
>NC_046662.1:94919214-94947454 GCF_010883055.1 Belonocnema kinseyi
GCTCTCTCGTGAAACCCGATTGTTGGCCTAATATCATTGTTATGATTTTGAGATCATCACATATTTGCCATTTGTGATTCGTGTAGTTAACTTTTTCAAGAAGCATTTTAACATTGTTATATTCTTCTTTAATGACCGTTGAGTAAGCTATAGGGATAGGAGCGTAAGTATTCGTGTTATGCAGTAAAACAGCCTTAATGCTGCGTTTTGACGAATCAATGAAAAGTCGCCATTCTTCGTCTCTGTACACATTTTTCTTCAAGTGGTTCATAAGTCCGTTAACGTCAGTGCAGTACACTAAAGACGTCTCTTCGTCTTTAACGAAAAACTTTCTGAATTCTTTGTGCCTGTCGCGATAGAATGAAACTTTTGTCTTTGGCTCTAGAAGATTTCTTCTTTTTAGAAATGAAGCGGCAAATTCAGCGCCGTCTTTCGGTAATCTAAGATCTCTAATAAAATCATTCATTTTAGTTGCGAAACGAATATTGGAACATTCAATTTCATTTTATGCACGCCATATTCGTCATCTTTTTCGTCATTTTCATCGGAATCATCAGAACTATTTTCTGTTCGATCACTGGTTTCATTACCGTCTCCATGACGTTGACTTTCAACTTCCATTCTATCATTTTCTAAAGCGCTTAAATCAGTCTGGCGTGCATTTTTATTGATTTTAATTGCTCTTGTGACTTTGCACACATTAATGTACGAAATGTTATTTTTATTTTTGGCCGAAGCTGAATGAAACGGTACCGCACACACAACGGGACAACACAATGTGTTTAATTGTGTTATGTGAAGTTAAGTTAGGTTAGGTTAGGTAAGGTCAGGTTTTTTTAGGTTAGGATAAGTTTGTCCTCTTTGCAGGTTAAGCCAAAGCTGATTCAAACGGTACCGCAAACACAACGGGACAACACAATCAGTTTAATTGTATTTCGTGAGGTTAGGTCAGGTTAGACTAGGTTAGATTTATTTCTAGGTTAGACTTGAGTTGACGCATTCGATGTAGCACACATTTGCTACTGGGAAAATATGCTTCCAGAGCTTTACGTGTAGTTCAATAAATTTCTGTTAATTCAGGTAAGGTGAGGTCAGGTTCTGTGGGGTAAAGTTATGTTAAATAAGTTGGTATCAGGCAAGGGTTGATCCTTCACAGTTGTCGACATGTTTTTGAAGTGAAGATTTGCATAACTGGCATTATTTTGAAATTTATTTGCCTCAGTGCATGATTTTTCGTAATTTTTTGAGGTTATGGCTCAACCATGATGTGATGGGTGATTTTTGATACCGAATTTGAATTCAGCGCCCCAAAATCCATAGGAATACGTGTGTCTTCTTACCAGATCCGCACACTCTTTTTTTGTGTGGCTGTGTAATTAGTTGTTTTCTAAAAATAAAAATATTATCTTCACCCTCTTTGTCAAATGTGGTCAAATGTTAGTCTAAAACTGTAGAATTAGGAAAATGTAAAATTTATTTAATTTTGATTTTTCTGTGTTCTACCAATCATAAGAACCTTTTTTAAACAAATAGGAACTTAGTTATTTGTTATATGATCCGCTATTTTTTAATCCACAATACAAAACCACGCCCTCCACCTAATTTTCCCACTTGGGATCTGAGCTTATCAGAATTAAAAGTAAGTTCCAATTCCGGTACATCGTAGTCTCAATGATATCGTTTGTTTGTTGATATTAGAATTTGAAAGTTAGCATTCTAGTATTGGAGTTACCTATGGTTATTCTGTTTATTTATCGTGATTTTGTGGTTTTTGACCCAAGAAAGGTCTGGCGCCCAATATTTTTTTGTAATTGACTGAGTTAAATTGAGACTAAAGTGCCGAAGGTATGTTAATTCTCTTTGTCTAAAGGACATTAATATTACAAGATACAAATGTCTTATCCTACGATTTGGTCTTCGAAATGTCGGTAAGGAACAAAGTATCTGAAACGAACATACTTGCCACCCCGGTAGTATTCTAATCATTTGGAATGGTTCCATGGAGAAAGGACGAGCTTAAATTCCTTGATATCAAGTCACGAAAGTTTATGCACGTGAATAAAAGTATGGTGTTAAGGGCATGTGATACTTAGAAAATTGTCGATTTTACCAGTTTTAGGTTCCCCCGGCTTTTTTTGTAGAATAATAAATATTTTGTCTTAAAAATTTGGGAAATGATAGCGAACATGCTAACGAACGTCCCCACTCACTTTTTTGTGCATTAATTAAAAAAAGTTGTAATTTAGCAATATGTGATTAATTTACATAGAGCTTAGGAATTAGTATCGATTTTATCAGTGTTAGATTCCCCCGTCTTTTTTTTCCTAGAATAAGAAATATTTTGTCTTAAAAATCTGGGAAATTATTGCGAACATGCTAACGGACGTCCCCGCACACTTTTTTTGTGTTTCTTTTTTCAAAAAAAATTTTGATTTTGCTAACAACGTGTGTATATTTCGAGGTTATGTGTGTTACAATTCTCCCAAGCGTTACTTCCAAACTACACAATATTTTTGGCCAAAAACTTTAGACTTACAAATAAGCATAGTAACTAATCTCCTGGAGCTAACCTTGTTTGCAGGCAATTAAAAAACTTTATTTCATAAATAATTTTCAAATGATCGGAAAGGCAGAGATGAAAAACAACGCAACCTCAAAATAATGCATAAATTTTTTGTTTAGCACAATAAATTTGGTTTGTTATTATCCCTCAAATAAAAGACCGGGGACGTCCGATATGATATTTTATAGCATCTCCGACTTAAGTTTTTTAAAATTTTCATTTTTTGGGAAAAAAGCCGGGGGAACTGTACTCGATTGACCACACGACGAAGTATCACATGCCCTTAAGTCTTCAGTATTTAGACTAGACAGCTGCTACCTTACATTCAGAGAGATGGCGCCACCGTCGCAAGTTACTGACACCAAGAGATGGCGCCAAAAATCAAGGGCGGGTTCTGTTCCCTGATAAGTTACTGACAGTCGGTAAAACAGTGAACTTGTTAATGAAGCTTCCTTCTAAGATGGCATTGCACTATCGGTCGGCAAAATTGAAAGGCCGGTAAGTTTAAGGTTGCTTTCTATACTTAGTCGGTAAAACGGTGAGGTTGGTAGTGGAGACTCCTGCTAGGTTAGCATTATAATATTCTGTTTCATGCTAAGTCGGTAGAACAGTAAGATAAGTAATAGAGATTCCTGTTCATTAAACATTATAAGGTTTTGTTCTATTCTAAGTTATCATCAATCAGTAAAATAGTTTATTGTCATCGGTCGGTAAAATAGGTAAGTCGGTAACAACTTGTCCTAATAAGTTTCATGGCTGCGTTAACGCAGGTGTTCCACGATCACATGGATTTTTCACATGGATTGAATATTTGGAAAAACAAATTAAGTAGCTGGCTCATGAAATTAGATCCCTGATCGGTCTGAATTGATCTGAGATATCCAAAACAAGATGTAAAATTTTTAGCGAGTTCCATAGCTACTGTGATCGCCTCAGCGTATAAGATTTTCACGTTCTGATTTTAAAGGAATCTTTATCTTTTCAGTACACATGTAAATAGTGACTCCACTATCGTTAAGTATTTTTCGAGCTGAATCTTCGCTATCAAAACAAGCAACGCCGTCAAAACCATTTCCGTATCTTGACATGCTAACCTTCTTTGTGTCTAATGCAAGCATGGTGCGTCTCAGGAATTACAAAAACGGCTTTAGATTATCCCTGTTATTTGTACTGTCCCAAGATTATCTAATTATCCCATGCTAAAAACGAAAGATTTGACCTTGATCAAAAGATTCTTTCTTGAAATGATATACAGATTTTTGACGTTTCAACTCAGACGATGCTTCCATTGTCCAGGTATCTAAAATTGTTACAGCTTTTCTTTTCCCGAGTACACCTAGTTCTCTGGCGTCTATAGCCTTCCCCTATAGGTCTCTCCTCCATGCTGGTCAGAGGGTTTCTAATTGGCCAACTTTCGACACCTCGTTGGGCCTTTTAACGAGACGACCGTCCTATATATTTTTTTGTCTGAGCCTTTACTTCAAAGATTTTCGGTCGTTTAATCCAAAAAACGAAGACCTTTCCTCTTTTATTTGATTTGTTTTTTTGGTCATCCCTTCGGCTCAAGCCAATTTGATCGTGTGTGATCGTCATCATGCACTCTGAGGCCAGGAAAACAGAATCTGAATAAATGTCCTTGTCTAAAAAACACCTGTAGAAACAACTTCTTGGCTTACTTCAGTTTCCGTATTTAAAGTTATACTAATCTCTGCCAAAATCCTCGAGAGAAAAACTGCATTAAAGCTGATTCTACCCTGCTTATAAATCACCGTGTTATCATATTCGGCAAATGTTAATTTCATTTTGCTAGTTTCGATGCAGGATTTTTAATATTGCGCAGCCAAACTAACGGTCGTTGGTCGATAACCAGCTTAAAGCAGAGATGATATTAATATGGTCGAAAACACTCGATTCCAAATGGTTGTAGAGTGACGTGTTTCGGGTTCATTTAGAGTTGGAGAGGCAAAGGCGATTGGAAAATCCGTACCAATTTTACCCTGAATGAGCATTGCTCCTATTTCGTATTCAGCTGCGTCAGTCGTAGCAATAAACGGCTGAGAAAAATCTGAGTGTTGAAGGATAGGCTCGGATGTAATTCTGTCACGAAAAATCTCGAAAGCCTGCTGCTGTGGAGCATTCAAATGAAATTTCATATTAAGACGCGTGAAAGAATTCAGAGGCTTTGTGATTTTTGCAAACTCAGGAATAAATTTCCGATAGTATCCAACAACACGGAGGAATTGTGTTGCATTTTTTCTTTTTCTAGGAATCGGAAAATTTTCCCTTTGAAATCCGCGTTTGAACGAGCATGAAATTTCATAATTCTGTTTCAATATCATATTTTTTCTCTGTGTATATAAAAAAATTGTAGTATCCCACGTGAGACATTTTAGTATCCCAAAAACGTCCAATATACATCGCGGATATCCGTGGGATATCCAAATTTTCACTTTGCAGGAGGTCTCAATATTATTGTGATCAAATAGTATATTCCAGGATATCCTACTTCTGTGAGTGTGGGAACTTCTGGACGCGAAATGTGGCTACGATATGTGAAGGTGGGCGTGACACTGTCCTAGCACTTGAAAATGAAACCATTTGTGCCTGAATTAAGTTCGAATGATTTAAGGAAAGCAAGCATCAGTCCCGTCAACAAGAATTGGTCTTTTAAATTTCTATTAAAGTTTTCGTGCATTTTGTTGTCGAGAAGTTGTCCGAGGAAGTTGTTGAACTCTGCTTCTAAAAAACCCCGGGTTTTTTAGAAGAAAGGCGCCTAGATAAAGTAATGCCTTTTCCTCACATCTGATGTTAAAATTTAGTCCAAGGGTCTCAGCTGCCGCTTCAGGGCTTTGTGAAGGAACGCTCCATTCTCAATCATCTCATGACTCTTGATCATCATCAGAAGATTTATTCAATTTGCGACTATGTGAGCTGCCATGTGGGTAATTAAATAATAAATAGAGAAGTTGACATGCCAGCTCTTCTGCATATGTATGATCTTACGTGTGGCGATGACGAGGGTTATGAGCTTGTGCTTTGCCCATTGAACCATCCTTGCAATAACTAAACAAGAAGATTGACTGCTGAAGATAGAATACGACGCGTTCAGTATGATATTGACTACACAACAACTAGTAGGCCGTTTATTGAAAAGAACCAAAATTCTCTCACGAACACTTATTCCGCAGGGACTTATGTTAAGGTGCACTGTACTCTTCCAGAAGAAAAGCGATTTTTCTAATCTAAGGAACGAGAGGCAAGACCAGAACTTCTCTTTACACTCTGCATAAGATCTTTACACCTATCCTAAACGACAGGATGGCTTGAAAATTGGGACTGTGTGGAGAAGGGCGTACTCTCTGTGGATCAAAAAAGGTGTAGCAGGCTGCCGATAAAATCTGTTATATGACACGTCTGTCTGCAAAGACGCAGCTGTCCACCAGCCGGAAAGCTTTCGATTCAAACTCTCAAAGACTTATCATCTGTCTGTTAGAGAGCTTGAAGGTTCATCCACAAATTGTGAGATGCATAGAAGGATTGATAGCCCTTGGGAAAACTAGACGTACTATATCATCTAGAAATTAACGTGTGACAACGAACAGCGTCACTTCCAGGAGGAGGGTCTTTTAGGGCGAAAACAAGAGCTTTCTGCTGTTTTGTATTACACTTTTGCTACTATCTCTTGTAATACGCAGTTACCCTGGGTATTTTTGAGGGGACAAAAATTATTGAAAGCATAAGGTCACTTATATATTTTATATGGATAGTCCTGGGCCTCTGGATGTGAGTGTTAATAGACACTTTAATACAGGAGAGACCTATGCATGCCTAGGCGTTTTTAAAAGTCACATTCAAGATATAAAGTTAGTGAAGGTGTCCGCTTACTCTAATCGTTTAAGGTAGTTTCATGGAGGAAGTATGGGGTTACGACTCTCGATACAGCCCCGAGTAACTTCATACATGTGTATGTATATATGTATGCATATTTTATTGCCTCTAAGAATACAGAGTTCTATGACAAGGGAAGGCCCACACTGCGTACAGTGCTATGTTAAAGAATATGAACTTAGTAAAGTAACGAAGTGGCCCCATCTAGTGGAGATAGAAGAAACTACAGCTCTATTCCAGCAGCCCCTCCATCCCGCTCCTCCATCCATACCATGCAAATTATAATATATTTTTTAATTTAGATTTATAGGAAGAATAATTTACGTAAACAAACCAGTTTATGTAATATAAAAAGACGTAACATAACGCATGATCAAAAATGCATTGGGGTTTTTTTATATTACATGAAATTTTTTTCTTGTGCAAATTATTCTTCCCATAATTCCAAATGAAAAAAATATTTAAACAGAGACATTAAGTCTAACACTAGAGTACCACTCTCAACAGATCGGTCTCTTTTTAAATTTAAAAATAATGTAAATTTGTTTCAAACAGAAAATGTAAATAATTTGGAGACGTGATAAATATAATCACTCACTAGTTATTTACATGCCCACCATGTTCCTATATTTCTGATCTTCCCCTTCTTCCATATAAAAATGAACACAGACGCCACTTAGGGGAGATAGAAATCACTAAAACTCATTTACATGTTCGCCTTAAGGCGAAACGGTAGGTTTGGCTGAGCACGGCAATCACTGCAATGATATGACTTAACAGTGCAAAAAACAAAATTTGAATTAATGCATTTTTTTTGCGAGTGGTTTTGCTGAAACTATTTGGAGGAAGTTACCGTTTCACCTTAAGACTGTACCTAGTGTGGGAAGGCCGCTATTACAAAATTTAATATGATTAGATTAAATTATGAAAGAAAGATTGAAAATCGTATGTACAATAGGTTGTTAGGTTTTACTGGCCGAGTTCAAGCAGTGCGCTATTCAAACAGAGAAAACTCTGATTTTTAAACATGTATATACTTACATAAAAATATATTGAGCAAAGCATCCCAGGATTTATGTTTGATAACAAAAAATGACATTGCTTTGGTTGATCATATCAGTGTTACGCAAGTAATGATTTTTAACGGGCTAATAGATGGAACATTTGGTAAGGATGTAAATTACATAATTGAAAAATTTTTTGCGGACAGATTACTGTAGTACCGGCTTTAGAGGTCAACTTGATAATGAACCTGGAGGAGGTTCTTAATTGAGTGTGGATACGTTTAAAATGTAAAGGAGATTTAAATAACAGATATTGTTGAGGTAGCTTACCATTGCGTAAAATTTTACTATATATAAAATTAAATTTAATGTTTTCCAATCTCAACAAATCCTGTGAACAGAAGTATTCACGGTATGTATTAATTATACCATTGATTTGACTCACAAGATTGGAACCGTTGAGATCCAGAAAATTGTGACTGGTGCCCGCTCCTTCCAGGAATCTAATAAGTTGGCCTAGCCGCTTATATTAAAAGTTTTCACAGTTTGCAGTTTGCACTAGTTTGAGCATGCATAGTTTCGGATAGCGCGTATCCTTCATATCGAAAAACCTTGCTGCCTTATTCAGCACCATTTTCAACATTTGATAAGACACGCAGGGCAGTCCTAGCTCTAATCTAATGACAAAATCAGGTGTATTTTTAGGAAAGCGCAGAAAATATTTGAAGAAACGGACTTGTGCTTTTTCGAATACATCTAGGAAGTTCAATCCGATGATGTGGGACGCATACAACTAGGTGCTCTTTATAATCGAGTCATGAATTTTAAAAATGAAGGGCAACGGCGAGCACTTAGTTCTAGTTAAGATATTGTAAGCCGAAGCTGAGACTGAGTTGGCTCTGCTAGACGCTGCATGTGCAGCTGAATTGAAAAACCCTGTTCTAGAGAAAATTGTACCCAGGCAATCAAAAGGGGGAACAAATTTTAAGGAACTACCATCGTATTTCAGGCCTCAAGGTCTTTCGCTAATCTGACCCTTTTTAAATATACACTAGCCGTCCAACAAGACGGCCTCTGGCAAGACGACACGCTCAACGAAACGACGGCGGAGGCCGTAACCCTATCCCCTCCAATTTCTTCTCTGCAATGCAGACGACTTAATGTTTCACTTAACACATAAGTTCGCTCCACACCGCACATGCTCTCAGCGCAGAATAGTGGGGCCCCCTCACGCCACCGTCTTGCCGGACGGCGAAAGTTCCGAGTTCTTCGTCTTATTGGAAGGCTAGTGTGGTATATTTAGTTTTTTTTTCTTATCAGCAGTGAGCTTGTTTATATTACAATACTCTTACAGGGCATTGCGTTTTCCTAATGCCTCTATTTTAGATTCAGCTAAAGTAATTATATCGCCTGCGTAAATGAACATTAAAATATCAATATCACCCATGATTCTAAGACCCACAAGCTCCTTTTTTATGAAAAAAAAACAACTTTTAATATCTGAGGTTAAGAAGTTAAACATAATCGTACTTAAAATCTCTCCCTGTAGGACTCCCTCCGTTACCGGCAATTCCTCTGAGATCTCGTCTTCCAATTTCACGCAAGTTGAAGCCCTCTTGTACAAACTTTTTAGAATTCTTATAATTTTTTAGCTGACCCCAAAATCAAAGAGTTTTGACCACATATGAGAGTTATCTACCGATGAAAAAGCTCTTTCCAAATCAACCATAATGGTATATACGTGTCTATCCTTTTTTTTTTGTAAGTAAATTTGTGAAACAGAGGCCTAAGTAAAAATATTGTCGATGTAACCCCTACCTTTGTGAAAACCTGCTTGGGCTTCTGAAATAATGTGGCACGTCAACTCCCATTTTTCCAATCTAGACAATAAAAATTGCTTAAAACTGTTTGGAAGCGAACTTAGGAGGGAAATAGGCCTGTAGTAATTGAAAACGGTTTTAAGCTAAAGAAGCCAATTGGCCAGCAAGTTTTTGTAAAAGTTATTTGAGATTTGATCCGGACCGGGAGCCTTATTTATTTTAGTTTTATTGATTGAAAATGCAATTTCATCGGCTGTAATTCTGCTATCTAGTAGTGGATGGCGCATATTTGTAAACAATGACGAAGACAGACGTCTGAGAGGAAGAGTCAGACGGAAGAAGTTTTTCCAGACTTTTGTGGAGAGGACTGTCGATTTCAATTTTGAACCTCTCAATCTGTTAACTGTATCCCAGAAAGTTTTATTATCATTGACTCTCTCAAGTCCTGCAAGAATATTGAACTCGAAACTCCCTTTCTTATTAGCTATAAGTGTCAAGCACTTGTAGCTTATCCGAGAAACTTGTCTTACTGGCGTCTTTTAACGCGCAATTAAGAAATGATTTGCTTTGGTGACAGTCCGCATCAAACCAGGGTTTGTCCTGTTTGAAGTGGCTAGAAACGTTTCTTCTGACTACAAAGATATCTGCCTTCTTAGCGCTCTCAATTAAAGCATCGGTGAGGTTCGAATTGACATAATCGATGAGCAACATGAGGCGACTAAACCCGTGAAATTATCCGAGGCGTGTGTGGAGTGATCCACTCTCAAGTCATCTAGTATACCTAGCACTTTAGCATTACACCAAATCAGGTCATTAACACTTTTATCCCCTGCATTAATAAACGTAAAATTAGCTGGATTGTTACTCCACGATCTACCATTCATAAGATAAAACTTATTTTCTCCCATCAGTTCTTCCAAACGCAGCCCCCTCCTGTTGCGTGCAACATCGTAACTCACCCGGTATGTACAAAAGTTTGTGTCAGAAAACAAATCAGGAGGAACCTGCCCCAACACCCCCACTCTACATTTGAAATCTCCATATATCGTGATAGAAATTTTGTCGTATTTATCTGAAAGTGCGCGTAAAGTTTCTTCGAAGAGGTTTAGAATAACATCTGTATCCACTGACGGATCAAAATAGCATATTCCTACAATAAAATCAGTTTTATGTGCATTCTGAACTCGAATCAAGATCCAATATTCTGTTTTATCAATCAGGTCTCTGTTATAAAGTAGTTTGTTTATAAAAAAGCTAGGCCACCACTCGCTCTACCTTTTGATTTTTCTTTGATAGCGTTAGAGAAGAAGTTTGCATTGTTGTTGTTTAATGCTGATGCCTTTCGTTCTTTTATCCATTCAAGTTTAGCTTTTTGGTGTTCCTGGTCGATGTATACTGGCTATGAGCATTTACCTGTGTAGAATTTGTTGACTGCTGATTGGTATTGATTGAAGGGGATTTCGAGGCTTTGTGTTTCGCCACAACCACACCTCTTCCAAAAATGGTCAGGAAACATGAGATGATTGGCAAAGGAGCGTTATTTTACAAAGCCGCGGAGTAGGCGGCCGAGATCCTTGGTGTGAATTTTAACAAAAGAAGTGAGAAAAGTATATTAATTCATATAGACGCATCACCTTTAAAAGTCTAAGTAAAGAAAGCAGAGGTTAGAAAATTCTGCCAACATCTCCACGAAAAAAATGCATAGAAACTTTTACAGATATGTGGAAATAAACCGATGTCGAAGAAGCTAGTTAACTTTAGTTTCTCTCACATCATCAGATCCTAATTGAGGGATGGAGGACGATGTCACATTACCACCTTGGCATACCGTAACTGCATTTTACGCCAATCGTTTCCATCGATAGGTGCAGAGCGTGTCTTGCACATTCTGAGTATTTAGAACAAATTCTATCCACGTGTTTCAGTCACGTGCAAACCGCGTATCTCTACAGACATAATGCGACCCTAAGAGTGCTTTACTACCATCTTTGTCGCTCTAACGCTGTTGGCAATTGTTCTACTTTGCCGAAAGCTCCGAAGAAGCGTTACACACCTCCACACCAAGAATGGCCAAATTTGATGGAAATGCGATTTTCGGACAGCAGTCTCCATGGCATATTCAATAAGGCTTGGCATAGTTTTCCGGGACTTCGAGAAAAGTATTACGTTCGTGATCGATTTCTCGACTCCAGCCGACTGCAAAAAAGAGGACAGATATCAAGACCTCGAAAGAGAGTTGCAGCGACTTTAATCAAAATACTCTATTCATATAATTATCCTCGTGATCGGTGATCTCGGAGGTGCGAAACGATTACTGGTTTGTAAACTCAAAGGCATAACCGCATGCCAAAAACATGTCAAGACATTGTAGCCGATGTCATTTTTACAGATGTCATTCGCTACCAGTGGGCCCTGTGATGGTTATTTAACCTGTTTTTTTTGTATATACATGGATATCCATGTAGAAGACGCCCGCACTAGGGCATTTTTGAAGTTAGAACTCGGAAACCCCGGTTTACGATAAAAACACATATAAAGTTGGCACGTGCTATAAACGTCCGCGTTATTGTTTTTTTACGAATAAGAATAAAAACCTACTTTGGGGACAAAATTATTGTGCCAGTAGATTCAGTATAGGTTTCATTCAAACTTGAAGTTAATGATTTTGACACTGACTTAGAAAAACGTGAATATTTTCTAAACCAGCATTTTCATGCTGTCGCTGACATATTTGCATAGTTACCTGAAAGTAAAGTGTGAATTATTATGCATTACAGGTAGAATTTCATGGTATAAGGGTGGTCCCATGGGATAGAAAAGGTCAAGAAGGATATATGGGAACACACATGATAATGGTCATTCTCAAATATAGGTAAAGCCTTGTAGAATAAGAGTTTATGGAATCGTGTGGGAAAGGACGGGTTATGTAGAATAGGGGAAGTCCCATCAAGAGATAGGTTGGGTCCTATGTAATAAAAAAAGCTCCGATTGATATATGGGATCTCTTGGGACAGTGGAAATCCCGAGGGATAGTGAAAGTCCCGAGGAAGAGTTGGGGTCTAGTGGTACAGTTCTTAGGGATAGGTTGAATGTCATAGGTAAGGTTGGGTTTTGTTTGACAAGAGCGTTTCCGAGGAAAGGTTCCATGAGATATTAAGGGTTTCGAATGGCAGTTGGTGTACCGTGGAATAAGAGGGATCCCAAATGGTAAGGGGGTTGCAAGAGAAAAAGTGCGATATGGACGGTGGGACATCCGACTAAAGTATAAGGGTATAAGTTTAGCCCATGCAAGTAGCTCAATACTACGAAACTCTTATTTAATTATTTTTGTCTTCAATTTATATTTCTGTTATATAATTTAAAAAGTAAATAATACACCAATACTTACTTTTTTGCATAAAAATGTTTATTTTTATTAAAATCCATTTCACAGTTTCATTCATTTTGATTTCTAATTATTAAAATCTAGAATACAGAACATAATTAAAATATTCACTATAGAATGAATGTATTTACACATAATATGTAGTTTTTTATTTTAACAATTTTATATTAAATGTAACTAGCATTTAGACAATTTTGTCCCTACTTTCCTGATATTGTCCTTAACAATTTCCTAAATCATTTTAATATAAAATATAAGTAAATTATCGCTTGTTGAATGGTAAATAACCTACTCCATTTAAATATTATAATACAAATATTGCATGTTTCTTCATGTCTTCCGCTAAAATTGAAGGTTGGAAAAAATCTTATGGGTTTGGAATTTTCATAGTGGTCATAATGAAATTATTTTCCAATTCGCCTATTATATCAATTTTGAATCATAGCTGTAACCACCCTCAGTAAACATAGGCACAGAATAGTTCTGTAACTGTTACAGTAAAGAAATTAAGCTTTTAGAATCTAAAAAGAACAATATTTCAATGCTTTTACACACGTGTTGTAATACATTTGTAACAGTTTCATAACAGTCTTACTGCGTAAAGTAACAGTTACATAGCCGTCATATAATGGATACGGAATAGTTTTGCATAATTAGAACAGAATAGCCTATTATTTAAATGTTCATGGGATACATACATACATTTGTCACTGGACTAAACTAAAGCACTAATGTAAAAAATGTAACCAGTGTAAAACTCTCTTGTATTCCAGTGTCACATATGTTCTGTAACACTTGCATATAACAATTGTTACAGAACAGCTTCTACCCACGGTTCTTGAATCAATATAGAACTAAATTTTAAAAATGGTTCCGTCACAACGACATATCACTCTTACGAAACAGTTAGATTACTCAATTTGAAAAAATGTCACCCAAAGTCTGTGACACTGTTGTTAGGAAACAATTGCATAACTCAGGTAAAATACTGTTACTGTCTTGTTATTGGAAAGTTCTGTTAACTAAATGTAATAATTATTTTAGAATACTTTTATATACATGTTTTATGGAACAATACAAGTTAAAAATAAAGTTTCAAGTATTGAAATATAATGGCCTAAAGTGATATATCAGCATTTTTTCACTTTTTTTAAAATCCCAGAACCTCAATAAACTGTCACTAGATTTAAAAATTATATTTCGTGGAAAACTGAGAAAATGAGGCTCAAAGTTCAACCATATTATACTCTGTCAAGACGTTGTTAAATATCAAAATAATTTTATCGGTAAAAAAATTGCGTGATCAACCTAGGAAAAAAACATTGAAAAGGCTACTCCGTGAATTGCGTATCTGTCATTTGCAGATTGAGATTTTTAAAACTAAATACATCTGCGGCTATGTAAATCGGTCAGTTTCTCGAATGGCTTTAACTCTCTGCAAAGTTCTACAATGTGCATTTTAAGCAGTCATATTGAATCGCTTTACCTCTTTTTGAATCAGACCTACTTTTTTGATGTTAGAATGCCACATTTTACTTGATTTTATTCATTGATAAATTATTGAGAGTTTGAGAGAAATGATATGCAAGGCTACTATATTCCTTTTACTATCATAGTTCTAGAGGATCTAAAGGCTTTTGCGGCTTATATGTCTGTAAAAAAATAATGAGTAAAGTCTCTTAGAAACCACTAGGCATTAATCTGGAATGCCAGTGACAAATACGCTATTCTAATGACTCCGAAACTCATTCAAAGCAAGTGAATGTATTTTTGTTTCCTAGGCAGCACATATTCACACAAAATTTAATATTATTATGAATGCATTTTAGCTGACATCGAAAATTGGTTCTGAACATGGCAACATAGGAGATATAAGAAATTCTTTTTTTCTCAGAGTTATAGTACGCCACGTCCACAAAATATTTATAAACGAACTATTTATATTAAAAATCTTGAGTAAAAAGTTAAATAGAATGATCGATTGAATTATTAAATAAGAATCAAATGAGTTATTCCCAAATTATTGACTTTCGAGTAATATTCCCATTCTTACTTTTAAGGTTAAATATATTCTTGAAAATTGTTATGTCTCAAATTGAGGATAGATCATCCATATTAAATATGCGTAACGAATTTATCATTTTTTCACTTGTAAAAATTCAAAAAAGGAAATTTCGTAATGCAATTCTATTTTATAATTATATTAACTATTTTAATTATTTTAACAGCTGAGGAAATAAATTTCAGGAAAAAATTTATTTATGAACAAAGTTTAATCCTTCCTGAGCCTAAACATAATAATGGTTCAACATTTTTAAAAAGTGGACATGGCGTACCATAACTTTAGGACAACGAGTTTTTGTCATGTTAAAATTAATAATTGAACAATTATATTTTCTAGATGTTCAAAGTTTTTAAATCCATGTTAAAATCAATTTATTTATCAAGGTAATTTTTGAAACAATTTACAATCGTTTAAATATCATTTGACGAATAAACGTGAAAACTCCATTGTTATGTATAGGATTGGGGCAAGTTTTTAATAAAAACATTAATTTAATTTAAAAATTGACAGTTTCTCAAACATCAATATTATTTAAGAGACTAATCACAATTCGTAGCTCAGGGAGTATAGTGTAATTTATGAAAGTTGAAATTAAAATTTTTTATTGACTCGTATTGATTCAAACGTTTTCGCAAGAGAATTTTTTAATTGAACAAAATGTTTCAAGTACATTCTCTATGTTTTAATTAAATGTGTAACTTTTTATGTTACTAAATATTTTGCTTTAGAGAATTAAAAATTTTTCAGGTATGGAATGACAAGAGAATAAAAATTGACTTTTGAGCCACGCTCTTCAACACATTTAATAATAATAAAAAAACGTAAATAAGGTCATCCACCAATTTTTTTCTTTTGAGCATAAAACGATTCACTCTATAATCAATAAAAATATGATCATGAAAAGAGTTTTTTTTTTAAATTGTTATTTGAAAAAGAAATATGAATACACTTTACAAACTTGTATTTTTGTCGCACCATGCCCCCGCTTAGATATGACGTCACATGCTTTTAATATTTCTTAATTCTTTTGATGGAAATAAATTAATGATAAGACTGGTGTTCTGTATCTAAATGTAAAAATTTCTGTTTTCAAAATCCGCGAAAAAGATTTGTATGTATCTTCAAAAGTAAGAAACGATTAAGGTTATAAAACTGTCCGGCAATTTTGAGGTTATGTTTTGTGGTTAAATTATAATACAATTTTTATTTTCATGAGAGAATAATACCCCTCACAGAAATAGGATATCCTAGGAATATCCAATGGTTATCCCCAGAATAATCTGAGAGATACCCTGGCGGACCGAAGGAGCCGAAAGGAGCATCCACAAAGTACCCTTAAAGAACCTATTGGGTCCCCATTCGGTTCCTTTTTAAAAAACTAAAAAAAAAAACAGCAAGATTAACTTTTAAACTGTTGAAATTCGGATTCTACGTTAAATTTTCTATTGGAAACTCACGGAGTAAACGCTATACTTTTTCTTGCAGCGTTAAAAACTTTAAAAAATAAAATACCTGTCATTTACATAGGCGGAAGGCGCCTTCAAGTGCTTCTTCTTTTAGTAGCTGTTAATAAGCGTTCCATCGGTACATTAAGAATGTTGTTTGGATGCTAGCGCCACGTAGCGCAAACCTCAGACCACAACGCTGCGAAGCAAGTGAGACAGAACTTTATTTTTAAACTTCGCGCGCAACATACTACTCGAGCTATTATGGATGAGCTTGAAGTCACCTTCAGCACAAGTTAATGACATTTTTTTAAATTTGTAACGCTGCAAAAAAAAGTATTGCAAGTACTCCGTGAGTTTCTATTAGAATATTTAACGTAGAATCCGAATTTCAACAGTGTAAAAGTTGATCTTGCTGTTTTTTTGAGTTTTCTAAAAAGGAACCGAATGGGGACTCAATGAGGTCTTTACGGGTACTTTGTAGAGGCTCCTTTCGGTTCCTTCGGTCCGCCAGGATAAATGAAATGAAATAGGATATCACGGTATCACTGTTACTGTGAATGACATTTATTTATGTGAAAATTCCAAACATAGGTCAAATTTAGGTTTTCTGCATTATAGTGAGTTAGAAAAACAGTCACTGCAAAACGTGCAAATTCCCGATTTTAATACTTGTTGCATTATGTAAGAAGTCAGGAAAAGTTCATATATGGTTGAAGTTAGAAACCCAACTTGCGATTTTGGGTAAAAAGGATTAAAATGAGATTTTTTTCAATTTATGGTCATGTACATTAAGAAATTAATCAGAAATAAGATCTCAATTTTAAATTAGAATATACAACGTCTACTGAAATATTTATTTTATGTTTTGTATGAAAAATAAAAGCAATGTGGAAAGTGCACTTTACGAAAAAACTGACCATTATTGTGTTTACTTGCCGTAAATTTATCCGAACTAGTTTTAACGTATTCAGACGCACTGATATTCTATCAAATAAATCTATTTAGCCTAAAGAAGTTGATAATTAATTACTATTATTCTTTTTATCAAACTAACACATATTTTCTTCGGCTTTAAAACCATATGACGTCACATTACATGTTTTTGGGCTATGTGGACAAGTTTTAGTTAAAAAATCGAAATTCTCTGTCGATGTTTTGTCACTTTTTAATTAATTATTACACATTATTTATCAACAAAATTAGATTATAATTTCCCACTTAAATTATTTGGCAGGCAACAACAAATTTGTTTGATGACACTATTCGTAGGCATTTATCATATCTAAGAAATTTTTCACATTCACCATTCAAAATAAGAGATAAAAATTGTTTTAAACAGTCTTAAGTCATTCTATATCTTAATTTTTCTTATTCTAATTGTAGGAAAAGATTGTTTACAGCTTCAAGCGTATAAAATTCGGATTTTACGACTTCATAGAAGGAGATCATTAGATGATATTAATATAATATATGTGGATGAAGAGGTGAATAGAGGAGTACTCTTGATAGCATGAAGGCATTAAAAAATTTGGAATGACATGGATGAGTAAACGTGTTTACATAAGAATAGATATATTACTGATAAAAATATTTTGCAATAAGAAAATGGAAGATCGAATGAATCGAATCATCCGACAGACTACGTCTCTTCTTGTTTACGATTGAGCAGGTAATCTAGATCATGCGATATGCGGTCTAGCATTCCAGTAGTGGTACCATCAGAATTTGCCAGTTTAAGCTTTCCAATTTTTTCCTCGCCATCTGGCTGCTTACGCTCCATGGTGTTCGCTATATCAGGAATAACGCTAACATGTTCTTTTTTATTATTTACAATATCTGTACTATTAACGCTGTTTAACAGTTCAACTTCACTATTTACAGCCAAAGTCACGTCTGGCATAGAGTTCATCCCTGTACAGGATTCGACATCGACATTACACAACACTGTAGTGCAGTCAGGAGTTACACATCTAGGAGGCAAACTAACTTGGGAAGTCAGCTCATGAGGAACTCCGAATTTTCCAAAGTCCCTGAAGTTTTTACTCTCAATGACTGAATAAGTCTCGGGAATATAAGGAGTTATGGAATTTCGACTCGAAATAGATGAGTCGAATTTCGTTTCCTGATATTTTCGAGGACTTGTACTGTAGGTTTCTAGGTTTATATTGTCTGAGTGATCAACCCGAACTTCAGGTAAAAATCTGCTTTTTACAGGGACGGCAGACTTTGGATACGAGATGATTTCTTCATTCATGTACTCTCGCATGTCGATACTTCCAGCTGCTATTCCTCGAGACTCCATGTACGCTTTCGTCAGGATATGGGTTGGAGCCATGTCGTTTTCAACGTCGGGTCTTATTTTCGAACACACTGAAAGAATTACTCAGATATCATGTAAGGCAGGGAAAATGGTTTTATTATAAGTAGTAGTACGGAAGCGTCCAATAATTACGTACGAATCTTTATTTAGAAGGAGGAGGGGGAGGGCAAGGAATTTATTAAGCAAATTTCCAATTTTTCCATGTTTTTTTTAAATATGTTAATTGAAACCTGTTTTGGCTATTGAAATTACTTTTTACGCTATTATACACATTAGATCGCTATTTGTTTATTTTTTCAATATAATATATTCCTTGGTACAAGAGGTGACAGCTTTAGTGTACCTGGGCTTCCTGTTTTAGAGAAATGGAGAAATGGATGGGGTGACCTTCCAATTAGGGTTCACCTCCAAAATTCTTCTAACTGCGTAATACTGCGTATTACAACTCGGTTACAACTCGAACCACTTTTTCAGCTCGCCCTTTAAAGAAACACGTGCTAGTGACTGGTCACTGAAGAGTGATTGGTCACATCTCGATCCACTTTTCTATCTCGCCCTTAAAAAAAGCACGTGCTAGCCACTGGTCACAGACAAGTGATCAGTCACATTTCGAACAATTTTTCCAGCTCACCCCTCAAAGAAACACGTGCTAGCGACTGGTCACAGAAGAGTGATTGGTCACATCTCGAACCATTTTTCCAGCTTACTTATCAAAAAAAAAATTTATATTTGTAGTGTTATCTTCACAGAGGTGAGTTTTATCTGACATTTGTCCCGGTGTATCAATTACCCCATGCGACAAAAAATGTATATTTTGATAAGACCTGCAACTCCTATTTCGAACATTTTGCGAAATTTGGCGTCTTGATTGAAATAAATGCAAAAACCCGCTTCAAAACTCTGTTTTTTGGGGGTTTGACTTGTAAAATAAAATTTGCAGCAATTTTCACTATCATATTCTTAATCAGTGCATCAAAATACATAGGTATACGCAGCTTGAAGGATTTTGGAGGTGGACCCTAATCGGAAGATTTTCCGAAGTTGTTTGCAGATGATTTTGAAAGAAAAAGGAAATTTTTCGGCTCGCTAGTGATGAGTGTGCTCTTGCATAGAATGTAGAGGAGGGGCTGCTCACTCAGAATTTTTGAAGTCAGACTAGCAATGGTTGCTACCGGAATAACGAAAACTTCTTAAAGACCTCCCTCGGAGTAACCAGATTTCTTATGACTTCCCATGAGATTCCTTTGAAAAGTTAGTCGCGCGGTAAGTCACAGGGGCCACGCCAACCGGCTGGAGAAAGCAGAGATTTGGTGAGAGAAAGACTTCTTGTGACTAACTGAGACTAATTGGGACTAAGCGACTGCGTAGTAGATTACAGAGATTCATACTGAACGCCACAGGAACTTCCGTAAGTCGGGAGTCTCATGAAAATTCAGTGACCAGCCCCTCGAGTGATGTTGTGAGGGTGGTAGGAAAGTGAAGAGGTAAATAGGGTACAGATGGAGGTTGCAAGAAAAAGGTATTTTAGAAAGGATTGACTGCAGATGGATGAAGTGAGATGGATGAACGAGGAAAGCAGGAAAGTGTATGTTGTGTTTAAGAATAATAGCATGGGGAGAGAATGCAGCAAGAGAGGAGAGAAAAAGAGAATAAAGGTTTAATGGGAACTATGAATGGATTATGCCAAAGAAGAAAGCTAAATAATTGTGTGCGAAAGGAGAAAAAGGTAGACAGGAGGTTCTAGCGAGGTCGAGATGTGGTTGTGCGGAGGTCTTTAATAGGTTCTGGCTTCCCAGGGAGAAGAGGATGTGTGAATTGTATGTCTGTCTGGCTGTGAGCGCTATAACCTGTGAAAAAATTATTGTATCTCTTTTAGTGTCCTAAACTGTACGGATATTCATAGTATTCAAGAAGGCGAACAATTTATTTTTATGACTTTTTTCACCAAACCAAAAATTACGATAGTTATGGAATTTACAAAATTCCAAAACACACGAAAATGATAATTTTAAGCTAAATAACGCAAGATATGAAAAAAAGTCAAGAGAAGAAAAATGTTCTTTTGAATGCCATACAAGATTATCGTAACAAATGGTTGAGTTTCGGTAGAAAATTCAATTGACAAAGTCTGGGTCACTGACGTTAGGGATACAATTTAGAAGTTCAGGCTGCTGTGTAGACTGCATGTGTGACTTTTAAATCGTAAAAATAAACATGGAAATGCGCAAATTCAGTTTTTGAAAAAACGGTAGAAGTTGCAATAAAATGTTTAATTACCAAATTTTTTTAAGAATGTAAATTTTTTTAAACGAGACAATGAAACTGCGTATGTTTTGATGACAATGCATGTTATTAATTTTAATAATATACATTTATGGAAATGATATACAGTTTTAAGAACAAACTCGAGTGCGAAGCACAAGATAAGTGATGAGAATGTGTACGTTAAAGCCAAAGGAGCTTTACCAAAAGAGAATTTACAATCACCAAATTGCTGTTGTTGATGCCTTGACCTTTAGTTTTAAAAAGTATGTGCACAAGTGTGGGAAATACACAAAGACCGAGCGCGTAGCGCGAAGTAAATACATTATCGAGCGCGATAATGCTATTATACACATTTGCTGATTTTTTGGTTAATCTATGAAATCTTTTTAAAATGTATTGAAATTGTGCAAACTTGTGCAAGCATTTCTGATTCTTTGGAAATCATTTAAAATATTTTAAAATATTTTGAAATGTATTACGATTTTTCGAAATTCCGTTAAATATTTTGAAATCCCGTGAAATCATCAACAACCCTTTAAATCCTTCCAAATTTCTGAAAATCGTCTAAAATCGTTTTTAATTCCTTAAATCGCTAAAAATCCGTCGTTATCCTTTGGTATATCTTAGAATCCCTTCAAATCATATTAACCTCCTTGAAGGAACTTAAAATATTATAAAATCCCTTAAAAAATTGACATTGTCTCTTAAATTGTACTAGGAATGCCTTAAAATTCTTGAAATATTTTTAAATTATTTAAAGATTATCAAATTTTTCGTTATGCTTTGGAATTATATGAAGTATTATACAAATTTTTTAATAATTTGAAAGTATTTAATGTCACTTAAAATCCCAAAAAAGCGCTGGAAATCTCTTTTATTCCGTGAAAATGTTGTAATTCTTTGAGATACTTTGTATTCCTATGATATGAAATACAACGTAAGAAGGGAAGAGGGTCACAAAAACCGTACGCATTATTAATACGTAAGTATTGTACGTTCTTTTATGTCAAACTAATATTATTTTGAGATCAAAATTCTAGGGGCTTTCAAACTGTTTACCAAATACCTATATTGTGAGATTTTTAAAAATAGAATTTCAATGGAGCCGCCAACAAAAATACGTAAAAAAAGTGAATGGCTCACTGCTGGAACATTTGAAAACGATATTTTCGGGAGCTTAAATTATAAAATTACTCATTTGGAATCCTGAAATTTTCATATTGTCTCGTTTTCGAAAAGTACTCAAAAAATTTCAAACTTTACATCGGAATTAATCATGAAATTTCAGAAATTTGTGTTCTGATATTAACAATTACCTTCTTCAAGATCCAATTAGATTGAAATTACTTGACAAAGCTGTACGGCGCTGGAGAACGTTTGAATTCGCGCGCGCGTCACGTGGCTCTCGCGTATCGTAGGAGAAAGGGTATTCTGACACTTCGTGTTCGCTTCTCCTACAGCCCCGAAAACGAGAAGTGTCATAGAGTCTACTGTACTTTCTTTTTATTGGCAGAGGAGTGGTAAAAATGTTTTTAGAAACAATAATATTCTTGCACATTTTTTTTTGTTATTTGGCATTTGTCGAATTGTTCATGGCATAGTGATAATTCACAAGAAGTGTGTCAGATTAAATTTTTCTTCTATTTTCAACAACAAATTGTTATAGATATTAATATTTTTTCCACACTATGATTCTATGAGCAAAGTATGCAACTTCTAAAAACACTGTTATTCAAAATGTTCATAAACAATATAACACAATCTAAAATAAAAAAAGTAATTAATTAATCTCACATTAAAGACTGAGATATCAGTAGTAAAATGGCACTACATACAATAAAAAATGTTTATTACTTTCCGAGTTATGTCAATTTGTTCACCCATACTAAGTCGAAACAATTCTGCAAAATTATAATACTCTTAGACTTGTAGCGTGGTTTGTTTCATCAACTAAGAATTGTTTCATTAAGAAAAACAAAACTCTAATTCTGATGCAGTCTCTAACATGCTCACAGGTTATTCTCACTAATTTTTTTATGTATGTTGCTCACTCTATGTTTGTACACTTAGGTTAAGCTTTATTATGCCAATTTGCTTTATTGTAAGTTTCTCAGAATTGAGTCTTAGAATTTTATATCGGCCTATATTTTCTATTGTGAAGATTGTTAGCAGATGAAAAAGTTTTAATTTCTAAGAATATATATGTGGAATCCTAGAATGCTCACAGTGGAATACACAGGGTTGTGGTGGGTAAGGAGCACATATAGGGTGGGCCCCGGTAGGGGAGTCGGAGCCGTGTGGGCTGGATAGGCGTGAGCCCCTCCATGAGTTTTGATGGGTTGGCGGAGCCCAACCATAAATTAAATAAACCTAATAATAAAATTAACCTAATACCTATCTTGATTTACATAGGCCGACAAATTTTAAAGCCAGAAAGCAGACCAAACATTTCCGAAGAATTTTGATGCGCTAAGTCCGAATCTGAACTCAAAATTGCTCCTGTACGTCAGGTTTTCAAGATATCCTAACCTAAAAGTGCAAAAACGCGTTTTTTTAGCTGTTTTTCAGGTTATGTAACCGAACAAGAAAAATGTCTACCACAAAAGCTAATATGGAATTTGAAAGTACTAATCTTCCCCTTTGAAACCTACTTGGATTTATTAGGATATCTTTATTTTTCACCAAAATATGGTAATTTGAAATTGTTCATTTTAACGTTTTAACCGATTAAGCTGAGGTATTCAGATTTATACAACGCATTCTCTATTGCTGACGGTACGATATTTTTTCTTCAAAATATTATCTCAGGGGTTTTCGCGGGTGCCCTTTCTATTGCCGGTGTCAGTTTTTTGTTATAACCCCTAGAAGGTCCAATACGGCGGCCACAATTTAGGCATACCATCTCGGCGTTAATGGGTGAATACGCTAAATTGAAAAATTTCATTTCAAGGTTAGTCTACTTGTAGTGCGGAATTCAAATATTTCACGAAATGTAAACGACTAAATTCGTTGCTCCCAGAGTTAGGTGGGTTCGCCTGCTTATGATTTGGTAGGGGTCATTTCTGGGTTTAGGTGGATTAGCAGGTAAATGAGTTAACCCACTTGTGGCATGGAACTTCATTATTCCAAGAAAAATATGCGACGAAACTTATTGTTCCCAGAGTCAAGTGGGTTAGCATGCTTGTGGCTTGTTAGGGTTGGTGTCTACCCCTAGGGAACGGCATCCGTAGAAATGAAAAGACACAAGTTCCATATTTTTTGTTGCTTTATCAATGTGCAAAATTTGATTCCAAACGACTGTACACTTTTTTGTTGGTATTTTGTGCGGGATCCTTTGTTCTTTTTTAAAGCCCTAAATTGTGGCCGCCATATTGGATCTTCTAGGGGTTATAACAAAAAACTGACACCGGCAATAGAAAGGGCACCTTCGAAAACCCCCGAGATAATATTTTGAAGAAAAAATATCGTACCGTCAGCAATAGAGAATGCGTTGTATAAGTCTGAACACCTCAGCGTTAATGGGTTAAAACGCCAAAATAAAAAATTTCAAATTACAATATTTTGGTGAAAAATAAAGATATCCTAATAAGTCCAAGTAGGTTTGAAAGGGGAAAATTAGTACTTTCAAATTTCATATTAGCTTTGTGGTAGACATTTTTCTTGTACAGTTACATAACCTCAAAAACAGCTAAAAAACGCATTTTTTGCACTTTTAGGTTAGGATGTCTTGAAAACCTGACGTACAGGAGCAATTTTGAGTGCAGATTCTGATTCAGCGCATCAAAATCCTTCGGAAATGTTCGGTCTGCTTTCTGGCTTTTGACTTTTGTCAAATTTTGTCGGCCTGTGTTATTATTGTTGAACATATTTTCAGTGAGCCCAACCCTGAAGAAAATCGTTTTGAACCCCCTGGATCTAGGAGTTGATACATGCAGATAGGGAGTGGAGTCTTTCATTGACCGACTTGCCGAAAGATCATTTTTGCTTGATAATATTTCATTTTTGAATGAACGGGAAGTTATAGTGAAAGTATGTGCTTTTTCAATTCGAACATCATACCCACAACTTCTGTGCGAAAGACGTTGGTGACGAAGGACGATTGAGATAGTGACGCTATTTGTAAAATAACGCAAAACCGGTAAATTTATGCTAAAGCATGTAAAATGATGCTAGAAACTCTTAAGTCAATAAACAAATTTGTGATGTTGTGTTCAATGAAGGTGAATTGGACTTTTTGTGAAAAATATGCAAAAAGAGAATAAGCGAGGAATAGATCAGATGAAAGTGAATTCGGATGATAGGACGAAGTTATGTAAAGTTCGGTAAAAGGTGAAAGTCGGCAAGACATTTTAAGGCGCGAACAAGATATGGTCGGACGCGATCGCGAAGAGCAAAATAAGGCCAGGCGCCACCACGAAGTACTAGATAGGGCCAGCTGCGAATGTGAAATGGAAGAAAAGGCTATGTATGAATGTATATTACAAGATGAAGAGGCTAGGTGCGAACACGAAGAGCAACAGTAGCAAGAAAGGGTGAATTGATTGGAAGAACTAGAAAGGGAAGATCGCTGAGGTTTAGAACTTGGCCATCGTAGACGAAATAGTGAACAAACAGACGGACGAGCTGATCGCATTTAATCTCGCAATATCGAAGGGACTATCCTCATGGAGATTGCTGGTCAGAGACAACAGGAGCCTGTCGGGAAAGAGGACGATCCAGGGCAGACTTCAATGACTGCTTCCAGTCTAACCATTACTAAAATTAAATTACATCACAGCAAAGTTTATCACACCCTTACTAATATATGAACTTTGGTTAGTTCGAGATACCTTTAGGGGATTAGGTGGGGGAGAGGGGGGCTGCACCCTGTTACATGGACCCAAGGTCTGGATACTGGCGAAGGGAGTCAACGTCGTCCTGTTGCTAGGAATATAGTCGAGAGATCTAATGGTGATAGCGACAAATATTAAATGAATTGGAAAGCTAGTCATGGGATCGGCCTACTATCCATATGACAGCCAAAAAAACCCACCAAAGGAATTGAATATACTGGTGGAATACTATGTGGTAGGGGGTTTCCCGCTTTTATTGGGGTACGATGCTAACTCTCACCATACTTTGTGGGGTAGCACGGAAACTGCAAAGATTAAAAAGTTATATATAGTTTTTATATATACTGGACAAGAAAATTATATTTTTCATTGGTTCTATACATTTTTCTGTATAAAATAAATAAAACATATTATGCTTTGTAGGGAAATCAGAGAGAGGTTCAGATGTACCATTACTGGCGAAACGAATGTACTATGAACCTTATTCACGAAGATGAAGGACGAATATAGGGGAATATATGTAAGGCCAAGCAGGAAAGCTAGACCAGCTTTAGCACATGTATCGAGAAAGGGACAGAGGTAGCTAGATTGGACAACCTGCACTCTCGAAAACCGTATGATATTCTCGGCACCCAACAATTGTCCGACAGCGGATACTCAGTGTCAGACAAGAAGACTTTAGCGAACCTGGAGACGCAAAGGTAATCCCTAACCATAATGTCCTATATTTGTTAATTTTAAGAGTTACGTCATAGGGTGTTATTCCAGAAAAGACTATTATAGGTTTAGAATTACTCGACTAGGTGGTAGTGGAAGCCAAAAAGGAAGGAACTCAGATGAGGCCGGATGAAGGCTACCCAGGTATGAAAGTTATATATAGTTTATATTTAGTGGACGGAACTTTGATATTTTTCATTGGTTTTATACAGAAAAATTGATAAAACAAAAATAAACCAAATTGTCTGTTTGCACGTGGACCATTTAATGCTGACGACTCACGACGACGATAACGTTGCTTCAAACATAGCCCAGTATTGAAGGGCGTGGTGCGAAAGACCGTAACGATCTATCAGCCTACCGGTAGAAGGTCGAAACATACATTCAAAATTGTTTTAATGTATTCTCGGCTCCAGAAAGCAGGGTAAAACTGAGGAATTTATGAATTCTATTCCCAAAGGAGAGGTACCGATGGATGATACTCTTCATACAGATCACGTAGGATCATTGCCATCAACGAGGAAGAGTTAGCAATGCTTGGTGGTGATTATAGATGAAGCCACAAGTTGCAGAATTTTCAACAGACCTTTGGCAATCGCCGAAGAATTATAACCTTTAAATACAGGCATTCACGGACAACAATTTTTAGAAGCATTGTCGTGAAGAACACATTGAACATCTTGCCATAACAGAAGTACTAAGAGGGAGCGGGCAAATGGCAAGGGTTAACAGCCATGTCAAGGCAGTGTTCATGAATCTGTTAATGGAGGAGTCGTTTAAATGGCATAAACACTATAAAAATGCAATGAAAATTATTCAACTGTATCAGACAATTTTTATTAGTTGTCAAACGACTATTTTTATAACATTCTTACAGCAGTTCTACATTTTTCTATAATCTACTATCAATTTATTAACACATAAGTCTCTATTATTACTGCATCTTTGATATAAAATTTTTATATATACAATTTTAAATTGGAAAGCTCCTTATATTTTCAATTAACAATACTAATAACTACATGATATTAACTTATGTCTGATTTTAACTCTGAATTAACTTAATAACATCTACTCCAAAAGATGGCTCTGACATTTCGTAATTAATTCGTTATTAAAAAAAAATGATTCACCTTAAGATGGGAACAGTGGGCTTCTGAATCTTTGGGACCTTTAACACCTACAAAAATTGTCTTCTAGAGTCGAACAATAATTTTTGTTACTTTGTTTTCATGGTTTAAACACATTGAGATAGTAGAGAGGACGGTGAACAGTGCATATCCAACATCAATTGACAGAATCCTTTTTGAAATATTACTGGGAAGAAAGATGAGAATTCCAGAGTATGTTCAGCTCCAAGGGATCATCGAGGAAGAGGGGAGGCTCGCCTTTAAAGAAACCCGAGATGTCAACGTAGACAAGCCAAGAAACGGATTGCCAAGACCCTAGAAGAAAGTAGGAAAGGCTACAATAAAAGAAGAAAAAGAATCCAAAGAAATGTCAGCTAGGGGACATTGTAGCTACAAAGAGGTTTCAACTTGGATCAGAAATGAAAGTAAGGGTTAAATTTTTTGGCCTTATTGAATCACAAAATACACCAACATGGGTAGCACGACACCGAGAAAATCAGCGGAGATGAGGGAGTAGAGGTCACTTGAAGTTCAACGACTTCACATCTCACAACTTTTGTACACAACTTTTGTACACAACTTTTGTACTGATTTCCTAAGCGACCCGTCTGTTTATCCAAGAAGTGGAATGAAGTGGAATTTAATTTTGGATTGTATTCTGACTTAATTATGATTTTAGTCAAGTAAAACCGGTGATTTCAACGAGGGTGAATCAAATATTAACCGGAATTCTTTTTTAATATTTATTTATTTATAAAACAATACAAAAGTACTATTGATTATTTTTCTACATAGTCTCCTTC